>NC_140948.1:68067528-68445028 GCF_014529385.1 Adiantum capillus-veneris
GTGTGTGTGTGTGTGTGTGTGTGAGAGAGAGAGAGAGAGAGAGAGAGAGACTCGTTGCCTGTGTGTATATGAGAGATAGAGTCGACATGCCATTCATTGAGGTATTGGAGCGTTGCAGGGATCTTCCACATTTGCATTGCATTAATGAAGTGCAATAAGATCAACAATTCAACCGTGGGACTCCAATGATTTACTCTGGATGTCTTCGACATTGTGTGTGCACATGTGTGTGTGTGTGTGTGTGTGTGGTGTGTGTGTGTGTGACAGAGAGAGAGAGAGAGAGAGAGAGAGAGAGTGCATGTGTTAGTGAGCAAGAGAGCGCCATTTGCTACTACAGCTTGTGTGTGTGTGTGTGTGTGTGTGTGTGTCTAAGAGAGAGAGAGAGAACACTAAGAACTCCTTGGCTAGAGAGAGAGAGAGAGAGGGCTCTCACATCGACACTAGGGAGAGAGGAGAGGGAGAATAAGCATTGGTCTTACAATCAACAATCAATGAAATTTACAATCGAGAATTGAAAATTGACAATGGACATCTACAGAATTGAGAATCGACAAATCATAATCGGTGTGAATTCAAGACAGAAAGCATGCAACCCCAAGGCAGGAGCGGACGTCAATAGACGGCAAAGGCGGACAATGGGAGGCAACTCCAGCAACTCTTGGCTATTTTTGAAGGTTTTTGCGCTAGATTTTTGTGAGCTTTGTGGTTGCCTTCGGGTTGACTTAGAATTTAAAAGTGAATCTCAAAATTTGTAGGTGGGATTGCAGTAAACCTAGAGTTTTTCAAGCGCTTAAAGGCAAATTAGAATTTTTGAGCCAAATCTAAAAAATTCGTAGAACGGATTACACCCAAAAACTTGGAAAACTTAGGTATGAGAAATTTTAGGGGTAGCTTTATTATATTTGAAGACTTTTACACTTAAGTTTTTTATACTTTGTAGGTACATAGATAAATTTCAAAACGTGGAGGGATTACACTAGATCTAAGGTTTTTTGAGCATTTGGTTATGCTTTACTTTTTCCCAAAAAGCGCATAGACAAATGTATTACTATATTTGAAGGTTTTTGCACTAAACTATTTTAAGCTTTGTAGATTCTCTAAACTTTGATTTAGGTGTTTTTGAACTTTGGGGGTATTCTCTCCTTCAATTTAAAATTCAATGTTGTGATGTTAAGTGTTATTCTTTTTGCATCCATGGCTCTTTTGGAGCATGGGGATGTTGTCTTTTTTATGTTTATAATTCAATATAGCTCACTCTATTGAGTGAGTGTTGTTGATTTATTTTTTTTAAATCGAGGTAAATCTCAAAATTTGTAGATGGAATTATACTAAACCTAGGTTTTTTCTTCAATTCTTGTGGGTGTCCTAATGTTCAAATTAATTTTACGAGTGTGTGACCCGTGAGAGAGAGAGAGAGAGAGAGAGAGAGAGAGAGGCCCCATTTCTTGGCACCCAATCCATTCTCTTTCTTTTTTGGCCTTGCCTCCACCCCCCCAAGCCCTTTCCGTATGTCATGTGGTAGGGGCCTCCAAGGTGCATTAGAAATAGTTGAGAAATTTGTAGGTGGGATTGCACTAGACCTAGGTTTTTCTCGAGCACTGGGATACACAATAGTTTAATGCTATTATTCAATAATCCATTATGTATACTCTTTATGATGGACCTTGAAAAATTATAGGAAGGAGAGGGCACATTGGATCAACACCGAATTTGAGATGTTGAGTCCTAGCCTTTAAAAATTGCAAGAAGTAGTCCAGATTCTATGCAGCTCCATCCTTTCCCACCAATGACTTGCAATAGTCAAACTCGTGCACCTGACAAGCTATTGTCAATATATGTGTGTGTGTGTGTGTGTGTGTGTGTGTGTGTGTGTGTGTGTGTGAGAGAGAGAGAGAGAGAGAGAGAGAGAGAGAGAGAGAGAGAGAGCCCATACATTACATAAATCCAAGATTTTTCAACAACATAAACACTGTAGTAACCAAAATTGTGCACCTGATAGCTTGCACATGTGTGTGTGTGTGTCACAGAGAGAGAGAGAGAGAGAGAGAGAGAGAGAGAGAGAGAGAGAGAGACTTTCCTTGGTAACCTAGTAGCCCACCAAAACGACTCCAAAGCATCAAAACCTATCTTGCTTCAACCAATTGAAAGCCCGTCTATTAGCAAGCCATGGTTTTGATAGCATGACACAATAGTAGCAAGCTGGTAGAAATTTAAGACATTGTCATTGGCTCACAAGCTTGGAGATATGGACATTCTAAATTTATTAGAAGTTGTGTGAAGGATAAGTCAATCGCAACCAATTGGCTAAAAGCACTCCATGTGTTTATTGAAAGAGAGAGAGAGAGAGAGAGAGAGAGAAAATTTTCAGCTCAAAAGAATTGAGAAATGGAGGAAATAAGGTGATAAAAGAGAGATCAATGATCTACTCAATGAGTCTTGATCTCAAGATCTAATATGAGAGAGAGAAAGATAGAGGGAAGGCATACAAATGCATTGTTATCTTCCTAGAGTGATTCCAAGGACCACAATTCCATTGTGTGTGTGTGTGTGTGTGTGTGTGTGTGTGTGTGTGTGTGTGAGAGAGAGATGTAAGGTCCCCAAACCCGCCGACACCAAAAACGGGATGGGACCATTGACAAGTCTCTAGAACTACTAAAGTCAGAGTCCTTAAACAAGAATAATTCCAGGGAATTCACCCTTACCATTGACATGTTCGAATTAGGGTTGCAGAGAGACACACACAGCTTGTAGAAGACGAAGGAAGCTCAAGGCACACAATAGAGAGTGTATTACTTAGTGTGCAATGGAAAGATAGATAGCCCTAGAGTGATGGGCGTATATACAATGCTCGGGGGAAAAACCCTCCTAAAGAGGGAAAAAATGCCCCGACGGTCCTAGTGTGTTCACACACATCACTACCACATGTATATAGTAACAAATTCCCCCTGGAGTGATGCGGTGAATGAGAGCTGGCACATGAGTAAAGGGAAGTGCCATGCCCTAAGGACATGATCAGTCCACAAAGGAGAGTAAGCCCAAAGCTTTGCGGAAAGCTTCAAGATTCTCATGAGACAATGCCTTTGTGAAAAGATCTGCAAGGTTGTCTTGTGTTGGCACATAAGCCAAGCTGATCTCTCCTACTGAGAGCCTCTCCCTGAAAATGCGCTCTGATTGTCATTGTAGATAGTGTTGGCAATGTCTTGTCCAACACCCAAATCAGCCATAAGACGTCTGAGCCATACACACTCAACCGTAGCTGTGAAGACTGCCCTGTACTCAGCTTCACAACTCGAAGTGGACACAGTAAGTTGCTTCTTGCTCAACCATGATATACATGAACTTCCAAGCATGAAAGAAAAACCACTTGTGGACACTCGCGTGTCAAAACAACCAGCCCAATCTGAGTCCGAAAAAGCATGTAAGTCTGACGGCGAATGATCCCCCCTTGGGATAAAACAAGCCAAGATGTAAAGTGCCACTAAGGTAGTGGAAAATCCTCTTGACAGTCTACCAATGTTTAAACCCTGGGCTATGCATAAATCTGCTGACCTGTGAGACTGCAAACTGAATATCTGGCCTCGTGTTGCATACATAAATGAGGCAGCCAACAGCAGTTTGGTAAAGAGTGATATTAGCAAGATCGCCAGCATCATGTAGACTCAACTTCAAACCTGTTTCCATGGGAGTGGCAATAGGTTTGCAATCCTCAAGTCCAAACTTACATAGCAAGTTCTCTATGTAACTTTTTTGACACAAGGCAATACCACCATCACACTGCTTAAACTGTATGCCCAAGTAATGATGCAACATCCCCAAATCTTTCATCTTGAAAGTAGCATTCAAATCAGCCTTAAATTCAGCAATATGTCTCTCATTTTGTTCAGTGATCAACAAATCATCGACATAAAGAACCACAATGAGAAGTACATCACCCTCACGCTTTACATACAATGTGCTTTCTGTTGGACTGTTTACGAAATCCTTGTTTGACCAAATGAGTGTCAGCTTTCTCATACCAAGCATGAGGAGATTGATTCAACCCATACAAAGCCTTCTTACATCTGCACACTTTGTCCTCTTGTCCTTTTATGACAAAACCACGAGGCTGCGTTACATAAACTTCCTCAAATATGTCACCATTCAAGAAAGCAGTAACAATGTCGGATTGATGTACATCCCAACCAAAATGAGCTGCCAATGCACATAGAAAACGCACAGTAGTCATACGATAATTGGGAGAAAAATTCTCTTCATAATCTATGCCTTTTTGTTGTGCATAACCCTTTGCAACAAGTTGAGCCTTATGGCGATCGATCTCACCATTTGGCTGGCGTTTCAACTTGTAAACCCACTTCGTACAAATGGCCTTTTTGCAAGGAGGCAAATCACATAAAGTCCATGTGTCATTTTCTATAAGTGCATCATATTCTGATTGCATGGAAGCCATCCAATTTTTTGAATTCTATGCTTCATCAAAAGACAGAGACTCCTCAACATCATGTAAACTAGTCATAGCCAAAGCATAACAATCTGATGCGTAAGATGCATGGCGAGAGCCCGAACGAGTACGACTAGACAAAGGTGCATCCAATTTACTGTCACGCAAAGTGTGCACCAGCCATTTTGGCATACCTCTAGCCTACTCATTTTCAACCCTTTCCTCATCAAGTACATCATGTACATCTGCATCAGTAATAGGCTGATCTGTAACATTTTTAGAAAACCCCATAGGCTGTACATTTGCCTCATTGGAACTTACATTCGTATTTCCACCACTGAAAAGAGGCAACAAAGTGTCATAATGTCCTGTGAGTGTACATTATTGTCTCTAGTACATGATAGCAAGGGTTGAACAGAATCTTCCACCAACACTACATCCCATGAAACCAGAATACGCTTTGTTTGCGGATGATATAACTTGTAACCTTTGCTTTCAGCACTATAACCAACAAAAATACATTTGGCAGCCTTATCATCCAATTTTCTGCGCTGTACTTGTGGCACCAAAGCATATGCCAAAGAACCAAAAACATGCATGTGCTCAATAGAAGGCTTTCTATCATGCCATGCTTCATATGGAGTAATAGACTGCAAAGCTTTCGTAAGACACCTGTTAAGTACATAAGTGGCACACATGATGGCCTCAAGTAAAAAATGATGCGGCAAAGCTTGACTTTTGACCATACAACGTGCCATTTCCGTAAGTGACCTGTTTTTCCTCTCAGCAACACCATTTTGCTGAGGTGTATAAGGTACTGTACATTGGTGTTTTATCCCACGACTAGCCAGAAATGCATTAAATTCATGAGACATATACTCCCCCCCTCGATCGGAACGGAGGGTGCCCATAGTACATTTCGGGACATTTTCAGCCATAGCCAGAAATTGTTTGAGGCACATAAAAACTTCGGACTTCTCTTTAAGCGAAAATACCCATGCATGCCTGGAGTAATCATCAATAAAAGTCACAAAGTAAAGGTAATTTCCCAAGGAAGGAATTTGCATGGGCCCACAAACATCACTATGCACAAGCTTCAACCTGTATGTGGCCCGAAATGAACCATCCTTTGGAAACTTAGAACGCTGCATCTTACCCAAAATACAGCCTTCACAAACATGTTTGACAGGTGCTTCAAGAGGCGGCAAAGAAGCAACCATATCAGATTTCTGCAAACGTAGCAAACTAGCAAAATTCAGATGACCAAAATGTGCATGCCATTTTGCATCTGAAATAGCCCTTGAATCTACAACAGCATTTGCAAAATTTTGTCCACACTTGTCATACAAAGTGAGCTTATACAGCCCACAATACAAAAGGCTAGATGCAACAATTTCATCACCAAAACTGAGATCATGAACTGTACATTTGTCATCCACAAATTTTACTACAAGTCCAAGTCTAGCAAGTGCAGATACAGACAAGAGATTCTTCTTGACCCCAGGTACATAAAGTGCATCAACAAGTGTGAAGGAACTTCCATTTTGCAGCAGTAAGCACAATCTTTCCAACTCACTGAATCGGATAAGAGGGATTTTTGGCACAAGTGACTGAATTCCCAAGAGGGGCAGACTCGAGAGAGGTGAACAATTCACGATGTGAGGTAATGTGCTTTGTAGCACCAGTGTCGAAATACCACACATGTGAATCTGCAGCAACTGACAAGCATGCATCATGGACAGCAGGATTGTAAGTGCACTCTACACTAAAAGCCCATTCTGCATCAACATCAGGATTACAGTCTCCTTTCACAGAAGACTCAACAATGGCTGCATTTTAGTGGAACCAGCATTTGCAGTGGAACCACCCTCTTTCTTCTTAGCCTCTTTGGCCTGCAACTTAGGACACGACTTGATCAAGTGATCATTAGCTTTACAATAATGGCAACACATATTCTTTTTGCCCTTATCACCAGAATTGCCAGACGAAGTGCTGCCAGCAGAAGCATTGGGAACATAAGTTTTGCCACTCTTCGCAGCAGAACCATAAGAAGTGGTTGCATTGTTGTTACAACCCTTTCTTTGAGAAGCAATAAAATCCTGTTCAAGTGCACGCTGTCTAGTCTTGTTTTTTTTTGGAAAGTGACTCTTGCAACAGCAATGTGTATAATGCATCAAACTTGACAACTTCTGGATTTCCTTGGGTCATAAGTCTCCAAGTACTAGCAAAAGTCTGGTAAGAATCTGGTAAGGCATCAAGAACAATCTGCACAAGGGAACTGTCTGAAATGACTTCACCTACAAAAATAAGCTACTCATTGATATCCTTGACACTAGCAAGGAAAGTGTCTATATCACCTTCCTCATGCATAATCTTTGACTCCAGCTCTTTACGCAGCAAAGCAATTTTAGCCTCATTGTGACTTGCATAAAGACCAGCCAAAATATCCCAAGCCTGTTTTGCAAATTTTGCTGAACGGATTTGAGGAACAATGGTGCGCTTCACAAACAACGCAATCAATGCATGAGCCTGCGCATCCTTAACATCCCAACGAGCTTGTTCTGCCATAGGCAAAACAACTCTAATAGCAACAATCCTTGCAGCAAGACCTGCAACATCCTCAACATCGCCTACATCCTCAGAACCAGGACATACATCAATGCCTTGCACAATGTTCCTGACGCCCTTTGACACAAGAACATGTTGCATCATATAAGCCCACATAGGGTAGTTGTCCCCATCAAACTTGTCCTCAGCAGCAAACATCTTGAACACATCTGTCTTGTCGTTGTCAGCCATAGTAAATGATGCACCTGATGTGAAAACTGCCCGAAAATAGGAGAAAGGGAGCGAGAACAACACGTGCTATATAGCACAAACCGTAGAAGACTATAAGGCACCTGTTATGCAAAAAACGACACTAATAGAAACTCTGCACAAAATGACGAAATAGTCTGTGCAGCACTGCCTGTAGTGGAAACGTAGGCCAAAATTAGCCCAAATCAAACATCTGAGCAGACCCGAAGTATTTGTTGACCTACGAACGCTCGCCAAACCTCACTATAATCGGAGAAAGTGAGCAGGCGTGTGCTGGAGCAGCTGGCAACTAAGCTCAAGAGGATGTAACCTGCTCTAATACCAATTGTTGGAATTAGGGTTGCAGAGAGACACACACAGCTTGGAGAAGACGAAAGAAGCTCAAGGCACACAATAGAGAGTGTATTACTTAGTGTGCAATGAAAAGATAGATAGCCCTAGATCGATGGGCGTATATACAATGCTCGGGGAAAAAAACCTCCTAAAGAGGGAAAAAATGCCCTGGCGGTCCTAGTGTGTTCACACACATCACTACCGCATGTATATGGTAACATGACAATGGTTTAGGTTTATAGCCCTAGAAAGAGACCTAGTCCCGTCTCGCAGTGGAAATGGGACTACTAAAAAAAAATCATTCCTACCCTATAACTTCCTCATTCAGATTATGGTTTCCTTAGCCAATGCTTTTTTCCCGCTAACATATGTGAGGGCTCAGCCGTTGGTAGATTCCTCTTCCAAGTGAAGAAGTTTCTAAACATTTTTGTGCGCGGGATTGCATAGTTACCTGACTAATCAGGTCCACCCGTCCATGATTGACAACCTTAGTCAATCCCCACTTACCACCCCGCACTCACACATGATTTCACTATTGTTTAATTACTACCACATTCTTTTCACAATTAAAACAATGATTCCTTTTAACTTTCACAATTGAATTTTATTAAGGCAACCTTTGAAAACAGTATTGAACACATTCTTTCAGCAAACAAACATCTTTAGACTTAAGACAAGGTACTGTCATTCTGAGCTATCTCTTACCAGTAGTGGCTTGTCTCAAGACCACCTATACAAGGGTGAAAAAACAACACCCATTCCTTATTTATAAAAATCGGGGTGGAAAAAGCCATCACCCAAAGTCCAGGCGCCCATACGCCAAACGGTTGCCCATACAACCGGGCGGTTCCTCTAGGATAAACTTGAAATCTTAAGTAATATCCACAAACACAAACAAGCATGGGGTAAAGACTCCACGCGCGCTGAGGAAACCGACTCCTCCATGGCGGAATCGCCATCATTAACTCATTACCTAGAGTAAAATACTTCCAAGGAATCAGAGACAAGCTGTCTTAAGGATGGTCTAACATTTCTTTCCTAGGTCAATCAGTCATAACCCAATCATTTCTTTCCTATTTACAATCATTGCTCGTTGGTTTCATGAAAATCCATTTACAGCCAGTTTATCATTCCTAACCTTACGCATGCAATGTTAACTTAAAAATGAACTTTAAAAGATTTTAAGTGCACAAAATAGAAATCCACCTAGGACTGCTCGTCCATGTGCTACTGGGCTGGAGTCTGCAGACTTTCCTCCGTTGGCCTATGGCTAGGCCCAGCCTCATGATCATTAGTAGCTTTATTTCTTTTGTTGCTAATATCCTCTTCCTCGGTAAGAGGATTTCCTCTGGTTCTCTTTGGAGCCATATCGGGCAACCTTATAAAAAGACTTAATCGAAAGTTTAATTGAATAATGTCTTCTTTTTTTTTAACCCAAAAATAAGGATTTTTGGAGTAAGTAGGTATCCTTGATAGTTAATTGGATGAGATATTCCTCATGTATCTTCCTTGTACTATGAGTAATTTCCCATAATTACCATTTAATTAGGGAAGCCAATTGACTAGGTTTCTCCTTAGTCTATATTCCTTGAATATTTTATATTTAACCTTAGTAAATTATAATTCTTTTCGGCTAATGGATTACTCATCCTAAAATGTAATTTGATATGTTCTATCTTTAGGAATTTTCATAAATTTGATTTATAACCTTTCCCTCCTATACTTATGGTCTAATTTAGGCAAAATTTTGCTGATAGTAATTTTTTATAACAACCATTTATGCTGAGGTAATTTTCCCAACCTTCAATAGTGATTTTCAACCTCAGGTATTTATTTGGTAATTACATAAATTCATTTACTAATTTTCTTTCTCTGTTTTATACGCAAAATCAATTACTTTTAATGAAGATAAGTATTTAAACTATTTATCTACGGTTGGAATGTTTATCATGGATTCCTCAAGGTGTATTCTACCTTTTGTAATTATATCAAAGGTTTTAGAATTAATTTACTATTTTCCCCCTTTTAATCTCCTCTAAAAATAATGTAATTTTATTGAGATAATTAGGTAAACTAATTATCTAAAGATAACATAATTATCACAAGTTTCCTAAGGTGTGATTAAACTCTATTAAATAACTCAAAGCATTTAGAATCAATTTTCTTATTTTCCCCTTTTAATTTATCCTTAAAACAGTGTAATTTTGCTAAAATAATTAGGTAAATTAATTATCTGAGGTTAACATAATTATCACATGTTTCCTAAGATGTAATTAACTTCTGATAAATAACTCAAAACATTTTGAATCAATTTGCTAATTTCCCCATTTTAATTTGTCCTAAAAATAGTGTAATTTTGTTAAGATAATAAGGTAAATTAATTATTCTTGCTTAACATAATTATCACGGGTTTCCTACGATGTGATTAAGCTTTGTTAAGTTTTCTTCTGTTAATTTGTCCTAAACACAATGTAGCTCTGCTAAGACAATTAGGCAAATTAATTATCTGAGCTAAACATAATTATCACCGGTTTTCTAAGATGTGATTAACCTCTGATAAATAGCACAAAGCATTTTGAATCAATTTGTTGATTTCCCCCTTTTAATTTGTCCTAAAAATAGTGTAATTCTGCTAGAATAATTAGGTAAATTAATTATTTGAGCTTAACATAATTATCACAGGTTTCATAGGATGTGGTAAACCTCTGATAAATAACTCAAAGCATTTTGAATCAATTTGATAATTTTCCTTCTTTAATTTTGCCTAAACACAGTGTAATTCTTCTAAAATAATTAGTTAAATTAATTATTTGAGGTTAACATAATTATCACCGGTTTCCTAAGATGTGATTAACCTCCGATAAATAACTCAAATAATTTTGAATCAATTTGATTATTTTTCTCTTTATTTTTCTCTAAAATACAATGTAATTCTGCTTAATTAATTATGAAAATTACTCAAAAAATTATAATATAATTTTTCTAGCTCAATGACAACCCAATGCAGCTCTGATAATTATCGCAACTTAATTTTAACTTAATTAATATATTTTCCATTAATTTACGGTTAATATGGATAATTTCAGTCCTAATATGATATAATAATTAATTAGCTTAATATCCCTAAGCTTAATTACAACAATCAGTAGAGAATATTCAATTAAGAGAGGATTTTTGTGTATTCATAAGAATAATCTTTAATTTATTAAGAAAATAGGTTAACCTAGCTTTGCTAATTAAGAAGGATTAGGCTCATTACCGTTTAATTTAATCGACTAGAGCTTGATCTCTAGTGATATCTGCGTAGCGGTCTCTCTAGATGAGAGAGAGTGTCTCCGAGTCTAAATTTTTATGAAGGAAAGGGATCTTTTTATAGTTTTTCTGGGCCCTGGGCTGTTCCTGGCAGGTTTTGACACCTCAAGTAGGCTCCCAGCTTCAAGGTAGCGCCAACTGCTGCTATTTCTATCTCTGGCAGGTTCCCCACAACTCCACACTACCCCCTCAGCTTTCAGAATCGATTTTGGTTGATTTTACTGATTTTTAATGATGAAAATTGGAATATCAGTTAATTCTAGAACCTTAGGATAAGAAAGTCTTTGTTAATAATAATTACTGAAACCATCCAATTTTTATTAACTAATTGAATTCCTAGTGTAACCTTTCAGGGCCCGTAACTTTTCTCGATTTGATCAGATTCTGATTCTGAAAATTACTAACCATAGTAAAGCTCTGGTTATGATTCCAAAAATACCAATATCAGCCATGATTGAATCATTCAACAATGGTTTTCAAGTTAATTTTATAAGCTTTGTACAGTTTTTAAGGTTTCAAAAACTGGAAACCTTACAATCACCCCAACTTAAGGAATTGAGATGTCCTCATCTCAAACGAAATTGGGAAAATCTTTGCGAAGTGATACTTCATCCTCCTAGGTGGCTTCTTCAGTGGGGTAGTTCTTCCATTTTACTAAATGTTCTTTGATAACTCTTTTTCGTAGACTCCTTTTCCTAGTGTCGAGAATACAATCTAGTTGGATTTCAAGAATTCCCTGGTTCTGCATCACAATCTGTTCGTCATCTAGAGTGTGATTGGGATTTGGGATGTAGGGTTTTAGAAGACTGATATGGAATACATTATGGACCTTGAGGTGCTGAGGTAGTTTTAGTTTGTAAGCTTGATCATTGATTACTTTAATCACTTCATAAGGTCCACAATATCTGGAGCTTAGTTTTTGTATTTTCCCAAGGATAAAGTGCTTCTCTTTGGCCGTACCCTAAGGAATACTTTATCCCCTTGTTTGAAAAATCGATCAGACCATTTTTTATCAGCATATTGTTTTTGGCGGTCCTTGGCTGCTTGAATGTCTTGTCTTATGGCTTTGGTTTGGGCATCCATCTCCTCCAACGTTTTCTTTGAAGCTTCTACTCTTGTAGTAGGGTCAGAAAAGTTTAAGGGTGATATACATTCATGCCCATAAAGAGCATTAAATGGTGACATCCCAATGCTTTTATGAAAGGATGAGTTATAGGCGAGTTTCACCAGAGGAAGAAATTGTATCCATTTTCGGGGTTCTCTACTACAATAGGCTCTAAGGATGTCTTCAATAACTCGATTCACTCTTTCCGTCTGGCCGTCTGTCTGAGGGTGATAAGGTGTACTGAAACATAGCTAGGTACCTAAGGATTCAAATAAAGCTTTCCAAAAATTTGAAGTGAATTTTGCATCTTTGTCATCACTGACTATTCTCTTAGGAAGTCCGTGTAATCTAAAGATCTCTTTGATAAATAGATGGCTTATGTCTGATGCAGTGTAAGTTGTTTGTACAGGCATCAAATGGGATACTTTAGTCAACATATCCACTACCACCATAATGGAGTCGTAACCCCCTTGAACAGTGGGAAGGCCTGTTACAAAGTCCATGCTAATGAGTTCCCACTTCATTTGAGGAATGTCCAAAGGTTGAAGTTTTCCTGGCATCATTACTCGTTCAGGCTTAATTGACAGGAAAGACATTGTCTGATGTAGCGAAGTATATCTCCTTTTTCATTCCTGGCCATAAATAGCTTTTCCTTATGGCATTAAGGGTCTTTGCATACCCAGGATGGCCGACAACTGGAGCGTTGTGTCCTTCATAAAGGATTAACTCCTTTAATGTTGGATACTTAGGAATGTAAAGCCAATACTTATAATAGAAAAGCCCATCCTCAAGTGTATAATCCTTGATTCTGTCTTTCTCTTTCTCTTTTAGGTCCTGTTGATTAATAACATGTAGAAGTTTTTAATAATCCTTATCTTCCTGGGAAGCTTCCTTAACCTTGTTTAGGATTGGATTGTCGACGGTGGAAATAGCCCCAAGAAAAACCTTACGGCTAAGAGCGTCAGCAACCACATTCTCTTTCCCTAGTTTATATTTTATTTCAAAATCGTATTCCTGTAAGAGTTCTATCCATCTTCTCTGCCTCATGTTGAGTGTTGCTTGTGAGAAAATCCATTTTAAACTCTAATGATCAATGATTAACTGGAACTTCCCTCTTAGAAGATAGTGCCTCTAGAGTTTTAGAGCATGGATGATAGCTAGGAGTTCCAGATCATGAGTTGGATAATTCAGCTTGTGGATTCTTAATTTTCGAGAAGTAAAGGCGACTCGTCTGCCTTCTTGGTTTAAGACCCCTCCTATAGCAAGACCATTGGCATCTGTTACTACTTCAAACTCTTGAGTGAAGTCAAAAAGTTTGAGTGTAGGGGCTGATGTGAGATTTTGTTTTAGTTTGAGGAAACAATCCTCCTGTTCTTTTCCCATGTAAGTTTGGCTGTCTTTTTAAGTAGTTGCGTCAAGGGTGCGACGATGACTGCATAATCTTTGACGAAGATTCTATACCATCCTGTAATGCCCAAAAATCCTCGAATCTCACTGACCGTTTTGGGTTGTGGCCAGTCTATTATATCCTTAATCTTTGCGGGGTCTACTAAAATTCCTTCAGGGTTTATTATAAAACCAAGATAACTAACTTCGAGCGTGAAAAACACACATTTACTCATCTTGGCATATAACTGATGTTGGCGTAGAAGATGAAGTAATTTACGTACATGGCCTTCATGCTCTTTTTCATCCTTGGAATATACCAGGATATCGTCGAAAAACACCAACACAAAATCATCCAGATATTCTCTGAATATATCCTGCATGAGACGGTTAAAAGTAGCCGGAGCATTCGTAAGACAAAAGGCATCACAATGAACTCATAATGCCCATACCGGGTGTTGAAAGCAGTTTTGTAAGTATTTGCCTCCTTAATCCGGATTTGATGGTAACCTGATCTGAGATCAATTTTTGTGAATACTTTTTCTCCATGTAATCTATCGAGCAATTCATCGATACGAGAAATAGGATACTTATTCTTTATCGATACCTGGTTAAGTCCCCTATAATCGATGCAGAGACGTAAAGATCCATCCTTCTTCTTTTGGAACAGAACAGGCACTCCCCAAGGTGAAATGCTTGGTCTTATGAATCCTTGTTCAATAAGCTGTCGAAGCTGTTCTTTTAAATCAATAGCTTCAGGGAGGGACTTTTTGTAGGGTCTTTTTGAAATTGGTTCACTACCTGGAAAGGTTTCTATTTCGTGGTCTATATCCCTTGGAGGAGGTAAATTGGAGAGATCTTCCGGAAATATATCCGAAAATTCCTTAAGCCATTATGAAGTGGTGTTGTCCCTTGAATCATCTGCCTTATTAAGTTTTACTACAAAGATCTGTTGCCCCTTGCGTAACCCCTTCAGAAGTCGACTAGCCTTAACTAAATGAGCCTTAGGCTTCCCATTTGATCCTTGTACTAATGTTTCTTCACCTAAGTGATTTTTGAAGGTTAAGTTCCCTTGAGCACAGTGAATTTGGGCTTGATTTTTTATTAACCAATCCATTCCTAGAATACCATCATAGATTCCTACTGGTAGAGTCCAAAAGTAAGATGAAGTAAGGGTTCCTCTTAGTTCAAACTCAACTTCCCCAGCTATAAATTGAGATAGAACCTCTTTCCCATTTGCTAGTTCTACCACTAATTTCTTGGTGGGATATTGGTTCAATTTAAGTTTCCTTAAACATTTAGGGGAGAGAAAAGAGTGTGTGCTGCCACAATCTATAAGTAGTTCAAATTTTTCACCTTCTCTATTTGTAGTGGTTTGGATGACAGCATACTGTTGCCGAGCTCCAGGGTTATCAATGGCGGCAAAAAGAGTAGCTCTTTCATCTTCCTCATCCAGCAAGGTAGTCTCTCCTACTGCAGCATAAGCTCTGGCTCCTCTACCTCTTCCTCTGCCTCGTCCTCTATTTCCTCTACCTCTTTGATTATTTCCTTGTCCTATATGAGTCTGAGGAGTGGTTCCGGTAGCAGCTCTGGGATTTTGCCCCTCGGGATTGACTCATGTAGTGTCCCATTCTTTTGCATCCATAGCATCTGATGTTTGGAAAAGTCTGCTCTGTAGTGGCTGCAACTGACACTGTCCTTCGTTGATTTCCTTGGTTGTAGTTTCCCCTTGCTCTTCCTCTAAAGTTATTGTAGTTGTAATAGCTCCTTGCAGGGGGGTTTCCTTCAGCTGCAAGTGGTTTAGCTCTTAGAAGAGCATCTTGAATAGATATGGGTCTCATAGCTTCCAAGCGGGTACTTAAAGGTTTGTTTAGACCTTGACAGAAACGAGCAATCTGTTATTCCATAGTCATTGGTGGTGCATAACATCGTAAAGACACATATTTAGTGTAGTACTCTTCCAAAGTAAGCCCTAACTGTTTGAGGGCGAAGAATTCATTCATTTTGATAGCTTGGTGAGCTGGAGGAAGATATCTTTCTTTCGCTGCCTGCTTCATTCTTTTCCAGGAGGGACTAATGGAAAGGTTATCTCTACAGTATTGTTTCCACCAGAGTTTTGCATCTCCGGTGAGTCGAAACATTCCTAACATTGCCTGATCTTCCGAAGCAGTTCTTGCTGCCAAGAAATAATCATCCATGGCGTCAAGCCAGGCTTCGGCATCACGTTCTAAGTTGGTTCCCTCTCCCTTGAAAGTTGGGAGTTGAACTTGTTTTAACAGTAGTTTCTTTTCCTGGGTGGGAGTGTAGAGGCTTTTTGCATTTCCTTGAGTTTGTAATTAACGAAAATCTTTTAGTGATAACACTAATTTTGTTTTGTCATGCAAGTTTTCTACTCCATATACTTTTAAAATTTTGAATGAAGACAAAAATTCGACAATCACTATCACCATCTCAATTAAACTACACAAAGCATGTCATAAAACCATGGTATATACAAGAGTTAATACAACACTGACTCATACTATGTACAAGATGGTCTCATGCTATATACAATGTGTAACTCTCTATATCAAAATCCTCTTCACCACTGGTGGGTCTGACAGGGGATCAAAAAATATGACATCTTTTGGTCCCCTAAATTTTGGGCCTACCCTCATGGACCTCATCCTACCTGGTTATATTACTTTGGCTACCTGATCATATATCCATTGATTTTTTGACACTTCTATCCCATCTATAATAATGGTCTGATCTGGATCTTCAGTCCCACTGAAAAAGAAAACTTCGATGGTCCGAAGTGTTTCTGTCCACTTGAGTCTTTTCACATTGAGTGCCAACCCTTCTACCTGTCCCGCATCAATCAAGAAAATTCCGCCAAACTGTGACTAGCTGATTCCCCATGTAGGAGGAGGGAAAAACATTACATCTAATAATTGCATGATGATCTTGCGAAATACGAAGTTATTGGAGCTGCAAGCAGCCTCGAACATGATGTTGAAAATCACAAACTTTCGGTAAGCTTGGCGGATATTTTCCTGTATTGATAGGGAAATTCTCATTTCAAAATATACCATAATAAAAAATGCAATATAACGTTGTGTCTATTTTTTCAACTTTTACCCTTCTAAGGTCAGGACCTTATTAAACCATGCTCTGATACCACTTGTAAGGTCCCCAGACCCGCCGACGCCAAAAATGGGATAGGACCATTGACAGGTCTCTAGGCCTACTAAAGTCAGAGTCCTTAAACAAGAAAAATTCCAGGGAATTCACCCTTACCATTGACAATGGTGTAGGTTTATAGCCCTAGAAAGAAACCTAGTCCTGTCTCGCAGTGGAAACGGGACTACTATATAAAAAAAAAAAATCGGCCCTATAACTTCCTCATTCAGATTATGGTTTCCTTAGCCAACGCTTTTTTCCCCCCTAACATATGTGAGGACACAACCGTTGGTGGATTCCTCTTCCAAGTGAAGTAGTTTCTAAAAGTTTTTGTGCGCGGGAATGCATAGTTACCTGACTAATCAGGTCCACCCGTCTATGATTGACAACCTTAGTCAATCCCCACTTACCACCCCGCACTCACACATGATTTCACTGTTGTTTAATTACTACCACATTCTTTTCACAATTAAAACAATGATTCCTTTTAACTTTCACAACTGAATTTTATTAAGACAACCTTTGAAAACAGTATTGAAGACATTCTTTCAGCAAACAAACATCTTTAGACTTAAGACAAGGTACTGTCATTCTGAGGTATCTCTGACTAGTACTGGCTTGTCTCAAGACCACCTATACAGGGGTGAAAAAACGGCACCCGTTCTTTATTTATAAAAACCGGGGTGAAAAAAGCCATCACCCAAAGTCCGGGCGCCCATACGCCAACCAGTTGCCCATACAACCGGGCGGTTCCTCTAGGATAAACTTGAAATCTTAAGTAATATCCACAAACACAAACAAGCACGGGGTAAAGACTCCACGCGTGCTGAGGAAACCGACTCATCCATGGCGGAATCGCCATCATTACTCATTACCTGGAGTAAAATATTTCCAAGGAAGCAGAGGTGTCTTGAGACAAGCTGTCTTAAGAATGGTCAAAACATTTCTTTCCTAGGTCAATCAGTCATAACCCAATCATTTCTTTCCTATTTACAATCATTGCTCGTTGGTTTCGTGGAAATTACCTTCCATTTATAGCCAGTTTATCATTCCTAACCTTACGTATGCAATGTTGACTTAAAAATGAACTTTAAAAGATTTTAAGTGAGCAAAATAAAAATATACCTGAGACTGCTCGTCCATGTGCTGCTGGGCTGGAGCCTGCAGCAGACTTTCCTCCGTTGGCCTATGGCTAGGCCCAGCCTCATGGTCATTAGTGGCTTCATTTCTTTTGTTGCTAATATCCTCTTCCTCGGTAAGAGGATTTCCTGTGGTTCTCTTTGGAGCCATATCGGAAGCCTTATAAAGAGACTTAATCGAAAGTTTAATTGAATAATATCTTTTTTTTTCCTTTTTACCCAAAAATAAGAATTTTTGGAGTAAGAAGGTATCCTTGATAGTTAATTGGATGAGATATTCCTCCTGTATCTTCCTTGTATTGTAAGTAGTTTCCCATAATTACCATTTAATTAGGGAAGCCAATTGACTAGGTTTCTCCTTAGTCTATATTCCATGAATATTTTATATTTAACCTTAGTAAATTATGATTCATTTTGGCTAATGGATTACTCACCCTAAAATGTAATTTGATATGTTCTATATTTAGGAATTTTCATAAATTTGATTTATAACCTTTTCCTCCTATACTTATGGTCTAATTTAGGTAAAATTTTACTAATAGTAATTTGTTATACCAATAATTTATGATGAGGTAATTTTTCCAACCTTCAATAGTGATTTTGGACCTCAAGCATTTATTTGGTAATTAGATAAATTCATTTACTAATTTTCTTTCTCTATTTTATACGCAAGATCGGTTACTTTTAATGAAGATAAGTATTTAAAGCATTTATCTGAGATTGGGACGTTTATCATGGATTCCTCAAGGTGTGTTCTACCTCTGGTAATTATATCAAAGGTTTTTGGATTAATTTACTATTTTTTTGCTTTTAATCTCCCCTAAAAATAATGTAATTTTATTGAGATAATTAGGTAAACTAATTATCTGAGGGTAGCATAATTATCACGGGTTTCCTAAGGTGTGATTAAACTCTAATAAATAACTCAAAGCATTTAGAATCAATTTGATAATTTTTCCCTTTTAATTTGTCCTAAAAACTGTGTAATTTTGCTAAGATAACTAGGTAAATTAATTATCTGAGGTTAATATAATTATCATGGGTTGCGTAGAATGTAATTAACCTATGACAAAAAAATTAAAGTGTTTTGAATCAATTTGCTAATTTTCTCATTTTAATTTGTCTTAAAAACACTATAATTCTGCTAAGATAATTAGGTAAATTAATTATCTGATCTGAAAATAATTATCACGAGTTTCCTAAGATGTGATTAACCTCTGATAAATAATGCAAAACATTTTGAATCAATTTGCTCATTTTTTCCTTTTAATTTGTCCAAAAAATAGTGTAATTCTGCTAAGATAATTAGATAAATTACTTATCGGAGCTTAACATAATTATCATGGGTTTTATAAGATGTGATTAACCTCTAATAAATAACTCAAAGCATTTTGAATCAATTTTCTAATTTTCCCCTTTTAATTTGTCCTAGAAATAGTGTAAATCTACTAAAGTAATTAGGTAAATTAATTCTATGAGCTTTACATAATTATCATGGGTTTCCTAAGATGTGATTTACCTTTGATAAATAACTCAAAGAATTTTGAATCAATTTGCTAATTTCCCCTATTTAATTTGGCCTAAAAATAGTATAATTCTGCTAAAGGAATTATGTAAATTAGTTATCTGACCTTAACATAATTATCACGGGTTTCTTTAAATGTGATTAACCTCTGATAAATAACTCAAAGCATTTTTAATCAATTTGTTAATTTTTCTCTTTTAATTTGGCCTAAAAATAGTGTAATTATTCTACAATAATTAGGTAAATTAATTATATGAGGTTAAAATAATTATCATGGGTTTCCTAAGATGTGATTAGCCTCTGATAAATAACTCAAAGTATTTAGAATCAATTTGATTATTTTCCTCTTTATTTTTCTCTAAAATATAGTGTAATTCTACTTAATTAATTATGAAAATTATTTCAAAAATTATAAGATAATTTTTCTAGCTAAATGATAGTTCAGTGCAGCTTCGATAATTATTTCAACTTTATTTAAACTTAATTAATATATTTTTCATTAATCTATGGTTAATATGGATAATTTCACTCCTTATATGATATAATAATTAATTAGCTTAATATCCCTAAGCTTAATTACAACAATCAGCAGAGAATATTCAATTAAGAGAGAATTTTTGTGTATACATAGGATTAATCTTTAATTTATTAAGAAAATAGGTTAACCTAGCTTTGCTAATTAAGAAGGATTAGACTAATTACCGTTTAATTTAATCAACTACAGCTTGATCTCTAGTGATTTCTGCCTAGCGGTCTCTCTAGATGAGAGAGAGTGTGTCAAGGCTCCGAGTCTAAATTTTTATGAAGGAAAGAGGTCTTTTTATAGTTTTTCTGGGCCCCGAGCTGTTCTTGGCAGGTTTTGATACCTCAAGCAGGCCCCCAGATTCAAGGTAGCGCCAACTGTTGCTATTTCTATCTCTGGCAGGTTCCCCACAGCTCCACACTGTCCCCTCAGCTTCCAAAATCGATTTTGGTTGATTTTACTGATTTTTAATGATGAAAATTGGAATATCAGTTAATTCTAGAACCTTAGGATAAGAAATTCTCTGTTAATAATAATTACTGAAACCATCCAATTTTTATTAACTAATTGAATTCCTAGTGTAACCTTTCAGGGCCTGTAATTTTTCCAGATTTTATCAGATTCTGATTCTGAAAATTACTAACCATAGTAAAGCTCTGGTTATGAGTCCAAAAATACCAATATCAACCATGATTGAATCATTCAACAGTGGTTTTCAAGTTAATTTTACAAGCTTTGTACAATTTTTAAGGTTTTAGAAACTGGAAACCTTACGAGAGAGCGAGAGAGAGAGAGAGAGAGAGAGAGAGAGAGAGAGAGAGAGAGAGATCAAATTGCCATGCTTTTCTTGGCCGCAACAACGCGAGGGTCACATACTAGTAGCATTTAAAAGGTTAGGATCTCTTTCTATTCATTCACAAGACTTTTAAACTCCATAAGGACATTTGTCAAAGAAGCAAATTTGAAGGACCTTGACCCCTTGGGTACTAAGGCCTTTAGAGGCAAAAATGGTACATATCTATATCTATACTTCTATACTATATATAATGCAACTTAAAATTTTCAAGGAAGGAGAGACCCTCCACGTGTCACTCATTGCTTCACTTCAAAGAAAACCTTACAAAATGTCTTATTTCTCTAAAGCTTGATATCTTAGAATTTGTGAACCTTTTCAACCTTCAATTCTTAACCTTTCAAAGTATTTGATGGGAGTGACTGGGGAGGTGTAGAACTAGTTGAGGGGGGAGGTAGGGGTAATGGGGTTGGTGGACTTCTGGTTGGCATGAAGGGTTGATGCTTCCTGTGGTAGTACTTCAAAGGACTTAATAGTGGGCTTTGTCTCTCTTTTGACTGCCTTGTATGTGTCATGTGATAACCAAAAGCCCCCCCAAGCCTTGGGCACGAAGACCTTTAACTTACTGCACACTGGTCTAGACTCCATTAGACCAGGATGAGTGACTAGACCTCCAGGCTAGACCTAGACGCGAGAGGACTAGACCCAGCCTAGAGACTACTAGACTAGGACGAGAGACTAGACAAGCAGGTCTAGACGAGCAGGTTGAAAACTAAGCAGGTTGAGGGAAAACTAGACGAGACCAAGCTGAGGCAAGCCCAAACCTGTGCAAACAAACCGAGTGATATAGGGAGCTGAAACCAGGTAGCTCCTCAACTCGACTCGACTTGACTTCGACGGAGTGAGACTTCAGTTGAGGTCCCACTAGGCGTGCCAAAAATGAGAGCACCTGTAGCGGAGATAATGTGTCGTGCTCTCTATACTGGGTGCTCCTCTGTGCAATGTGCATGACATCTCACTCCAATAGAATTCAAACACAGAAGACAATGAACAACAAAGCAATAATCAACAATGCAGCAATGAACCTGAACATGAGCAACATGAACATCAACTAACTCAAAGAAACCAATACAGCTTTGGCATGGCAGCACACACAGCTCAAACCCAGATCTCATGGGTACAGTGGGGGTGTCGAGGCTCAATTGTGCAGGGAGAGTGCAAATGGCGTGTAGAACTCTCCACTCCAGACTCTAAACTACATGCTAAACCATACAAAGTGGATAATGCTAATCCCCCGATTAGAACCAACTACACATATGTATCTCCGAAAGGGCCACTGACGGCTGGGAGATATCCCAATCTAGCTAAGACTATCTCCAAACTGAGTGGTGGTGATCTAGCCACGATGTCCACTGGACCACCATCCGTATCACTTGGCACGTGTCACTGCCCACAGGCGAGAGTCCGTCCAATGGGAATTCCAGTCCAACAGTAACTAATTGCATGTCATGTGCCAGTGACAATGTAGCCCTGCTACAAGCAAACAACTCAAGAGCATCTCGTCCGAAGGCACGAGCGTTAAAAGCTGCCAATGCGTCGGTACACCTGCCACATCAGCAGCGCAAATCGGGGAAGTCAATACAAACTTCCACGTGGCACTGAAGTGCAAAACGTGGGTGTACAACTGCCACATCAGCAGGCTCCACGCAAGTCTCTGTGTGTGTGTGTGTGTGTGTGTGTGTGTGTGTGTGTGGATCCCCTTTATTTAATCTAGGTTACTTGGCCCCATCAGATGGGGTCCCATAAGTTGATGGGAACTCTTCTTTAAAAAAATAGGCCACTCGGCAAGGCTCTGTAAGTTGGTGAAAACTCTTTCTCTTGTTGCTTCTTCTTCTGCTATTTCTTCACTTAAGGGTTAGGCCTCTCGATCGGGATTTGCAGGTTGGCTCCGTTCTGTAGTGGCTTGACACGTCAGCAGTTTGTGGCATCAGGGCATGTGGCTTAGTGAAGAAATGAACCCTTGCAATGTTGAGTACTGTTAAGTAACTCTTGAAGTGTCAAGTAGACTGCGAGGTGAGCAGTCTGCGAGCAGGAAGCAATTACGAGAAGGAAAATCTCGATCAGGTCGCAGCTTCGAGGTCGGCCTGGAAAGCAGAGGAGGCCGCCCCTCACCCAGGGGGATGCTGTCTAAGTGGACACTTACTGTGCAATACCTGACCACATGGAAACTTCTCCATGCAACAACTGAACAAGTGTAGACTTGACAAATGGTCATCCAACAACTGCCACATGTGGATACCTGCCCATTCAAGCTGCCACATCAGCCAGCCGTGCAGCGTGTCACATCATCAGCTTGCCATGTATCAGCCTGGCATGTCACTAGCTGGTCAACACATGAACAAGCCACGTCAGCAATTAGGTGACTCTCCTGCAGGAGAGATAACTCTTGGGGTGTCGATGATCAATATCAAGGGCTGAGTCGGAATTTGTTTCAACCTGCCTTTTGGCGAAGATGGTTAGCTTTCTATGCCTACAAACCGAATTTTTCTGCCTTCAGACCTTCGACTCTGAGCAACCCCTAAAGGTGCGCCGTTTCAGCTGTAGGAAGTGCCAGCATAGGCTGAGGAGCATGCAGAGCTTTTGCAGAGTTTTAAATTGGTTGCACATGTTTATTCACAAACAACAAAATTTTTCCACTTAGATTCACATCTAGCTTGGTTATCTGAGTCTTTAACATCCTTGGATTGATCATAAACCTTTGTTAACCCGTCTTTTCTGGTTTCAGGGAATTGCTTCAGTCCGTGCATATGGCACGCAAATAATAATGCGTGATTTATTTAATTCTTTAGTGGATGCAAATCATCCATCATATATATTGTTTGTACATATGTCTCCCTGGATAGGGATAAGGTTGGATTTCGCAACATGCATGTGTGTGACATTGGCCTCTCTACACATCATCATTTTGAGGCACTCCATTACCCCAGGACTAGCAGGTACTTTTCTAATTGTTGTCACAAGTAGTTTTCTATATAGTGCATAAGCTCATGAATTTATGTTTTTCAAATAAAAGAAGTAGTTGTTACAAGCAATAACAGGCTTGTTTGAATCAATGCTTCTTCATGCTTTTTTTTCTGTGAGACAAAGTCCTTTCAATAGTATGAAAATCCTATTAGTTTGCTTTCCTCTGTATTGCAGTTTGAAATGGTGATTCTACGTCCAGTCCTTTCAAGAGATCAACTACTAAAATCAAGCTTGAGGATTCCTTTTTTTTTTCAATGTGCTCACCTTTTGTTTATGCCTTGCATGTAGACATAGCTCAAGCCTTGTTAACTCAGAGAGATCAACAATTATCTCGCCTTTGGTACTCTTTGAAAATGGAACCCACAATGATGTGCTTCTTCTTTTTGAAGGTCTTTGTATGGATTTATAGCATCCCTTTCCTTTTCAGGAGTGTAGAGACAATCAATGCTTATGCCAATCAATGCTTATGCCAATCTAACTACCGCAGCTGAACCGCATACTGCACCAGTGATCATTGAAGAAAATTGGCCTTCAAGAGGAGAAATTGAGTTTCTGAAGTATACTATGACTTACAGAGTAGATTTACCACCTATCTTAAATGAGGTCTCATTTAAGGTAGCTTTTTTCCTCTCACAAATTTCATGACATTGTTTTGCACAAGCATTAATCTAACGTACAGCTTTAGCAGATCAATGCAAAGGAGAAAATAGGTATTTTAGGCCGCACTGGTGTTGGAAAATGAAGCTTGGCTGCATCATTGTTCAGAATGGTCGAGAATGAATGTTGTGGTGGAGACATCCTTATTGATGGTGTAAATATAAAATTTGTTGGACTTGATGACCTCCGCCAACGTCTCTCCATTATTCCTCAAGTAAGTCAAGAAATGCTTTTAGAACCTACAGCCTGCCAGAAATAGTTCCTCAGCACATTGTTTCAGGTGTATTAAAGCCTTACAATCTACGATGCAAATGCATCCAAATTCCAACATACTTGCAAAAAGCCAAAAGGAAGGTGAGATTGACCCACCCAGTAAACTAGGATATGCCCATCGACTATGTGAGCTGAGTTTTAATAAGTCATTGCCTTTGAAGGCTTAAGGTTGTCATGTTAGATTATCTTGTGTTTAAATTATGCTTGCATGTTTGAGTTTCTTTGTGTGAGCATGAATATCAGAACTCTTTATTTAATGGTTATGTAGCAGGGGAGCACATTCCTTGCTTTTCAGGGCAAGGAATTTAGGGCCTTTCCTTGCTTTCGAACCATTTACTTGCATCAGTCCACTTTAACTTTCCTCCTCCCTCAATGCTTTATGCCTATTCGTATCTGAACCAAGCTCCTGTTAAACTGCATTTACCTTTCCTGTAGGTGTACATAAGACATTTTGAGAATCTCTATGGCATGTTGTGCACTTCGTATTTTGTGTAGTTATGGCGAAGGATTTCATTTACTCCACAAAGTGCTGAAAGGAGTCACTAAAAGAAAATTTGTTTAGCCCAAAACTTCTTCACACTAGTACGGCCAGCCGCCCGAAGGCGGCCTCTCTCTCTCCCCCGCTCTCCCTCTTTATCGCGTGCGAATGGGCTTTTTTTAGTTTTGGACTTTAGCCTTCAGGTTGCAGATTGCGACACGTGTAAAGGGCTCCCCCTTCCGCCATATTATGTTAGTAGATACTCATGTCTAAGTTAGGTCATCTTGATGACGTATTTGACTTCCGAGTATACTGCAATCTATTCAACAAATTTACTTCAAGGAGGACTACTGATTTGACATGGAGGAGCTTGTTTTCATGGTATTGGATTAGGAAGACCAATTACGGAGGTCCGGATTTGCAAGGGGCTCTGAGGCCCTAGCTAGAAAATCATCCAAGAAAGCAAAGCAGAAGCAAAAGACACATAAGGGTGATACTTGTGGATTTGGTGGGAGATCCAAGGAGGTGATATGACGTAAGTGTGGAGGATAACGGCATGTCCGGAGGAATATCCTGAAGAACGGCTAGACTATCATCCAAGAAAGAAAAGCAAAAGAAAAAGGGACATAAGGATAATACTTCTAGATCTAGTATGAGATCCAAGGTGGTCATTTGTGGGGGACAAGGTCATGTTCGGAGAAATTGTCCAAAAAAGTTTGATGCGGATTCTGAGTTCAATGAGACAACCATTGTTGCAGCCCTTTTGGCTTTTACACACTTGGTTCACCTACCTTCATCATCCGAGGCACTCTCAAAGGCTTGGGGAAGGATAGTGCTCTTGTTGGATTTCATTCTCAGCACTTGCCTTTTCTTGACAGAGCCTAGAGGATCTATCAACCTTTGGAGGATGGTGCGGCAGACGAGTCAAAGGCTGTACATCTTTGTGATACTCAGTCACACGAGACACATGCATGTTGGCTTCATCCATTAATAGTTGGACTTTGAAGCAAGTTGGCTCGACTCTTCCCGAAAGAGGCATGGTCGATCTCTTATTTTTTCTATAACCTATAGCTATTGATGACATGCCCACACAGCATGGTGTACGCAATGAGGCTCTAGCCTACAGACACAAGCTTCCAAAGCCTAGCGTGGTGTACTTGTCTATTGTGGCCCTGCAATATTCTTTAGAGAAGCGATATGCCTGATGTTGTCACCTTTTGGCCGCTTAAATGGTAATTGTAGTCCAAATGTTATGCTTGCAATGAGGAAAATGATGATATCACCCTATGTGTTGACCCCTCTTTCTAGGTGCTCTCAGATTTTTTTTCCTTTGGGTCTTGAACTTTGAGTTCATTCGTAGAATGATGGACTTGGCGTTTCGTTGGGACCTTGTGTTCATATGCACGTGTCCGGAAATGCCTTGGGGGTGAACTTTTCGCAGGGGCTGGTACCATCGTCTACTTGCATGGGAGGGTCTACTTTTCGCAAGGTCTGCTACCATCGTCTACTTGCGCAGGAACATCTAGTCATAGGCTCATGGACGGAGACTATCCATACTGATGTTGCATTGCATAGCATATTTATGTGCTTGCATGCTTAATTTTTGCATGCTACCTTCTTGCATGAATACCATGAATAGTTTTGGAAAATGGGGACATGTGCCTAAAAATGTGCATATGATGTTTGTTGACACATTTGTGGCTTGTGAACAGGTGGTAAGTATAACCCTCTTTTTGGGATGAGAAAATCCTAGCACTAGAGCTTAGGCGGCCAAAAGGTCACTTAGAACATTCATAAATGTGTGTTCACACAATAATTTTTAAGTGGACTTAAAGGACTTAAAATTAAAGCCCTTTGACGAATATGAGAATTTTGACAAGTGGCAAGTCTAAAAAGACATACTTATAAGAGAAATTGCGAGTTTGAGCTTCTAGGGAATTTTTGGGGGTTGAAAACTCTGTTTTTCTAGCACTTCAAAGCTTCCATAGCCATATCTACATTGGGGGAGCCTCTCTTTTTTTCCGAGAAAGAGATCTTTCTATTAGTTAATGAATCTGCCAATAGGGCTACAACAACCTCTACTAGAGAGGGCTACAACAATCATAAGGGGAGACTCCCAATGAAAAAAAACAACATATGTACAATGAGGCTAAATCAAGAGAAGGGAAAACCCATGCAGGTGGACAATAGTGCCATTTGAGCACACCCTAGACCATGGTGAAGAAAGGCCCAGGGCGCCAGAGTTGAAGGAAAGCCTTTCTACGCTCCCGCATGCGGTCGGAGCTGCCTTGGAGTCTCTCGAATTGTCCCCAGAGAGTATGGATCAACTCTAGCCAAAAATCTCGAACTGTCTCAGCTGGTTACACGGCGAGCCTCAAAGATGTTGAAGTAGCGGGCCCGCCAAATGAACTAGAGTGTCAGGCCGCAGACGCGCTCCCAACACTCCTCTCTCTCACTGCAACACTCCTGTGGAGTAAGCTCTGTAGCAGGTTGGTCGACCCCCGTGTATCACTATCATCTTGCTGGTGGAGGATAGCTCAAATTGTAGTGCCGGGCCCGTGAGAGTGGACCAAGCAGTTGCCCCCCAAGTGTACTACAATGCTGTGGAAAGAGCTGGCATCAGCCAAAGGACACGAACCCAAACCTGTTGTGCCATAGGGCAGTCCCAAAGACAATGATGGTGACTCTCCATAGGATGGGCACAAGCTGCATATGCTGTCGAGAGACCACTATGTACAAGCCAGCTCCCCACTGCTGTAGCTCTATGTGCAACCAGCCACTGGAACAAAGTGACTCACCGTGGCGTCCCACAGCCTCGCCCAAAAAGCTGGCAAGAACTCGCTGTGAGACCCTCCTCCTTCCAATGAGGTGCTGTAGCAAGACAAGCCTCTCTCCGTGCTGCCAGTATGTGACGTCCAGTCGAGCAATGTACTGAAAGAAAAGGGACACCTGGATGGTCGGCTGAGGAGAAAGGGTCCCTCCAAAACCACTATCCAGGATCCCACTGCACTCATGCCAATGGACAGCTCTCCCAAGCCCACAACCTCTAGTGGCCTGTCTCAAAAGTTGTTGGGTCAGGATCTATGACACAAGTCCTTCCACAAATGGCCACAACTCTGATCCTCTGAAAACAACACTCTGTAACCTGTGGGGCCTCAAGTGAGACTCTGTGTAACCGACCCTCACCCTGTAGCTCGAAAAACATGTGGGGTACCGTCTTTGAGCAAGCCCGAACTACGAAGAGGACCTCCAATCGCGTAAAGGACCCCATCCTTCTGGGTGCTGCTGACTCGAGAGGTGTAATCCACTCAGAAGGTACTGCTCTGTGATGTCCTGGCACATCTCTGCACCCCTCTCATGCCCTGTTGGATGCTCTTAATCTCCTCTGACAAACGTGAGAACTGTATCCAGTTACCTAAAGTGCGTGTTGGACCCTCTGCCATGGGACCCCAAGAGACATGAGGCCTACTATCAACCAAGTGGCCTCTCTTAGTGCTGACCATGGGGTTCCAAACAAGGGGCTGTCTTAGGCGCTCCTCTGTGCAAGTAGGTTGGTGCTACTCCAGGCCTCTCCGCAACTCCTCATAGGAATGAAGAAGGCTCATAGCAAAACGGTCCTCTAGTCTCCTGCTCAGGTCAACTCAGTGCATCTCTGTGAAAATCAATCTGGTGGAAGGTCTCTAAGGGCCTCCAGCCCGAGGCACTCTAGCTCTAAGCCGTTGAAGCAAAACTCCTTCCAGGGCTCCTCCCCTGGAAGCAGTCCTCTGACAATAAACTTTCCAAGAAGGGCTCTGCTCTGCTATGCAGGGTGTATGATCCCCAACCCCCTCCCTGAGGACAAGATAGAGTGATGACCTGCCAAGCCACTTTGGCTAGTATTCTCTGAGTATCGTGCCCTGACCAAAGGAAATTCGTGATCAGCCTCTCTACCTGGCAAATGCAGAAGCTCGAAAAGATCCAACAAGATGTAATGTACCACATAGTAGCTAACAACACGTGGTTGGCCACTACAACTGTGCCTACCAAAGAAAGTCGTGTCGAGCTCCAATGTAACAGCTTCCTCTTGATGGACAGGAGGAGGGGAGCAATCTGCTGCTTAGGAGACAAGTCTAAGCCAACCTAACAACCCAAGTAACAATAGGTTGGCCTCCTGGCCCTCCAAGTACAAAGCTGAGTCGTCTGCAAACTCAGCATCCAGAAGCTCATCGCCCCGAATAGGAAGCGCTAAGACACGCAAACCAACCTGGTGTGAAACCAAAAATCTGCTCATTGTCTCAGCATAGAAAAGAAAGAGAAAGGGAGCAAGAGGGCCGCCCTGTCTGGCCGAATGTGTGAGCATGAACCGATCTCCTCTACCTCGTGCCAAAAGCACCTGACTGTGTGCACGTTTGTAAAGAGCTGACACAGCTCTAATCAAGGCATCTGAGAAGCCCATCCTGCGAAGAGTGCCTTCCAAAAATTCCGAGTCAACTCTATCGTAGGCTTTCTCAAAATTGAGAAGAAGAATCACCAGATCCTCACCACGGACGCGCGCGAGGGAAGATGCCTCCCAAAAAGTGAGGTTGTTGTCAAGGATACTGCGCTCCTTGACAAAACCTGTCTGAGTCCCGTGTATAATGCTCTATAGAAGTGGCTAAATCCTCAAACTCAGAGCCTTGGCAAGAACTTTGTAGGATGAGTTAAGGATGGTGATGGGTTGCCACTGCTAAATCTCATCCAAGGAACCACCCTCCTTGGGAACGAGGTAAATCAAACCCTCACTCATGCTGTCAGGCATTTCTCTGGTGTGTAAGATGTACTAAAAAGCATTGCAGAGGTCTGAGCCAAGCAAGTCCCAATTCTTTAAGAAAAAAATTGGAGTCAAACCATCCTTACCTAGACAGCTACCATGGGGAAGTTCTCTGAGGGCCACGTGGAGCCTGGCAGGCCGTAGACTCCTCAAGAAAAAACGGCTAAGCTGAGCAAGTCCAGAGGCCACTCTATCAGCAGGAGAGTCCTGCGTGTCTAAGTCCTCTGTCCAAAGGGCCACCACTCGCTCTCTGAGCTCAGAGTCTAGCAAGATCCTCTCAGGGATGCTCTGAGATGGAAGTACAAAACAAATCGGGTGGCCTCTACACCAAGACTATGCATGATGGCCTCATCATGGGAGGTACAAAATAGGGGCACCACCTAGCAAGATATGCGGTTGGGACGCATACATATACACAATCAAACATGCCATGGAAACCAATTTCAAAATCCACGCCCAAGTGTGGGATGGGGTGGTAAGAAAACAAGATGAGAGGAATGGTGAGTGAGTGAGAATGGGCTTGCTACTCGGGCATGTAGTAAGGAAGATAATGAGATAAGAGAAACATGCATGTATGCTCACTTCTCATACCAGAGGTGGAAAATTTGCACAGCTTAAGATGGAGGCAGTCAATACATCGAACGATGAAAAGAGAGCGAGAAAAAAACACGAGCAATGAAAGTCAAGCAATCAAGTTTCTTATGCAATAGAGTATAGAGTAGGATAGGTATATTTGTGTGTGTGTGTGTGTGTGAGCGAGAGAGAGAGAGAGAGAGAGAGAGAGAGAGAGAGAGAGAGAGAGAGAGAGAGAGAGAGAGATATGAATACCAATGCTCCATAAGATACATTGCAACCCTTACACACCCACCCATACACCAACATATATTTTTATGTGAGAGGAGAGACAAAAAAATACAAATAGTACCCATGGTGAATACAAATATCCAATGAATCAACCAATACAATTTTAAACTCTTTTTATCGAACTAAAATTTTATAATCCTACCAAGGAGAGCATTGAATCAAACCATACTTTGACAGAAGTTTATGATACCATGATTACTACTACACATCCTATAAACATGAACATCAAGCTTTCATTAATCTGTAATGGTGAAGAATTGTGCTATTATCAAAACAATCATTCATTTCAAAGCGATCTGAGTAAATAACTTGAAGGTCACTTGACTAGAATCACAAAAAAACTATTCATCCTCTAAACAAAGATCATCAATATACATACTAAATGGTAGTGGTTTTTGTTTCGATCGTCGATCATAAGCCCTATTTGCCACCATAGCCCTTGCACTCGCCTTTGCATAGCAAGGAAGCACGCTACACAAGCAATGCCAAAACACACAAAACACTTCAACCTTGATATAGAGTGCGTACCACAAAATGTAACATCCAAAATGATATACCAAATAACCAATGTTATCAAGCTCAAAAAAGAGTATATGCTCACTAATCATATGGGTTGCTAACAAGGTTCACTTCATCATCCTCATGCTCTGCTTCACTCTCCAAGAGAACCCTCTTGTTGCAAGTTATGGCTTGCACAAGATGCCGGGTGACAAGATTCACAATACCTGCATCATTCTCAAATGAAAAATAAGCACGTCCAATAGCTTGACACGCTTTCATAATTGTGACAAGATTCACAATACCTGCATCATTCTCAAATGAAAAACAAGCATGTCCAGTAGCTTGACACGCTTTCATAATTGGCGATGTTCCACAACCCATCTCCAACACAAGACCATCCTCGGGGCAAAGCAAAGCCAAAACCGCCTCCATAAAAGCGGGCGATCTCTCCATTGGTCCTCGAATAGCTACCATTCTGGACAATACAGTCTTCTTTGCATCTGGAAGAAAATGTGTCCACCAATCACTATCTTGCAAAATGTGCAATTTCTTGAAGATTGCCTTACTAGCATCATAAAATTTCTTAGGATGTGTATCCAAACGATGGACAAAGAAGAGAACATGGGACCTAAGATGCAACAAAAACATTTCATAAACATCAATGTATAAGCAAAACCACACAAACCACTAAAACATTTGTGAATAGCTAATCAATAGAACTTTCTAATACTAACATATATATTTTCTCCTTCCTCGTTGACAAGACCATATGCTACTTTGTCAAAAACAAAAACACGATGCCCGATTTCAAGGCCTTGGATGCGAACATACCGCTCAATCCATGTAATGCATGAACTTATATAGACAATTAAGAAAACATGAATTACTAAATTTAGTGTACAACTCTTTGCTTTCATGATAAAAGTAGAGCAAGACATTAGAGATCACCTGTGAGGGGAGCCATCATGACAAGCCAACCATGGTCTGCTAGTGAGGCCGCCACTACAGTCACCCCATATCTCATGCTCTTGGGTGAGTCTATTCCATTCTGGAACACCTTGGATGATTTCTAAGCCAAATTCTGTGGGAAATTCTAAAAAGATAAAATCTGCTGTCCATTTCACTCTCCTGCCCATCCGACAATAGTCCTTTTCTATTCCGACCGCCAAGAAGAACTCATGTATTCTTGTGTACACTTCATTCTTCTTCCCACTTACAAAATCTTGACCCATGGCTATATAGTCACCCACATCACATCCATAAAATGGAGCATCACCACGATAAGCCAAATCGCCAGGAGACACCATTGAGTAGGCAAAAACACACAACTCTTTGAACAAGATAATGCCATCTGCAAAATTGCTGACAGATTTTGAAAGCAAGAAAAGATTAGGATACAACTAGTAAAAGACTTACAATGCAATAATGAGATTACCTTTTGCAAGCTCCCTTGTCTCATGTTATTCTTGACAGTGTTGGCAACCTCCGTCTCAATGTCTAGTTCAACTAGATCATAGAAGCTCATTATACAAAAGCAAGAGAGACAAACAAGATACAATGCAAAATAACCAAAAAATCTCTTACCATCATGTGTCTCTATAGTTTTTGTATTTTTATCCTTCTTTTCTTTGCCAAGACTTATAACTTGCTTTCCATGTCCATGGAGTTTAAAAAGTTCTTGCTCTCTAGCAAGGATAACTCCAGGTTTGAGATCTATGCACCAAGGGTCATTTGCAAGCTCCCAAGATGACAAATCACGCATGTTTGGTGGATACATACAACTCACACTTTCCAAGTCACACAATGGGAGACATTGTACTGGAAGCTCTTTCAATTTACCCTCTTTTACTAGTGCGAAAAGGTATCTACAACACATTCAATGATAGCTTTAACTAAAGTTAAATCAAGGCACCAAAAGAAGACCTAATAATATTTAGATTTATTTATCATTAAAGAGATAGAGATTACCTATAGACAACACGCTGAGCCGCTTGGTCTAGCTCCGTGGCTTTAGATTTTGAAGATTCTGCCTTGCGAGTGCCCTTATACTCGGACTTTGAATCCCTTGTCCTCATTGACACAAACATGTGATTTCTAGCTTCAAGTTTAATTTCTTCCATGTATGATTGCAAGGGATAATCATAGGGAAGCAACATTGGAGATGTTAGATCACATAAAGAAGAAAGATCTCCAAGAGTGACTATGGCTGCACACTCTATTTTTTCCAAGAAAACTTCCTTTGCTAACCACCTAGAAAAAGAAACAAATGTCACACTAAAGCTAGATGCAAAAGAAAACTTTATAGCATTTGAAATATTACCCTCTATTGAAATATTTCCCTATATAGTCGATATCTCCCAAAGGTACAAAGTACATCTCTCACATACACTTACTTGCATCAAGTAGAGATAAAAGATTCACACGTTTCTCAACCTCGCATTTCTGTAAAGGTAAGGTTCTTTAGTTTACCCAAGGTAATGATACAATCTTTGCCTTCAAACCGCAAGGAAAACACTTTCTCCTTCCATACATCCCCAAGACGAGGATCAAGGATACTCAATATCTAAAGACAAATAAGAGGGATTCAACAAAAGAAAAAGCTAAAAAAGAAACACAAAACTAAATATTTATCATGACTTAAACTAAGTCTATAAATATTCTTACCATGCCCATCTTGTCTGAGTACTTCTTATGTATGCGCACTGCTCCTTCTTTTTAAATTGAAGTCTTTCCTCCTCTGGCTTTGATTTTGTAATTATCTCTAGTGCTCAAGAAAGATCAACATTATACTCCACTTTTCCATCAAGTAATGCTTAAAATAAATAAATATACAAAACTATAAGAAATAGCACAAAAACTTCTATAAGTAAACACTTGAAAAACAAGTTTTGCCAAATAGCCTCTAGTAAATGGAAACCAAGTCTTTTTTCCTTTGCTCTCTTTGTTTCTAGCTTTCTCTAATAGCCGTAGCTGATCTTTAGGTAGACTCTTCATGTATGCTTTACACTCACAATCACATATGTTGTTTGTGTTGATGAGAGTATCGCGAAGACTTGGCTTAACAATGGCATGCTCATTTAACCTTGCATACACAAAAAAACGTCAATTTAAATCAATTATAAAATCTTGTTTGCAAGACGGACATAGCATTGAAAAGAACACTTACAAGTTTCCTCTTTGCAAAGAGGCTAATAGTGCAATTTCTGATACATGGGTAGGATCAATCAAGCTGCACCATACTCGAATGTGTCGTGACTTTGTGTCCTTGTAGCAATCACTTATGACCTGCATCCAAGCGGTGGTTCGATGGTTCCCTTCCCAAACAAAAAACATCTTATTTCTCATAAACTCCCAATTTGAGTTGCCACTCAAGTCCTTTTCAAACTCAGAATCCACTTCTTGCCATAGTGGAGACCATGAAGCTCTAACCTCATCTGAAACTTGAATTTCCTCACCATTTTCTTTGAGTATGGAAACAATAAAGACACCTTTTTCTAGAACATAATTCTCATATTGAAAAGCTATCTTCAAACCTCCCACATCTTGACGAAGACCTCGCACTCGTGCATATGGAATTAACCTGCAAAGGGGTATCCGAGGACATTCATCTGATGCAAGAAGTCTACATTGTGCAATGACATCATTGCCTTCTGCAATCACCATTTCCATTTCAGCTTTGTCTAAATCCATGTCGTCCTCTTTTTGTTGTTGTTCTTCACAATGTGAAGATTCTTTTTGCTGTTCTTCTTCAATATGTTCAATTTCTTCTCCCAACTCTGAAACCAACTCATGCTCAATTGTAGGAGTGACCTTACTCTCTGGCGTAGATTGAGAAGCATCTTGTGTGCCTTTACATGATTGCACACCCAATGCTTTTGCACGTGTGGTATTTCTCTTTTTCATTGTCTACAAAAAACCACAACGAATGTGTGTACAAAAACCAGCCTAATTATGTGCTTTTCAAAAACCAAAATGTTCTAAAAAAGAGCAAAAAAAGAAGCTTGCTGACATGCAAGTTTTTTCCTCTTTTTGAAACTACAAATATCATAAAAATATGAAACTTTTTTCTTCAAGAAGAATAACTTTTAATAAAATTTGTCACTAACTTAAAAAAGTAGAAAATATTTCCTAAAGTAATGTTACTAGTTTAAAACATATGAAGAAACTTTTGTGAACCATCTTCAACAAAAAAAGGAGTTAAAAAAGATGCATGTTGACAAGCAAATTTTTTACTTGTTTTAAAGCTATTGATATCATTAAAAAAAGAGCATAACTTTTTATCAAACATGACATACACATCGTCCCATCAATGTCACTAGCTTAGAATACCTATATCATTTCACCAAAGAAAGAGCTTAAAGAAGAGCTTGTTGACATGCAAGTTTTTCCCTCTCTTTAAAACCTACTCATGTCTTAAAACATAGCTTTAAATAAAATAATGTTATTACTCTAAAGCAAACTTTTGTGGATCATTTTCAACAAATAATAGAGCTTAAAAAGAAGCTTGTTGACATGCAAGATTTTTCTTTCTCTCAAAACTACTGATGTCATTAAAAAATCATAGCTTTTCATAAAAATATCTTCTATAGATCATTTTCCATAGCTTTTGTGCATCATATTCAATAAAAAAAAGAGACAAAAAAAGAGCTTGTTGACATGCAAGTTTTTTTACTCTCTCAAAACCAATGTAACCGTTTAGAAATAAAAGTAAAGTTTTTCATAAATGTCTTTTTAATAAGATAGTCAAATACTGCTTTTAATTAACAATTTGAAAAACATACACAAATTACTTCATCTTTGACTGAATTCTTTTGATGCTTGTCAATTCTTTTGATGCTTGCAAAGCTGTTAAAAATGTCACAACAAAACCGAAATCAAAAGTTATACTAAAATATCAAAAATTAATTCAAAAGTTATACTAAAATACGACATGATGTTGAAGTCTTTTCACAATATTAATGTAGCACAAACAATTGAGAACTTAAAAAATTCCAATGGCAATCTCTCACACGTCTGACACCTGACAAAACTGGACAAGATCCTCAAAAGCGTGTTGCACATTTTATTGGCACTTTCTTAGAAAAGAACAAAATAAGTCATGTAAGTTTGTTAACATCTATCTCTCTCTCTCTCTCTCTCTCTCTCTCTCTCTCTTTCTCGTAGTCCGAACCTGTAGCTCTCTCTCTCTCTCTCTCTCTCTCACACACACACACACACACACACACACACACACACACACACACACACACACACACACACACACACACACACACACACACACACACACACACACACAGAGTTTTGCCACTAGTTCTGTTACTTTTTTGTTTTGTCATGCTCAAGAAGTTTTGATGTTTTGCACTTCGACATCCAGGTAGAAATGATCTTCTGTGCATACCATCCAATCAAAGAGAATAAAGTCATTGGCCCCAAGGCTTCAAAAAGGCTCAAAAGCGGAGACTCATGAGAAAGGAAAGTTCCTCCAATCCTTAAAAGATTAAGTTTGTGGAAGAGTGCCTACAATTGAATTTATGCACAAAAGAGCCTGTTCTTGATCATCACACACACACATGGAGACATGCATGCACACATCCAAGCATGCATAAATTAACATGCATCAAGATGCATGTATGCACATTGGCTCTGTTTTGAGAAAGAGAAAACAAATGGCTGAAGCTCAACTAAAGGACATCACAAAATTCCACTAAACTATAAGCCACACAGGCTTCGACATCACACAGAATTGGAAGTCATTTTAATCAAGCATTTGACCATGTAACTCGGTCACAGCCCTCTTTCTGAAGCCATATATTGAAATGCAATTGTAAAACACACATATCACAAACTTATATGCAAAAAAACATCGCATAATCTCTCTGCACCAATGTCTCATCATAGTTGAGTAAAAAAGGGCAGCAACAGCCATGTTCCCTACCTGTTTTGTCCCATTCATGCCAACTGGCAATGAGCATTGTACCCTATGAACTTCCTAGTTGAATCATTTACATGTGATGATTATCCGCTCTTTTGCAGGGCTGTGTTTTGCTGCCTTGATTTGGTTTTTGTTGCAGACCCGATTTGATTTGGTTGCAACCAGTCAAAAAAGCCAGCATCTGTGCGCCAGCACTCCGAGAGATCTCATCTCTTTCAGAACTCCATCAACTAGAGCAATCTTTCAAGCCTCAAGACCATCACATGATTTGATTAGAAGTTATCGGAACTTGGCAAAAGATTTAACGCTACTCCACATGCCACTTTGCACAGACTATATTTTTGTATAGTCTCTACTTGTATGATCACACCACGCTCTACAAGAGCTTACAACTACTTGACATCAATTTGCAGCCTGACATCAAGAACTCCAACCTGACAATAAATCCATTCTAACTCTTAGGTCTTTAAAACAACCACCAAGCACTTATCGATGTTAAATAGCAACAGAACATCCAATGTATGCATTCATCCCCTCTCCTCCAAGGGTTTGTGAAGCATGTGATCAGTCCTTGTATATTATTTGATTGCAATAAGGATATTTGAGTCAAAGATGTTGGCACTTTTTTAATCGCACAAAACAGTAAGATTATGCCTCTCTCTCTCTCTCTCTCTCTCTCTCTCTCTCTCTCTCTCTCTCTCTCTCTCTCTCTCTCTCTCTCTCTCTCTCGTTTAAGCATACCAGAAAGAGAAGTTTTTTCTAATTTCGTAAACCTAAAGGTACTTGAGTCAAAATGTTGGCACTTTTTTAATCGCACAAAACACTAGGATTATGCCTCTCTCTCTCAACATACCAAAAAGGGGAGTTTTTTGTATTTTTTTAGATCCAAAGGTACGAAGAGCTGTACACGAGGTTATTGAAGGAGGCCATTGCCAGGTTTAATCATTGGAGGCCTTTTTAGTAGAGTTAACACTTGTTGGCTGGGTTTAAGCAATTAAGGCCTGTATGAAGAGTAAACTTGGTATTAAATATACTTTCCCATGTGCAATGTAATTGCAAGTCGAGGCCCATGGGCCAGAATAATGTAGGAAAGATGCTAGAATGTAGAAAAGATACCAGAATCTAGGAAAGATGCGCTCATAATTTTGCAGGCAACCCTGGACGGGCAGATCTCTTGCTAATTTATTTTACTAAGGGAAACCGTTAACAAGATTTTAACTGTGATGACCAAGCCTCATCAGTCGACGCTAGCCATTTGGTGGAGCCCTTCCCGAGGAGCAAAATCCAAAAACAGTTAAATCCAAAACCCAAGAATTCTAGGCACTCTGCACTCATCACACACTTAAAAAAACATGCATGTTGACACACTGCATTTTTCAATCTTCAGGGATTAAACCTTCTGGAAAAACCAAACCTTTATTAAAAGAATAATATGTACATCAAATGGCCTCATCAGATTTCAATACACTGCACAACTATATATCATCTCTGGCAGCTCTGCCTATTACAGCCTTTTCCTCGACGTTGTGTCATCACATTGTGTCATCATATGTCAACCTAGCCACCCCTAAGCTAGAACAATATTGAAGCGTAGAAATGTACCAATAAATTGCCTGTGTGAGAAACGCCTAATGTTTTTAAAAGCCTTACTGCATCCCCAAGACTCTTAATCTTATCCACATCACACATATCCAGGCGTAGATAATCAACTCAAACCCCACAGTATACATATGGAGACAAAAAATAGTCAACTCAACCTGCCGACTACATATGCCCAAAAGCGTGTCAACACGCTGCAAATCCTTGAAAGACAACAGCGTGTCAACATGCTGCATTTTCAGCAGCCTTTTCGAATGACAAAAACAACAGCCTTTTTGCTTTTTTGGTTAACATGCCAACTGAAGGCAAGCTTTGTGAACATCTTGACACGCTGCATTTTCAGCTGGGCTTTCATCTTGAAATACAGAAACGCTAGAATGATAAAATACCTCAAGGTAGAGCAGTGAACCAGTGTTTTGATCTCCGTGGGAGCACTGAACCAGCATGTTGATCGATCTATCCTGAACCAGCATGTTGATGAGAACTGCCTACAAAAACCAATGTGTTGACACGCACTTCTTATGGCTTTCTGAGGGCCTAAATGTCCAAGGCTTTTCAAGATTTATTTTATTTTTTTAAAGCCTGCATGTCTTTTGAAACGTTGCTGCATTCTTCTCAAAAGCAACCACAGTATATTACACAAGGTTGAAGCGTGAGAGAGAGAGAGAGAGAGAGAGAGAGAGAGAGAGAGAGAGAGAGAGAGAGAGAGAGAGAGAGAGAGAGAGAGAGAGAGAGAGAGAGAGAGAGAGAGAGAGAGAGAGAGAGAGAGAGAGAGAGAGATTCCCACCTTCTTATGATTAAAAAAATATGATTACAAAGTGAGAAGGTGAATTGGATTATTATAAAAAGAATGTGTATCGTCAGATCATTAAATGTGCCTTTTATGTACTGATTGTCCCTTCGTCATTCACTTTTGGTGTATATCTTGTTGCATTCAGACCAAACAACTATCTCTACTTGCACAATGTACTACTTTCTACCCCTATGGCTCATGTAAAAACATTGAGATGTCAGTGACAAAGGATATCTTGGTAGACATGTTTCTTGCAAAGGACGGGGAGGAAAGGGAAGACCTTGATGATGAAAAGTTGAATGAGGTTTTGCAAATCTTTAACTCCTTTATGCCATAAAAGGAGACTTCAAAGATCCATCCAGTTTGCCAGACAAGAGGTTGCACTTAAAGATGGAGGGCTTGATGCAATTTTGTCTTTGAAAAGAAAATGTAATTATCCATATATACAAAGTATCCTTTTTTCTGGACAACTAGCAGAAGACATTTAACCTCATATTTTTAAAATGTCTACAGTTGGACCTGGTTCTTCTGGTTTGGATCTTGTAAACAAAATGAGACCAGGAGGGTGTTTAGGTGACATGTGGATACATTTTGACCATATTCAGCGCATACAGGGTTGGGTGACTATGGGAGCACACGTCTATGATCCTTTTGCTAGAGAGTTGCTCACCATTGCAATATGTGACTTTAAGGTTCAAAACACTCGTGCACAAGTGCAATTTTGGACAATGTTGAATGACCAATGCTAGATAATGGATATGAGAAGCCAAAGTTTAGAGGTTTCATGGCAAATAATGCTGGACCAAATTGGTTGGCCATAAGGACAGTATATAATGGGGGCCCCAAAAACAAGATGGAGAACAAAGCAAGGTATTGCATCTTTCATTGGGAGAAAAGCATGGTGGAACATACAAAGCATTGTATAAAGCCTCAGTTTCAAGAAGAACATAAAGCTTTATGTCGAAGATGGAGAGATTCGACAACAGAAAGCGTTGCTAATGAGTGGAAGACCAAACTCATAAATTTTTGGACTCCAACACATATCAAGGATGGTGAATTACCCACTTTGCAAATGTGGCTAGCTTTCTTTGAAATAAGACTTAGCCAATGGGGTGGTGTATTTCTAACTGAACAAGAAAATGTGGGTTTTGTTCCAATTGTTAATCTCTTTGAAAGCAAGCATTCAAGTATGAGAGCAAGTCAAGCTCAAAAGTATTGCTCTTTGTATGAGGCAGCTGCCTCAGATTTGGCAATGAGTGCTTTGCAAAGTGCACACTACTTTGCATATATGTCAAGTAGACACCTAGGCACTGGCCCTGATTTGGACATTTTACGGAATAGACTACTAACTGGATGCTCCGGTAAGGTTGAGCAAAACAAGATAGTGTACCTAACAGAATTGGTCTTGGATGAGGGAGGTTTAAGCACCCCACAAATGCGTGTGACAATGACAGATCCCATCACTACAAGACAAAAGAGGGTAAATAATTTACCCATCGAGGAGAGTGAGCTTGATACTCATCGACCTGAATATTTGTCAGTGACAACAAATAGAGTCCTTGGTAAGAGGAAGAATGTGACTGATATCATGGATCATGCAACTGAGGTGGAAGTTCATGATGCTAACTTGGCCATTTGTAGGGCTGAGCCACATAGTGTTGTCACCTGCTTTGCATACCTGCCTAAGAATGGTACTCGTTGTGGTCTTCTTATAAATATTTTGGGTAGATCATCTACTGTTGGGGTCCCTGATCCATGTTTTCTTGGAAGAAGGAAATATGCAAGTGGCATCAATGAGCAATTTGTGTGGTTTTGTAATAGCAGCGTAATGCACACTTGGAATGTGCATAAGAGCATGGAAAGCGCACTAGGTAATGCTCCAGGGGTATGGAAGGTTGCAAAAGGAACAATGTTAATTAGTGATGAGGCTACAAGTTTGTCAAGAGCAGGATTTGTACTCGAAGGAGTGGGCCACAATGTCATGCCTTCTCCTGATAGAAGACCTCAACATGCTCCTCCCTTGAGTTATGCAAGGCCCACTCATCGCAATGAAAAGGCTGTGAAGTGGCGCTCAAAGCTAACAAAGGATTTCTCAACTAGGATAGAAAGTGCAAGGGCTGAAAAAATGCAGGTCATGAAAGAGGATATTATTATTGCTAACGAAGTGCATGTATTCCATGTTAGAACACATGGGTCTGAGGAAAATGGTATCACTTACTCGGTGACACTTTTTGACTTTCCCAAATGTTCTTGCATGGATTTTTCACAGAGAGATGCAAATAAAAAAGCATACATGCCTTGCAAAAAACCAAATTACATGCGTACCTGGTGGTTGAACATAGTGCTCACTTACCGGCAAATGCACATGACCAAATATCCCACCTAAAAGGCCTTGAAAGATTAGTGAAAATCAAGAAGTATTGCACTGATAACAATAGGTGTTGCCTTTGAAATCCAAACCCCTTGGTTAGACTCCACATGGAAACTGCTTCTACTAGCAGTTGACGGGGACCATTGAGATCAAACTGTGACCCTCAACAATGGTGAAATGATTGTGTATTAGTTGGGCCATACCCCTAAAAATATCATTTCCAGAGATATAATCAATGTTATAACTAAAAAATAGCTCTTCTTAGGTTGGAAATCTATTCACAATTGAATCTCAAAATGATCATATCTCTCCACAAATAGAAGCGAACGATTCCTAACACCCCCAAAGAAAGTAGTCATACTAGATTTATTGGGTTTGCAATAAGAGATTACCTACTCGGAGGCTCTATTAATATATTCATGTCGTCCCATGAGATATTTTCTTGATAGCAAGGCCATTCCTATTTTCTATCCATAGAAAGAATCATATGTATTGCCAGCACCGTGTGCACAAAAATTGCCCGTTGTTGTAGTGATATACAATGATCACAAGCAAATATAGCAGCCTCGACTTCTTATGAATAGAGTAGCTGATGTTAAAGTGAAAGCATAAACCATGATTTAGTGGAATGACTCCACAATACTGGCATGGATACATCAAAGTTGGTCATTTCAAACCATAAATGTGAGCTTATATCCTCTTATTTCCAAACTTATGTACTATTATCCTTGATTCTAAGTTAATGGATTGTATTGTGTCACGGAATAAAATCCTTGCTTTGAAGTAAGTATATCAAAGCACTTTTCTTTGCACAACAGAGAAATTTTTTTCAAATGACATAAACACAAGTAGAACCTAAAATTGTTTAACCTTGTCGCCCCTTTGAAAAGAGTTGTCTTTGTTTGGAGCTGACTCGTAGCTATATATGGTGAGAAATTTTGGGGTGTCAATGAAAGTACCCTACATGCCCTTGTGGCTTGGTTCCATTAGGAAATTTCAGAGGTCATTTGGAGGGCCTTCTAAGAAAATGTATTTTTTGCACTCTCTCTCTAGAAAATATGGCGAATAATAGAGGCGGGCCTGTCATGGTAAAAGTTCAAAAAGTGTACTTTAAGTAGATTCTTTATCCTTATGAACATTCGTCTGTAATGATTGAGGGATAATCTTCTTTTCAGTTGCATTGAATGAACCTCGTCAACATGGAGGGAATGAGGCTAATATGGAGGGACGAAGCCGCATCAATTATTCACTTTTCATTAAACCTGCACCTTTAGCTAATGGCGCACTCCTCAAATGGCACAAATGTTACGCAGAAACGATCCAAATATCACCTTCACATTGATTTGGACAATGAGTACCAACCATTGAGTAAGCGGAGTAAAGCAAACACACATATTCCTCCCGCATCCATAGACACGCTAAGAGCTCAGGGAGCTAAACACATAGATATCTGGACGAGAGGCTCTCTCTATCCTAAGAATCCAATGACTAATGCGTCTCCAGCATTTGTCAATCCTACAAGCTTATTGACCTTTGCTGGTGATGGAGAAAACGGCCTTCTAGGTTATTGTAAATCTCTTACAAGGCAAGTTGAAACTTATAAGGGCATTCTCCAAGCTCAACAATGTGAGATTGTCCGTCTTTCACATTTGCATTCTACAGATCAGGTTACCATTTTGCAACACAAAACAGAGGTACTCAGGAACTGAAAGGAAAGGTACGAAGTTGTCAAATGAAGGACACCATCTTGGGTGGTCGTATCCGAAATTGCAAAATTGCGCATCGGGAGGTCTCAAGAAAAGAATCCGAGCATTAAGGTGATGCTTCTTGGTTGACTAAATAGTCTTAGTTAAGTAAATTTTTTGTTTTTCTAGTTATGCATTGTTTTCATGTGTCTAAATAGTGTTAGTTAAGTAAATTTTCTGTTATTTACTTATGCATTGTCTTCATGTAGAGATTCAATCTATCCTCACAAGGAAAACATTGACCCCAAAGCCAATATAGGAAAGAGATTGAAGCCACTTATAAGTAGAAGCCTTGCAGGAGATATAGTACATGACAAGAAGTTTAAGGTCCTACAGCAAAATGTAGTGGACCGCTTTATTTCAGAGAACTCAGTTCCTGCAAAAGAGATACAAGGCACACTTGATTCGCTTGGTGTAAGAAAAAGAGGATATTCGGCTATACAAAAATCTGTCTCATCCATCTTTGTTAAGAAGGGAATAAAATCCAAACTTTTACCATCAGCCTCAAGTGTTTGGAAAGAGAGGCTTCAGTTTAACGACGCACAGGGAGAATATCTTGGACAACCGTTTCATATTAAAGCAACTTACAGTGGCCATGGAGAAAACATAGCATATGATGAGTTCAATAATATTTTTATGGACCTGCAGATGCTGGAGAAGAGAATGGTGGAGTTTTACAACATCACATTTGAAGAGTCACAAGGGGTATTACATTTTGTGTTGAAACTGGATGAGTGTGAGCTTGTTAAAGACAAGAAGCTAGAGCGTGTTACTATTACTTTAATGAATAGATCCCTCTCAAAGTGTCCCACTGATGATCCTTTATATTTTAGTGTTCAATCAGAATTTAACATATGGTGGCTTGATGCTTTTGAGGTAAGCAAGATTCTCAGCTGAGCTCAAATGTTCACATCTACTTAAGTCTCATTTATTTTGTGTTGCAGGTAAAGAAAGAAGATCATGAGATTCTACATTGGGTGTTCCATCAAACTAATGTTCTAGAGGTGATTGATCGACAGACTAACCAGGGAGAGGTACTACGTCTAGATGGAAGGGGAGACTTTCAAGTTCAGTGACATCTTGTAGGTGACCTCAAAACATTAAAGTGCATGTATAATTGTGGAATGGGTGCAATGGCAAAGTCGTCGTGTTTGTTCTACATAGAGCCTGCAAAGGTCATGGACCCAAAGTGGTGGAGAAAAGCTCCAACACGTCACATTGAGGACCCTGCTTTTCGATCGGTTTTGAAAATACCACTTGTGAATGTCCACATCTGTACAATGCATGCCCTTTGTAGAATTGTGGAGAAATTGGTCTACTTATGTATCGGGTTTGCTTGGAAAATCAAGAACTCAGCAGAGCGACAGGTGGCCCTGCAGTGCTTAGAATTGGTACTGTTGGATATGGGGCTTCATGGTGGAAATGTGAAAATCCAGCGGGATGAAAAGAGATCAATTGCTGAGAAGGATGTCCCATGCAAACCATCCCTTGGTGGGGTGAAGGCACGGAGGTTTTTATCTAAACCCCAAGGAATACGAGATCCGAAGCTAACAAAGCATGAAAAAATATATAACACATCTTATGTTAGCAAGGTAGAGTATCAGAGATGGAAAAAGCTACATATTGTAGTCAAAGATCAAGAAGCAACTACTCGTAATGCGAAGGCTGAGGTTTGGCGATCGATAGACATGCTATTTTTGATGTGCGACAAAGATGACTGGTCACAAGGTGATATGAACAAGTTCAAGGAGAATCTCAACCTTCTCAAGAAATCATTCAAGATAGCATGGACAGACACCCAGATTACTCACTACATGGTATTATTGTGTATTTGATTCTCTTTTATGTGAAACTATGTGAGTGTAAAACATTCTAAGTAATCTGTTTTCATATCCAACACATCATTTTCAATCATTTACCATATTTTATACAAAAATATGGGAAACCGGCCATATGGAATACCCAAGGGATAAAAAAGTCTCATTACATGGCCAGAAATGCCTATTTCAGGCACACACGACATGGTGGCTCTCGAATCAAGGCTAACAATTTGAGAGAACTATTTGAATGGTTCTATCATAGAATCATTCATCGAATGCAAACAAAAGAAGTCTTGGCCTCTTCAGCAATAGCACAAGCCATCAGACATTTACAACAAAATAAAATTAAAAGATCAATGGCATACAACAACTCCGGTGCTCGTGAAGGTCAACGAAGGTGGAGAGAGACAATGGTGTATGTGAACCACGAGTGGAGAAAGATACTCTGAGTGGATGACATTGTACAAAATTTCAATATTTTTGTAATATATGATCTTAATACAATTGCTGCTTGAAGTGTATCAAGATTTTGAAGGTTCAATTTTGTTTTTTGGCACATCACCCTTGTAACGAATCATGAGATGTTTGCCATACTCTAAAAGTTCATCCGGGTTTTGTCTGCCAAGAGCTAGTGCCATTGATGCGTAAGTGTAGTAATACGCCGCCCGATCACTTGTATAGCCCGGGCAATAACCAAAACAATCTCTGGCAAACACTTTGTCCACAAGAATGACTTTATCTGCACTTTTGGGCAGCACGGGTCCACCCAAGAAGCGTGATAGTTTCTTTAATGTGTAAGTTGCTGTTGTACCCTCTTGTGACATTCCATTGTGAAAAATTATTATCGGCGCCTCACAAAGATTCGGAAGGTACTATGCTAGGGCCGCATCCCTTCCACGATACTCTCAAGTCCGCCATCAAAGAAAGTCATCCTTGTCAGCAATCCAAGACTACACATATCATGTATGAGTAAGTGACACACACACACACACACACACACACACAGAGTTACCATGAAGCCCTCATCCTGCAAAAAGAGGTTTTCTTGCCACAGGTCCACAGACGTAGTTGACTCCTGACCTCAATGGTAAAACCAATCCTCCACTTCTTTGTGACTTGTTGATGGTCTTAGGCTTTGTCTTATTGATTGGAAGGTGGCTTCATCCGGCAGTGTCTCCTTGTATTTTTCAGCTTTCTCAAAGCAACTTTGGAGACATTCCATTGGATTGCTGGATGTTTCCATTGCCTCATCATCGCTACTATCCTCTGAAACAAATCCACTCCTCTCCTCTTGGATTCTAGAAATGATAGCCAGGGAGAAGTCCTTCCTTAAATAAAAGATGCTTTGCACATCATGTAAAAAGATATAGGTCCTGTCTCCAATCCTGAACTCAGGCACAACAGGCAACATCATTTGAGCATGCTTCTCGGTGAAGTTACCGACATCCAAGGGTAGTTTGATTTCTGTTGTTTTCACAGAGAGCATCTTACTTATTTGAACTTCAATTGCCTCAACCTCAAGGTTGACTATATCTTCAACCTCCTCGACTTCTTGTATGTGTGTTGTCTCCTCGCATTCTTCATTTGGTGCTGCGTCCTGATCCTCTATCACCTCATCAGGATTCTGCATGAGGAATCCAAACAGGCTGTTCAGGTAAATCATAAAGCCAAAGGATTCCTGAATAAGTTTGCACTCTTTTTGGTGCAAAGGGCAAGCTGAATGTCGGCAAGCAGGTGGTAATTTCCTATACTTCTTCAGTCCCTGTCCTTTGCCACCGTAGTCATTTAAATGAACCACAGCCATACTGGGCAGAACAACCCTCCCTACCTGCACCATAAGTTCAAATTGATCTCTGTAGGGCTGCAAGAATTCACTGTGCTGAGCTAAAAGGTCTTCAATATCAAATTTTGGGTTAAACATAGAATGAACTAGATCATATTTGTCCCTAGCACCACATGATGCTGCAAAATCGAACAGCCTCTCATCAGTTACAGCTGGCTCTTCTAGAGAAGACACATCCTCTTTGGCTTTACCTTTACTTGCACAAGGGTTGCTTGTTGGGAGATGTGGATCATCTGAGAAGTCTATATTCCTCTTTCTTGTATTTTTCTTGACAAGTACTATAGAGGGTGAGGGAACCTTGTAGGGTGAGGGATCCTCTTGGCTAGCCGACCTCTCTCACTCATCTTCATAGATTGACTCTTCTTTATCAAAGTCCTGACAAAAGTCAACAGTTCTTTTGGCAGAAGCGCTAAGCAACTGAGCCTATAAAGGTTGGAATCATGGCACAAGCTCTGGGTCCGGTTTTAGTCTCTTCTGCCTACTGGACCTTAATCCTATTCATTAGGAATCAATGTCAAGTCTTTGTTCTCTCTCTCTCTCTCTCTCTCTCTCTCTCTCTCTCTCTCTCTCTCTCTCTCTCCAAAGCACACCCAAAAAAAAAAAAAAAAACACACACACACACACACAAACTCTCTCTCTCTCTCTCTCTCTCTCTCTCTCTCTCTCTCTCTCTCTCTCTATAAAGCACACCAAAACACACACACACACCACTCTCTCTATAAAGCACACCAAAACACACACACACACACACACACACACACCTCTCTCTCTCTCTCTCTCTCTCTCTCTCTCTCTCCAAAACACACCAAAAAACAGACACACTCTCTCTCTCTCTCACACTCTTTCTCTCTGCCTCTCCATAGTACTAAAGGTGTGCATAGGGACTTCCAAAGAGTACTTGGTTGTCTCTGCGTGCCTTTAGTATAGAGAGAGAGAGAGAGAGAGAGAGAGAGAGAGAGAGAGAGAGAGAGAGAGAGAGAGAGAGAGAGAGAGTCTGTGTGCACCCCTGTGTCTGTGTGTGTGTGTATCTATGTGTGTGTGTGTGTGTGTGTTCAACAATATAGATTTGTTTGTTTCCACACACACACACACACTGCTAGCTATTGTTAGAAAGAGAGAGAGAGAGAGAGAGTGAAAGGAATGACCTTTTGTGGGGGGAGTTTGCAGAAACTCCATGGGAGGCGTCTGCTCCATTGCGCTCTCTCTCTCTCTCTCTCTCTCTCTCTCTCTACAAAGCACTTGTTCAAAAGAAGAGGAGAAGGTGGGAAGTCGAAAAACAACTTCTTTTAGCACAAGAGAAAGCACATGCATGTGGCAAGTTTTGGCAAAATCTAAAAGGCAAGCGCGTTGAGAGCTTTGGTGACTTGACTCTTGAGGATATGTATATGCATTGTAAGAATCTCTATGAGCAACGCAATGTTGATAAGATGGAGTGTTGTACCTCCCTTCCGTTTATGTCTCCCTTCTTTACCATTGAAGATGTATGCCGCGTGCTTGAGAAACTTGCTACTCGCAAGGCAGGTGACCTTCAAGGTGTCAAGGCTGAAATGATTAAATGGACAAGCAAGAAAACACGATATTGGATATGCGATATGTTTAACCTTGCACTTCAGTATGGCATGCCTCATGATTGGAGTGCAAATTGGATCAAACCTTTGCACAAAGGAGGAGATGTAAACAATGTGAACAACTATCGCACTATAATGGTTGGTTCTTTAATGGCAAAGTTATTTGGATGTATCATGGAGATGAAGATAAGTGAATGGGCTGAAAAGAATGGCAAACGTGCACTTCTCCAAGCAGGTTTTCGAAAGCATCATAGCACTATTGATCACCTTGCCACTCTTCGAGTTCTTATGGAAGCGTCTCGATTGAAAGGAAAAAAGTTGTATTGTTGCTTTGTGGATTTCAAGAAAGCTTTTGACATGGTACCACGAGGAAATCTTTGGAGACGTATGCAAAGCCTTCAAGTGCCGAGAGAATTTATGCATGCAGTCTTTCGCATCTACCAAAAAGTGATATGTCGATTACGTATGGGAGATGGAATTTCAGAATTTTTTGCAAGCACTATTGGTGTCAAACAAGGATGCCCACTTTCCCCAACCCTCTTTGGGCTACTCATTGATGAATTGGAATGCATGGTTCTTGACTTTATGGAGCAAGAAGGCATAGAAGAGGTTAAGAGTGGAAATGCGGTGATCATGCTTTTGCTTTATGCCGATGATGTAGTGCTCTTGGCACATACCTTAGAAGATGCACAAAAGCTTATGAGTGTCTTGGAACGCTTTTGCCTACATAGCGGGCTGATCGTGAATGGATCCAAAACCAAGGTTATGCTTGTAAAGAACCTCAATGATGAAAATCCATGCATTGTATATAACAATGAGAAACTTGAAGTGGTAGATCACTTCAAGTACCTTGGCCTTGAGGTTCCATCCAATCATAAATGGAAGGATTGTGCAATGCGTCGCTTGGAAGCCGGAAAGAGGGCCTATTATGCATTTGAGAACATGTGCAATGCAGGAGAGATCAAGTGTTGGGCTCTCAAAAAGTACCTCTTTGACACATTGGTGACACCGGTGCTTCTTTATGGAGTGGAGGTGTGGGGTGGAAGCATCGGGAAGTCTACTTGGAAAGAGTTTGAGAATGTCCAAAAGCGTTTTCTCACCAAATTTCTCCAAGTCAAGACACAAACACCCTACATGCTCTTACTTCTTGAGTGTGGATTGTTTCCCATTGAGGTCTTGGGCATGCAAAGGGTTGTGGAGTACATGCGTAAGACACAACGCAGCCCTTTGCATCGACTTCCTAGAATCGCATATGAAGCAAGTCAAATGGTTCAAAAGACATGCAAGAGTAAAATACTAAGTTCGGGGTGGATGCTTGATATCAAGAAATGGTTTGGAAGATGGGATGCATGTCACTTGGTCAAGGATGCTTCGATCGACTCCCAAGTTAATGAGGCCTTCTTACAACGCCAATGTATCACGGCTTGGGAGAAATCCGGAGGTTCTCGCTTCAGCCATTACACCACACACGTTGCCCCAAACTACAAATTTCTCTTCTTCTCGGAACGTGGTAACCGAACCCATTCCTACATCCTTGAGCCCATCCCGTTGAGTGCGATCCGTACCATTGCCTCCATTCGTCTTAGCTCCCATTCTCTACGCTGCGAGACAGGACGTTGGGGCACTGGCGAGGAGTGTCATTGACTTTGCACCTTATGCCCTCGTCAAGTGCGAGAGAGTGAGTACCACACACTACTTGAGTGCTCAGCTTTTGACCACATTAGGTCCTCTTTTCCCCATATATTCAGCCATGATCTCTCCCTACATACCTTCCTCTCCCAACCACGATGTGGACTCTCTATTGCGACGCTCATTTCAGCCATTTTTGAGCATCGAGAGTCACTTATGAACTCCACTCACACCACGTGACATGTTCATTTGGTCCCATAGGTCATATTTGACCTCCCAGGACGATAATAGAACTATCTATCTATCTATCTATCTATCTATCTCTCTCTCTTTCTCTCTCTCTCTTCCTCTAGACACGTATAACTGTTAACACCCGGCAACGCCCCACGTGTTCTTTAAAATAGAATCTCTATGGAATGATGCCGCACGTTCGGTCATTTAATGTGGCGGGATTGGTTAGTGAGTGACACCTAAAAAGTATGAGAGAGAGAGAGAGAGAGAGAGAGAGAGAGAGAGAGAGAGAGAGAGAGAGAGAGAGAGAGAGAGTGACACCGAGAGAGTGAGAGAAGGAGAAAGTGAGAGTGCGTCTGCGTTTGCGACAGAGAGAAGGTGAAAAAGAGACTGCGTTTGTGTCTTCTACCAAGGTTTGGCCTTCTCTCTCTCTCTCTCTCTCTCTCTCTCTCTCTCTCTCGCTCTCTCTCTCTCTCAAAGGTCTCCCTGTGCCTCTCTTGTTGGGGTATAGGCGTCTGTGCCTTGCCCGGCCGCCCACTGATTGTATACCTTATACATAGCATAAGTGTATAGGGGGCTGCTCACTTTTTGAGTCTCCCCACCCATATCTGTGTGTGTCTCCTTCTCTCTCTCTCACTCTCTATCTGTGGTGCTCCCCGATCCCCTTCAATTGGTATCAGAGCCATGGTGACCACGGAGAGCACGACGGCTTTGAGAGCTTCGAGGCGATAGCTCGCTCTCTCTCGACGATGGAGAGATTAAGAAAGCTTGGAAGCTTTGTGAGAATGCAATGGGATCTTGTGAGCTCAGTTGAGAGTGATGTATGTTCTTGTGGAAGCTCAGAAAGGAGTGTGGAAGACTGTGTGTAAGTGAAGGTGCTGCCCTAAAATTGTGTGCGCAGCAGCACTGTTTTCAGATTTGTTTTTCTCCTTGTAGAATGCAGATCTGAGAATTCTGTCCGACAGGCCTATCCGTTTCGACGTGGTCTTACAACTTTGTAGAAGAATTTTTTTGCAAATTCCTCACCGTTTTGCTGATATTCAGCTCAGACTGACTGTATACAGAAATTCCAGATTTTCTGTTGTCACATTGTGTGCGAGTTTGATGCACTTTTGGAAGCACGGGAGATGATTGAAGTTGAGTGCATAAATTCTGAGCTGAAGATGCAATTGCAGCTTGTGTTAAGCTTGTGGTTTGAGGGTTTTTTGGTAGACTTGGGCAACGAAGTACGGAGGCGTTTACACACCACCGAGGCAGTCTCTTGAGAGACGCAGTTTTTTGGAGCACACAGGTGGAGCTTCTTTCATTGGTTTTCACAGGATACTTTGGTAGTGATTTTGTGCTTGGATTCATGGTCTTTGCGAATGGTTTGCATATGGTTATGGCGCATGGTTGATGCCCATCATACATGCATTTTGGCGAGCACTTTCAAGTGCCGGTGAGCTCTCTTGAGAGCATTGTTTTCGCATTGATCAAGTTTCCGGATTGCAAATCTTTTGGCGCTTGCTTATGCGCGGTCACTCCGTTGATGTACGTTGAGTGCGGATTGCCATTGTATGTGAAAATGTGGAGCCATTTTGGCATTTCTACTCATTGGCATTGAGTAGTGTTATGGTTTATGGTAGAGATTGTACTTGAGTTTTTTGCTCAGTTTTCAGGGGAAATTCTGTCGGATTTTTCCCAAATTCTCGCCATAGTTTGTGATCGAGTGTTTAGTCTCACTTTGATAAGTTTTGTCAGTTTAGACACAGTTTTGTGTTTTTTGTATCCACTCTCGCAAGAGTGAGGAGTTGTGTATCTTTCTTTGCTTGCGACAGTGGTTTGCTCTCAGGTGGGAGAGTCTTGTGATCTCGAGCATTGTTTGCCATAGTTTTGCAGAGCTTATACATGTATGTTGAGTGTAGTTTGATGCGCATCGATTGCTCATTGTATTGAGCTTGCATGACAATGGTTATTTTGTGTTGATAGCCATTGTGCGTCGAAACTCTGGCGAAATTTTCCAGGAGTTTTATGCGCATCATTTATGCGATCTAGGTAGAGATTGTGGGTTGCACTCAGCATTTGTGTGCGGTGTTCTCTGCAGGTGGGAGATTTGTGTGTGTGTATGCATCGATACCGCACAGTGTGATACTACAGCAGACAAGGCTTGTATTGACATTGCGAGAGCTCTATTTTGGAGTGTGTCTCACAGGTTTTACATTGTGTTTCTGGCCATATTGGTAGACAGTTTTCAGGTGTTGTTGGTGAGGTGGTTTTGCTTTCTAGTTTGCTACATTGTGCTCATGGCAGAGACAGGTGATCGATCAGATTGTGACCTCTCACAGATGCGCGTGTTTGATGGGTCAGACTTTGCGGCATGGAGAGAGTGTATGCTTGATGCATTGACACAACGAGGGTTGCATCGACCATTGAGTGGTGATGCAGGTAGACCTTCAAACATGTCTGACGATCAATGGCAGGAGCTAGAGGAGATGGCACTATCTACGCTCTCTTTGCACCTTGCGGAATCTGTATATGCTCTTGTTATGTATGAGACTACTTCGAGAGCACTTTGGCGCAGATTACATGATATGTACGATAGATCTGAGTCATCAAGGACTCGTGTGAGACATGTACATTCACGAGTACGCCGACAGGTGACATGTTGGTATTGTGGTCATTCTGGACACGTTAGACGGCACTGTTTTCGTCGTATGCGACATCGTAGGAGACATGGTAGTCTCAGAGATGTATGTAGTGATGCCATGGACTCAGTTGCTTTGACAGTTAAGGCACATGTAGTGTTGGAGTATACTAGTGATGGGGATGTCACTTTTACCTCGAGCTATGCACGAGATGCTATACATGTGGATAGTGCACTCCCTTCGCAGTGGTTGCTAGACGCAGATGCTATGTTTCATGTCACGTTGCATCGTGAATGGTTTTGTAGCTATTCTAGCGGGATGCTTGGCAGTGTACGTTTGACCGATGGATCGGTGCATGCGATAGCAGGTGCAGGAGATGTGAGACTGTCATTACCGAGTGGTGCATCTTACTTGTTACGACATGTGCGCTATGTACCAGATTCGACAGTGAGTTTGATCTCGATTGGTCAGCTTAGAGATTGTGGATGTCAGATTTCGCTACGAGAGCGAGATTTTGTGATGCATTTGGGTTCGCTAGTGATTGCGAGAGGTGCCAGGAGTGGTACATGTTACCCATTGCATGTGGATCATGCAAGAGACGGTGTTGTCTCTGTGATCATGCAGTCAGGTAGACAGCGAGAGAGCAGGCGAGTCTCTTTTGCTTGTGGGTTGCAGGATGCTTTGCATGGAGTGCAGAGTAGTGAGATCGTTGTGCACACAGTTGGGGCACGAAAGCTTGGAAGATTTGTGAGAATGCAATGGGAGCTTGTGAGCTCAGTTGAGAGTGATGTATGCTCTTGTAGAGCTAGCAGAGCCCGCTAGCATTGCATCGGCATTCGGTGGTCTCATGTATGAGATGCTGATCTTGAGACAGGATATCACAGCTGTAGTGGGAGCATTTGCAGTTGGGGTTGTCAGTTGTTTGTTGACTGATGATGGCATAGTGCACGAGGGAGGACGTTGTGCAAGAGTCTATGCATACGGAATTAGAGCATGAGAGCTCTAGTGAGTCACAGCAGATTGAGTGTTCATGTTTGTAGTGGATGATTGCAGAGGAGACTGAGATGTCAGCGATTATGCAGTCATTCCTTTCTATGCTCGACAGTGAGCATGGGGATATAGTTGTGCAGGATATGTCTTCCAGCAGACACCTAGAGCAACTGGTGTGCTATGAGGTTGCACGACAGGTTGATGCGTCTTTTGCGGACAGTCAGGAGATGCATATGGCCGACACGCCTTGTCAGTCAGAGATGCCTATTGCCAGGGATATATATGTTGATGCATGCTCCGTAGAGCTAGCAGGGCCCGCTAGCATTGCATCGGCATTCGGTGGTCTCATGTATGAGATGCTGATCTTGAGACTGGATATCGCAGCTGCAGTGGGAGCATTTGCAGTTGGGGTTGTCAGTCGTTTGTTGACTGATGATGGCATAGTGCACGAGGGAGATATGCAGGTATTGTGTACATACTTGCAGTACGTGTGCGGTACGTCTGGTTGTGTATGGACTTACACGGGAGCAGGACAACTGGATGCACACGATCACAGCCAGCCAGAGGGAATCGGTTGAGAGCGGTTTTCTCTCACCTTTTGTAGTCTTTAGACTAGGTTCCCTTGCTTAAAGGCACAGTCGCCTTTAAGTGGGAGGTTGTTGGGGTATAGGCGTCTGTGCCTTGCCCGGCCGCCCAGAGTCTGGGTGCGCACTGACTTGTATACCTTATACATAGCATAAGTGTATAGGGGGCTGCTCACTCTTTGAGTCTCCCCACCCATATCTGTGTGTGTCTCCTTCTCTCTCTCTCACTCTCCGTCTGTGGTGCTCCCCGATCCCCTTCATCTCTCTCTATCACCCTCTCTCTCTCTATGTGTGTGTGTGTGTGTGTTTCTTTCTCTTTCTCTCTCTCTCTCTTTCTCTGTCTCACAGGAAATTTCCATATCTCTCTGTCTCTTACACACACACACACACACTCATTCACACACATAACCCCCCCCCGCCCTGTGTGTGTGTGTGTGTGTGTGTGTGTGTGTGTGTGTGTGTGTGTGTGTGTGTGTGTACTAAAGGTGCGTGGAGACAACCAACTACTCTTTGGATGTCTCTACGCACGCCTTTAGTACTGTGGAGAGGCAAAGAGAATGAGTGAGAGAGAGGAGAGTGTCTGTGTATGTGTGTGTGTGTGTTTTGGTCTGCTTTGAAGAGAGAGAGAGAGAGAGAGAGAGAGAGAGAGAGCGAGAGAGAGAGAGAGAGAGTTCTCTCTCTCGCTCTCTCTCTCTCTCTCTCTCTCTCTCTCTCTCTCTCTCTCTCTCTCTCTCTCTCTCGCTCTCTCTCTCTCTCCTTTTCACTAACGACGCGCGGAGGCGTATTTTATTGTCAAAAATTTCTTTCACAACCATAGCCTTGATGGTTTCATCTTTGTGTTGTTTTGATATTCTCATTTTTGTTCTTTCTTGGTGTGTGTGAGTACAAAGAGACAAAGAATGAAGCTTCTTTGATTGCACTTCCTTCCAAACCCTATACTTCATGGCATCTATGGTTTAACTCTATATTGTTTTTGGAGTTATCTCACAAAATCTCACAACCAAAAGCCTAGTGCTTTCCAACACCATTCTTGGGTCTTTCTTCACCTCCTGGCTGATTTGCAAACCTTCGTCGACCTCGATTATTTCCCACATTACCTAGCATGTTTAGGGTGAGATTATTTATTAAATCTACCACTTGCCTCATGTTTTACCTTAGCCCATCATCTTGCACTGCTGTAGTGACCACTGCTGGCATAACTTGAGGAGTAACAGAAACCACTGGTTCATGATGAACCCTTGGCGCGCGACCTTACAAAGAATCCATAGGCTGAAATTCAATATCTTACGGGCAAAGACTCTACTCCTAGCTGACTCATTCTTTTCAACTTCCACTCTTTGTTCCTCGCTACCTCTAGTGCATCTTCATCCGTCCTAGGCTTCTTTAGCTCCACTCTCCAACATATATTCTCCCAAAGACCAGCCAAGAACCTATCCTTCCTCATCATGTTAGGTGGGGGTACCTATGGTGCTAAGGCCTTCCACATCCTTTGTCATACCATTGAAAACTTACGTATGTATGCATCTACTGACTCACATTCCCTTTGCACCAAACCCTGTACTTCTTGCCACACTTTGTCAGGATCTTCTATCTTCACAAACTCCACTTCCAATCCTTGCCTTAGATTGTCCCAACTTAATCTCACAGGTGGATCCATCGCACGCAACTAGAATTTTTGATGTTTAGATACAATTGAGATTGGGCCAACATCAATGGGACAAATAGCTCACACAATATGGATGAAATATGCCAGATATAATCACAAATTGGATTAGAGACTTCGCTCATAGGAGAAACTTACACAGCCAAAGACAGCAGGAAAAAATGAGGAATTTGGCAAAATGGATAGCACCATTGCATCTGGAATGGCCAAAAACCATAGTCTACAATATCAAAGTGCTCAAATCCGCCCTCGGATGAGCACTTTATGGTCAAACATGCTCCAAAAACAACCAAATTTGAGTTGCAGTTGTTCCTCCTCTTCTCTCCATGTTTTGCTGGTCTTTTTCTCAGGTTTTTTAGTGTCCACACTTCACTTTATCACTTGGGAAACTTTGGCCTTCTGATTGACCTCAAACGGACCCCAAACAAGCCAAAAATTGGCCACGCAATGCATTTTTGTCACCCTTCTACATCCATCCGCACACCTGGCACACAACTTTTTCCAAGAATTCATCCCGCAACCACTTGAAGGCCCCCCCAAATATAGTCCTCATGATGACCTTTCTGCATAATCATCACAAGAAAACACCCACGTTGTGTCCTCGCTTACCCACGTGCAAGTATTGACCCCATTCGACCTTCTGACGTCACTAGATGCCATCTGACGCACCTGCTTACCTCATGGCGTTGACCCATGGATAGGTTCCTTGAGAAGTTTTATGCACTACCATCTCCTCATTATTATAGAAAAAACACACTCATACTGGTGACAATGAAAATCAATGCACTACGTACACGATGTCCTACCTATACACATGTGGGCCCCATGTAACCACTTGGCTCTAGAAAATGGGCAATCCTTTATTCAATGCACCATGCATGTGTATGTACATATGTGCAATCACTTCTTCCAAAAGATTCCTAACAACGTCTCTCAAACACCAAGTAGAATATGTCACTCTACTTGGGAGAATGAAATGGACTAAGGAGAAGACATGCTTGCGACAGCTACGTCTCTCAAGAACCAAATGGATTAGTCATTCGTCTTGGAATGATGTCATAGGCTAAAAAGGGATCCTCTAGCTGCTAAGAAACATTGACTAATAACTAAGGCTTTATCTCTTCTACCTCATAGTCGAGGACGACTATGATTTCAAGAGAGAGGTAATGCAATAAAATCTAATACCAAACCAACCCAAATGATTTTCTCATATTAAACTGATCATTTAATGTGGGAGAGTAGATGGGAACAAGGGTTAGAATATAGACATGTGCTTACAGGTCTATCTCAACACGGGGCCAATAGTAAAGGGGTCCAATTGAGAGATGATATGTCAAAGAGCAAGGCTAGCTAATGGAGCTTAAAGACCTTAGGATTAGCTTCATTAAAGAACTCAAATGGTTAGTGTTATAAGTCCTTTGACCTTAGGTTAGCTAGGGTTGAGTTTGAGGTGGGAACCCGGCCCAAGATTGAGGTGCTTGTCATGCTTGCTGACTAAGGTGCTTGAGGTGCTTAATGACTAAGGTGCTAAGGTGCTCCATGAATAAGGTTCTTGAGGGGGTAAAGCGTTCCACACAATCAATGCATATCCCAACACAACGGGGGGCGATACCTCATTGTAGGGGCTAGAGAGAGAACACACACACCCTCACAAAAAGAAAGCTTGGTATAAAGAAAACACTTGTGAAGCTCCTCTTCATGTTGCCCTCACGATGTGCCTAAATCCTATTGGTTGACCTCCCAAGGGGTCGAATGATATTTTAGTTAATTTAATTAATTGTCTATGCATTTATCAAGTCCTCTCTCTCAAAGGAAAAAGGGGGACACTTGTCCCAAGGCTACCCTTGGTGCTTGATATGCACTAAGCGTGTGATTGGCCATTCTTGAGGAGGTCCAATCATGTGCAAAAGAGTGCTAGAAGAGGGGGTCAACCAAAGCAAGGAGGGGGCTAGCTTGGGGGGTATACTCTCCCACACACACACACACACACACACACACACACTGTCATTGTGTGAAGTGCAAAATGCAAGAGCTCCATCTTCTTCTCCAAGCTAGTAGAGAAGTTGAGAGCCTACATCAACACTCTTGGCTATGGAATGCAAATCTAACCAAGAGCCATGCTTCAATGCTTAATCTTTCCATCGTCTCCATCTTCATTACTATTCTATTATGTATGCTAGCAAGAAGAGTGATGATAAGTGATGAACTATTTCTTTCTCCTATGAATGTTTCTTCTTCCTCTTTCCTACCCTCATTCCCCACTAGCTTTTTCCACCTTTAAAGGTGTTTGAGGCCTTGGGACTGAGGCTAGGGATGGTTAATTCTTTTTGCAAAGTCTATGTTATGCTTGTGATGCGTGAAGCTTCCCATCTTCATTGCATTACCTAGGTCACAAGGAACACAAAGATTGTATTGTACCAAGTCTCTCTTGATAGGAGCATTTTTAATACAAAAGCCTATTGGAGGGTGGGACCGGCTCCATATAAATCCGGTCCTCAATTATTGTCAAGATCTCTAAAGTCTCTCTCTCTCTTGCAAAGGTATTGTTCATGCCAAGTTAATTAAGTATTATGATTAAGTTGCTACCGCTAAATAAGTTCACCCTCTATGTTCTCAAAGTAGTCTCACAAAAATGCTCTCTTTAATTCTCCTAATTCTGTTATTTTCAAAGTTCATAGGCCATTTTCATTACATGTGTGCCCTCTTGGACAATTGCCAATCAGACCAGATGGAGTCTTGATGAAAATAGCTAGCAGAGAATGCCTAGTTTGGAGTAAACAAGTAGATTTTTTGCAATTCAAAGCTTTCCAAAACCTACAAATAAGATCAGAACCCCTAGGGGTGAAATTATCATTAGAGACTTGATCTTCCAGTGAAAGTCTGATTAAGCTTTGTAGTCCTTGAGATGAAAATTCTGCAAAGTTTTTTCAATCAAAATTGCCCAGAAGTTGGAAGAGGAAGAAGCTCTTAGAATTCACTTGCTTTCTAGCTTTCTTTGAGAGATGTTGGAGGTTAAGGATGCCCAATCCCCCATGTTCTTTATCTCTACAACGGGTCTACCAAGCAACCTTATAGATTTTGTTCAAATCCTCTGAACCTTAGGGATTTTGTTCATACCTCACAACTACCTCAAAGGAACCTTCTTCCCAGGAAAAAGACTGTATTCAGTTTTGATATTAAGAAGGTAACAAACAAGACAAAAAGAAGAATATTGAGGAAACAAAATAATGATTTAAAACAAAGACTCTTGCAAAGAGGTTAGGCTGATGGTTCTACCATACCTAAATCTATCCAGCATCAAGTTTCATCTTTGGTTGAAGGAGACCTTAAATCCCATCGAAATTCCTAGAAGTCTAAAAATATGACCATCTTCAATGGCTTTACATCTAGCCTGGGCGATAATTGCAAGGTAGACACCTTTAGAGACCTTGAACCCTGTTTTTGCATGGTTGATGATAGATCCACTAGCCAGACAGAATAGATTTAGGCATTCCCAAAAGTTCTTGATTGACTGTGTATCATTATTAACCAAATCATTAGTGTCATTTACAAACTATTTCAAACATAGCTAATCAATAGAACATTTAGTACTTATTGCTTTCACTTTACCTGACTGAAGCAAATGTTTGACCAACTAGCCCAATGCATCAGAAGAAGTAGCATAAAGAAAGGGTTATAATGGGAATCCCTATGTAGTGGATTTGTGAAGAGGGATGGCTTCAATTAGGTTTCCATTTATAAAGATCCTAACAGCTGTTAGGGTAAAGGTGACGTGCCTTTGCTTGGGGCAAAACATCCGGTGTCTAGCCGCCCACACTTATCCTTATTAGTTGTATATATACAATCTAATAAGGAGCTCCTCATTTGAGGCCTCCTCCACCCACACATAGTCAATATGGAAGATGAAGGTGTCCAAAGTGCCAAGTCAGTGTCGTGAAATGTAGTGTTTAGTGTGCTCTAGAAGCCGGTCCAGATGGCTCCTCAAACTGAGCCCCGGTGTGCAAGATACTGAAGTTTAAAGCAGGAGTGTATAGTAGATCCCCGACGGACAGGGCAGCTAGGGAAAGATGGCCCGGGCTGGTGTGAGTGCATACATGTGTAGTGCTCAAGTTGTGGAGCATGCCGGTCTTCTCAGATTGCGAATCCGGGCTCTGGATAGCAAGCTATGGCTGTTATAAGATTTTTCGGAGGCCGGGTTTGAGCCCATTTGACCGCACTGGAAAATGCTCCATCTGGCATTTTTTTGGCCTCGCCAAGGTTCTTGGTGAAAGTGTGCATCATGTGGGGCTAGTACGAATTGACTGTGCGTCAATCAGATGCTTGGACGGCCAGATACAGGAAGATGGAATTGGGATCCGTGGGCTGTAAAAGGTTTGCAGATGATTTCCCCGTTTTTGACAGCCTCAGATAGCTAGCTCAGAAGAAGCATAGTATGGTGGGGTTTGCATAACCCGGGGCCGACTCAGTGAAGATCTGACCCGGCTTGGTGATTCCAGATTCCAATCATCCAGCAAGGTATAGGGGTTGAGAGAAGAAGGCCACTGAGGAGCACAGTGATTGGTCCGAGTTAATCGAAACAAAGTGGTTTTTTGCATTGGAAGTCATGGCAGCTAGAACCTATGGAATGATTTTCATAGGAGAAGAGAGCCCTGATGAGTGGATGTCAAATTTTGAGCTGTATATGCTATCATTGTGTATGCCAAACGAGGATAGCAAAATGCAGACCTTTCCTTTGATGATGCGTGGTAGAGCTAAAGCATGGTATGAAGTGTTGGAATTAGGGTTGCAGAGAAACACACACAGCTTGGACAAGACGAAGGAAGTTCAAGGCACACAATAGAGAGTGTGTTACTTAGTGTGCAATGGAAAGATAGATAGCCCTAGAGTGATGGGCGTATATACAATGCTCGGGGGAAAAAACCTCCTAAAGAGGGAAAAAATGCCCCGGCCGTCCTAGTGTGTTCACACACATCACTACCACAAGTATATGGTAACAAATCCCCCCTGGAGTGATGCGGTGAACGAGAGCTGGCACATGAGTAAAGGGAAGTGCGGATGATATAATCTGTAACCTTTGCTTTTAACACTATAACCAACAAAAATACATTTGACAGCCTTATCATCCACTTTTTTGCGTTGTGTTTGTGGCATTAAAGCATATGCCAAACAGCCAAAAACATGCATGTGATCAATAGAAGGATTTCTATCATGCCATGCTTCATATGGAGTAATAGACTGCAAAGATTTTGTAGGACACCTGTTAAGTACATAAGTGGCACACATGATGGCCTCAAGACAAAAAGAATGCGGCAAAGCTTGACTTTTGACCATACATCATGCCATTTTCGTCAGTGACCTGTTTTTCCTCTCAGCAACACCATTTTGTTGAGATGTATAAGGCACTACACATTGGTGTTTTATCCCACGACTAGCCAAAAATGCATTAAATTCATGAGACATATACTTCCCCTCTATATCGGAACGAAGGGTGCCCATAGTACATCTTGAGACATTTTCAACCATAGCCAGAAATTGTTTGAAGCACATAAAAACTTTGGACTTCGCTTTAAGCGGAAATACCCATGCATGCTTGGAGTAATCATCAATGAAAGTCACAAAGTAAAGATAATTGCAAAGGACGAAGTTTGTATGGGCCCACAAACATCACTATGCACAAGCTGCAACCTGCATGTGGCCCGAACTGAACCATCCTTTGGAAACTTAGAACGCTGCATCTTACCCAAAATACAGCCTTTACAAACATGTTTGAGAGGTGCTTCAAGAGGCGGCAAAGAAGCAACCATATGAGATTTTTGCAAACGCAGCAAACTGGCAAAATTTAGATGACCAAAACATGCATGCCAAAGTTTTTCATTTGAAATAGCCCTTGAATCTGCAACAACATTTGCAAAATTTTGTCCACACTTGTCATACAAAGTGAGCTTATACAGCCCACGGCACAAAAGGCCAGATGCAACAATTTCATCACCAAAACTGAGATCATGAACTGTACATCTGTCATCCACAAATTTGACTACAAGTCCAAGTCTAGCAAGTGCGGATACAGACAAGAGATTCTTCTTGATCCCAGGTACATAGAGTGCATCAACAAGTGTGAAGGAATTGCCATTTGCAGCAGTAAGCACAATCTTTCCAACTCCCTGAACCGGATAAGAGGCATTGTTGGCACAAGTGACTGAATTCCCATGAGGGACAGACTCGATAGAGGTAAACAATTCACGATGTGAGGTAATGTGCTTTATAGCACCACTATCAAAATACCACACATGTGAATCTGCAGCAAATGACAAGCATGCATCATGGACAGCAGGATTGTAAGTGCACTCTGCGCTAAAAGCCCATTCTGCATCAACATCAGCAACACAGTCTCCTTTCACAGAAGAGTCAAGACTCAACAATGGCTGCATTTGTAGTGGAACCAGCATTTGCAGTGGAACCACCCTCTTTCTTCTTAGCCTCTTTGGCCTTCAACTTAGGACACAACTTGATCAAGTGATCATTATCTTTACAATAATGGCAACGCATCTTCTTTTTGCCCTTATCACTAGAATTGCCAGACGAAGTGCTGCCAGTAGAAGCATTGCGAACAGAAGTTTTGCTACTCGCAACAGAACCATAAGAAGTGGCTGCATTGCTGTTACCACCCTTTCTTTGAGAAACAATAAAAGCCTGTTCAAATGCACGCTCTCTAGTCCTGTTTTTTCTGGAAAGTGACTCTTGCAACAACAATGTGCATAATGCATCAAACTTGACAACTTCCGGATTTCCTTGGGTCATAAGTCTCCAAGTACTAGCAAAAGTCTCGTAAGAATCTGGTAAGGCATCAAGAACAGTCTGCACAAGGGAACTATCTAAAATGACTTCACCTATAGAAATAAGCTACTCATTTATATCCTTGAGGCTAGCAAGGAAAGTGTCCATATCTTCCTCATGCATTATCTTCAACTCCAGCTCTTTACGCAGCAAAGCAATTTTAGCTTCATTACGACTTGCATAAAGACCTACTAGAATATCCCAAGCCTGTTTTGCAGATTTTGTTGAACGAATGTGAGGAACAATGGTGCACTTCACAGACAACGCAATCAATGCATGAACCTGCGCATCCTTTACATCCCAATGAGCTTGTTTTGTCGTAGGCAAAACAACTCTAATAGCAGCAATTCTTACAGCAAGACCTGCAACATCCTCAACATCGCCTACATCCTCAGAACCAGGACGTACATCAATGCCGTGCACAATGTTCCAGACACCCTTTAACACAAGAACATGTTGCATCATATATGCCCACATAGGGTAGCTATCCCCATCCAACCTGTCCTCAGCAGAGCAAACATCTTGAACACATCTGTGTTGTTTGTCATCCATGGTAAATGTTGCACCTGATGTGAAAACTGCCCGAAAATAGGAGAAACGGAGCAGGAACAACACATGCTATACAACACAAACCATAGAAGACTGTAAGGCACCTGTTATGCAAAAAATTGGCACTGACAAAAATTTTGCACAAAATGACAAAATTGCCTGTGCAGATCTGCCTATAGTGAAAACGGAGGCCGAAATGAGCCCGAATCAAAAATTTGAGGGCGGCTCTACGAGCTCTCCCGAAATATTTTTTGACCTGTGAACACTTTCCAAACCTTACTGTAATCGGAGAAAGTGAGCAGGCGTGTGTTGGAGCAGCTGGCGACTAAGCCCAGGAGGACATAACCTGCTCTGATACGAATTGTTGGAATTAGGGTTGCAGAGAAATGCACACAATTTGGAGAAGATGAAGGAATCTCAAGGCACACAATAGAGAGTTTGTTACTTAGTGTGCAATGGAAAGATAGATAGCCCTAGAGTGATGGGCGTATTTACAATGCTCGGGGAAAAAAACCTCCTAAAGAGGGAAAAAATGCCCCAGCTGTCCTAGTGTGTTCACACACATCACTAGCACAAGTATATGGTAACACAAAGCATTGGAAGGCGAGACGAAGCAAGCATGGCCGGCTCTATGGGCTCACGACTTTCGCAAGGAGACTTCCCCAGTCGAGATGGATGCAAAGTTGAAGGCTAATGGAGACTACTTCAAGCTGGACAAATTCATGGCGTGTCTATATCCCAAGGTGAGAGAAAAAGTTGATTTCGGGAGCCCATAGAATTACAATGGTGCGATAGCGATTGCTCGATCAAAGAGCAGAAAGATAAAGAAGAAGATAGAGCAGGGCGTTTCAGGCTACGAGACGATGGCCCATGTTCAACCGCAGAGTCCGAGAGAGGCTGTACACGAAGAAAATCATGGAAATTGAGGTGTAGCTGTTGTGCCGCAAAATTGGGTGCACAAGGTGCAAGATTTGTCCGAGCAAATGCAAGAGTTGCAGCTCAATGTCATGGATAGAGGACAACCAAGAGGAGCAAGGGGCAGGGCAAGTCCACTGCCAGGTAGGTGTTATAATTGTGGAGAAGAAGGGCACTATGCACCTGATTGTCCTCAACCACAGAGAGAAAGAGGAGGCATTTACCCCCTTTTTGGTATAGGTCGAGGGCAAGGACAATACAATGGTCCAAGAGAGCAAGCGGTGTAGAATCTTGTGCAGCCGGCTCCACAAAACGGAGTGAGGTCCCAAGAGTAAACGTCATAGGGGTGGATAAATGTCGAATTTTTGGCCAATAAGAGAGCAAGAACTGAGAGGGAGACAGAGACAGAGCGGGAGACTAGAGCTCGCAAAGGCAAAGAGAAGGTGTACGGTAGTAGAGAGCAGCCCGAGCCTAGCAAAAGAAGGAGGCATCGCAAGATCAAGCAGACAGATTTCCAGCTAGGGCATGGCTATCCTGAGTACAATCTGGTGAGTGATGCTCAAAATAAAAAGGCAAATATTACTTTTGATCAGCTGTTAGCTTTAAATCCAAAGTTAAGGAGGCAGTGGTCCACAAGTGTTAGCACCAGGCTGCCAAGAGTTAAGGGAAATGTGCAAACAGTGCAAAACATGGCTTTGAGGGTAGGTATCCCACTGATGTTCTTCTCTTGGTGGATGCGATTATAGAGAAGAGGATGCAGGTACAAGCCTACATAGACGGTGGAGCACAGGTTTGTGTTATGAAGAAAGCAGCCATGAAAGAGATGGGAGTCAAGGGAGTAGTCAGGTCAAATGTGCGCATGAGGATGGCTAACCATGCTAAAGCCAGGTGTCTGGGTGTGGTGCAGGATGTAAAGGTCAAGGTGATGGGCATAGAGTGCTTGATAGACTTTTCGTGATGAAGGAAGGGGATAATGCTTATCAAATCATTTTGGGTAGGCCATGGCTTTTGGCGATAGGAGCAAAGCAGGATTGAGAGAGCAAAGTATCCACTTTGCCTGACAAAGAGAAAGGCAGACAAATTGTGCTTGATTTGAAGACCAAGGAGAGCAGTTCTCGTCCTATGGTAGTTAAAGATGAGGGCGACACAACGAGCTATGAGTACGAGACAGAGAGAGGCTATGATGAAGGCTATACTAGCACAGAGGAAGAGGAGAGCGAGGAGGACATGCTGAAGATAGATGCATACTTATTTGGGGTCACCATAGATGACTCCCTGCCTAAAGAAGAAGGTATGCAACCTCAAGATCATGGTTTAAGCATAGAGGAGGTTTCAAGTATGATAAGCGAAGACTTAACCAAGGGTGAAAAGGAAGGTTATATTCAATTGTGTGAGTCCTATCCAAATCTATTTGTGATGGAGTACAAGCATTTGCGAGGTGCAAAAGGGGTGGAGCACAAGATTTTTCTTAAGGAGGGACATAAGCCTAAAGCATAGAAGCTGAGAAGGCTAGGGGAAATAGGAGTCCCTTTGGAAAGAGATCAATAAGCTACTGGATGCAGGCATCATATTTCCTGTGAAAGAGTCAGAGTGGGTCTCACCAGTGGACATAACCCCTAAGAAAAATGGGAAATGGAGAGTGTGTGTTGATTACAAGCCACTGAATGCCGCGACCAAGAGGAATCACTACCCCTTGCCATTTCAAAACGAAATCCTAAACCAGGTGGCTGGACATGAAAGATACTCGATTATGGATGGCTTTTCGGGGTACTTTCAGATAGGGATTGCGCTTGAAGATCAGTTGAAGACCACATTCATATCTCCATGGGGTTGTTTCGCTTACTGTAGGATGCCATTTGGATTAGTAAATGCATATGCCACCTTCCAAGGTTGGATGAACAGGGTATTTGGTCCATACCTGGGCCGTTTTATCCGGGTTTTCATGGATGATATTGGCTGCTACAGTTCAAGATTAGAGCACCTATCAAAGCTCCAATTATGATTTCAAAGGATTGATGAATAAGGAGGTCAGTTAAACCCCAAGAAGTGCAAGCTAGCACAGCCTCGAGCATAGCTGTTAGGTCATGTGGTATCTCAAAACGGTATAGAGGCTGATCCTGAGAAGGTGAAGGCGTTGGTGTTGATGGATCCACCATCAGATGCTCAAGGTTTGGCTTCATTTGTTCATAAGCTGAAATATTTATCACGTTTCTTTTGGATGCTGTCGCAATATGTGCATCCTCTTCAAAAGAGGGCTCAGCAAGTGCATGGTTATGAATGGGATGGGGAAGCTCAAGAGGCTTTTGATAGAGTCAAGGAGATTTTGTGTCAATTTCCAACGGTGAGTCCTCCCAATCGAGAGGACGACTTTTATGTGTCTATGATGGTGGGCACGGTTGCTATTGGAGTGGTTCTATTGCAAAAGGTAGGGAGAAGCTACAAGCTGATATACTTCAAGAGCATGGTGATTAGCCTAGGAGAGGTTACCTACACCGAAGCAGAGCAATGGGTGATGGCTTTGGTCTTTGCTTGTAGGAAGTTCAAAGTCCATTTGATTATGTGTAAGCTTTTTGTGTTGACGGCTAATAATCTATTGCCAGAGGTAGTACTACATTTGAAGCCAAGAAGGAGGATTAGGAAGTGGGTGTTGGAGCTACAAGAGTTCGAGTTTGAGTTCAAGGTAGATCACACGAGTCGGTCTCACCTGGCAGACATTCTTGTCAGCAAGGCCATCGATTTGCCAGCCTATCCAAGAGTGGTACAAGATGAAGCTAAGGAGGAACCCGACTTGGAGGATGCTTTTACAATGTGGTTCGACGGAGCATATCAAAGGGTAGAGAAAAAGGCAGGAGGAGGTGTGGTGATACACGACCCAGACGACAAAACTATATTCTCGAAGGCATATGATCTAGAGGATGTCCACACCAATAACGAGGCAGAGTATCTCACTCTGCATCATCTGGGTTTGAAGCAGTGCATAGAGTTTGGCATTTCAAGGTTGATAGTGAAGGGAGATGCGTTGCTAGTCATCAAGCAACTATTAGGCCAATGGCAGGTAAAGCGCGATTCATTGAAGCATTGGTTTTTTTCCATCAAGAAGATGTTGAAGTCTTTTGAAGTTTAAGCATGTGAAGAGAGAGCACAACCAAGAGGCAGATCAGCTAGCAAGTAGGAAAGTGCAGGTGCATGTTGCAGGTTTGTATGTGGCCCCAGCCACTTATGGAGGTAGAGAGAATCTTAAAGAGATTGAAGGTTTTTTGGGTACAGGGCAATGTTCAGAAGGTTTGTCCAAGCTGCAAAAGAGAAGAGTGGTGCAAAAGGCCCGCAAATTCACATTGGTAGGTAAAGATCTCATGAACTCTGGGCGTGACGGAGTGCTTAGCAGGGTGCTATACAAAGAATAGATAGGAATGGTGCTGGAGCAATGCCATGAAGAGAGCGGGCACCAGGGCAAAGACAAGGTTTTGTTTCGAGTGCTTAGAGCAAGCTTTTGGTGGCCTTCCATTGTTAAAGACGTGCATTACTGGTGCAAGACGTGTCACGAGTGTCAAACTATAGGTGAAAGACGACTGGTAGAGGAGTCATAGGGCGCAATCATCGCACAAAGTGCTTTTGAAAAGTGGGGTGTGGATGCCATAGGCCCTCTCCCAAAGTCTACAAATGGTAAGAAGTACGTATTGGTAGCCATTGACTACCTTACAAGATGGGTCGAGGCTAAAGCAGTGAAGGAAGTAAATGCTAATGTGGTGGCTCAGTTCGTGTTTGATAATATATGTTTCCGTTTTGGTGTTCCATGGGTGTTAGTTTCTGATAGGGGTCTGGGGTTTAGAAGCAAACTCATGAGCACATTAGTGGAGAAGCTAAAGACTCAACATCGATTTTCCTCGCCCTATCACCCCGAATGCAATGGTCTAGTTGAGAGTGCTAATGGTCAAATCGTCAAGATGTTGACAAAGTACGTGTATACGCAGGAAGCTGGAAGAAGAGAGAGATAGAGCAAGGCGGTGCCCCCTCTCCCAAAAATGCCAATTCAAGGTGCCAAGTGGACCAATCAAAATGTAAATTCCCAAATTAAAGGCCCCCCCTATAAAAGTCAAAATTGGATCAAATTAGGGGCTTTTTTCCTGGCTTTGGGGTGATGTTTGAAGCCTGCAAAGTGGAGTTGTCTAGCAAGCTAGCCCCTTTGTAACTTTTGCTTAAAAATGGCCATGGTGATGGCAGTGCAAGCCCGTGTATATGTTTTTTGAAGTGCAATCAAGCCACAGTTTCCTCCCTTGCTGTTGTTTCCCCTTCCCCCCTTCTCTTTCTCTTGCTTTCATGTTTCTCCTCGGTGCCGGTTGTGTGGATGTGTGTGCCCCCCTAAGCCGACGGTGTTTTTTGTGAGAGAGTGAGATTGAGCGGCTGTGAGTGTGTGTAAGGGTGGAGACAGTCCGTGGTAGCGGGTGTGCGTTGTGTGGTGGATTTGTGGAGTGTGTGAGTAGTGGAAATTGAGCAGACGGTGGTCTACTAGTGTAGAATATTTCTTTGAAGGTGTTTTCTGAGAGGATAGGGGTGTTGTGGATACCCCGAGCTATAGAGAGGCCCTTGTGTTTGTGCTGGGCGTGTTCCACCATTCCCCCTCTCCAGCGTTTACGACCACATGTACATCTTTGGTATCCAGAGATTTGTGTACCAAATTGTAATTTTCCCAAGCACACATCTTGGAGGATATGAAAACCTTTTGTGGCTACACGTGATTGGTTGTTCTATGTGTTTGATTTTCAATCCACGAGGTTTTAATCGAAGAGGTAGTGTGCTAGATTTCAACATTTTACTCACACGCTGCGTCCTTTCCATTGCAGATTATATGGCATAGATGTTGTGCTCATGTATGACTATTTGGGTCACTATAGAGAGTATTTTTAGCATGGTTTTATGCTATGTATGCATATGCGGATACCGAATGAGCTAGTTTAAACGCGGAGCAGGTGAAAAATTCACAAATTTACAAGTATTTTGGGTAAGTAAAATTGTTCATAGAGCCGCTTGCTCAGGCATGAGCTACTTTGCTAGGATTTTGGTAGTTTATGTATACCATATGTGGTTTTGCTACTAAGCCATTGAGTGTTTGTTCATGGTTTATGCGGTTTTGGTGAGACTTTTGAGACTTTTCTCAAATTTCAAGCGAAACTCTATCCATTTTTCCTCGGATTCTTGTCATGTTTTTTACGTATCTACAACTTTTTCTCTGATGGTTTAGTGGTCAAGATTTACTCCCACTTTAACAACGATTGAGTTTTCACTCTCACTATGGAAAAATTTGTCATTTTCATACGCAGATTGGTATTCTTATGCACATTCTTGCAGGAGTGATATGCTTGTAGTGGCTACAGGTTACATGTAGTCATGAGTTTTGGTTCTACAAGTTATAGGTACAGTTTATATGCAATGTTTAGATCTTGCAGGTAGGTTTCTTGTGGGATATGTACTGAACATTGCATTCAATCTCTACTTATGCATATGGTTATTCATTTTATGCTCTCATGAGAGCTGTTTATCCCAATTTGAGTCTTAAAGTTTGTTACTCGTTGTACTTGCATTATCATGTGATTCTTTTTTATACATTGACTTTGCTTGGTTTCGATAAGAAAAGGTTGGACATTGCCATTGTACATTGCTTTGGTAGAGATACATTTTTCATGTGCAAGCATCAAATTGATGTATTGATCTTGATTAGGATTGTGTAGTGGTTGAGAGATCTCCCACTTTTGTTGCCATTTGGCATGGTTTATGGTTGCGATTTTGCTTGAGATTTTGCTCATGTTACGAGGGAGACTCTGTCAAATTTCTCCTAGGATCTCTCACCATAATTTTGGTTTCTTAACATCCATCTACCAGATATGTGCGACATTTTTCTTCATCAAAAGGTCTACCAGGCTACCCCCTCCAACGGCAAGCTCATGACGAGGTTTGTGAGGGGGTTTGCATATGAATACTGTGATGCTGCCAAAGCAGGCCCCGACAACCATAAGATTGAATGGGCTTTGGTCGGGGATCAAGTATTAGAGAGTGTCAAGCGCTACAAAGGGGGGCTCAATCGGAAAATACAGAAGTTCATGTCCGATTATGGCTTGAAAAAAGTCCCCACATTTGAAGGACTGATAGAGAATGTTGTGGAGGGTCCTGCAGCGTCCAACCTCCCTCTACAACACATGTGGACAGCCTCTCAGCCCCTCTACACAGCATGGGTGGATAATCTTGTCGATGACCTTGAGCAGCATGAAGGCAGAAGAGAAGGTATAGTCTGCAAAGACAGTCCTGGCTGCAAAGCGGGACTTATGGTTGCACAACGAAGTTACCTCCTCAGCTTGGCGATGACCTTGAGCAGCATGGGTGGATAATCTTGTCGATGACCTTGAGCAGCATGAAGGCAGAAGAGAAGGTGAAGTCTGCAAAGACAGTCTTGGCTGCAAAGCGGGACTTATGGTTGCACAAAAAAGATACCTCCTGAGCTTGTGCATCCATCATTGCAGACGTGGAGAGTCTCAGAGAGGAGGTGGAGAAACTGAAAGCCTCTCCAGCGATTGCCAAAAAGGAGGCTGAAATCGGAGTCCTTACAAGGATACTCTCCAAGTCCTTTGGATTCAATGATACTGCAAGGATGAAGAAGGAGGTGTCAGCCATGCAGGTACTCCAGTCTTCTCTGTCTTTAAAGTGTATAAAGTGCTAGAAAGTTATAAAAGTGGTTGACAGTGCTCACCTTTTAAGCACTTGCAAGCACTGTTAAGAACCCGCAGGCTCTTTTAAGCACATGCAAACACCTAGAAATGCCTCCAAGTGCTTGCACATGCTTAAAAGTGGTTAAAAGTGCTTGCAAGTGTTAAAAAATGCTTGCAAGTGATTGCACATGCTTAAAGTGGTTAAAAGTGCTTGCAAGTTCTAAAAAATTCTTGATTATTTAGCACTTGCAAACACTTTTAACCACCTACAAGCACTTCCAAGCACTTGTAAACACCTACAAATGCCTGCAAGTGCTAAAAAGTGCCTAACTTTTATGCACTTGCAAGCACTTTGAAGCACTTTCAACCACTCACAAACTCTTACAAGTGCTTGAAGGCACTTCAAAGTGGTTAAAATTGCTTCAAAGTGCTTTTTGCAATCACTTCAAAGCACTTTTAACCACTTTTAAGACCATGCAAGCACTTGCAGGAGCTTGCAAGCAGGAGTTTGCAAGTGGTTGAAAGTACTTCCAAGTGCTAGCAAGTGCCTTTTAAAGTACTGCAAGCGGACAGATAGAGCACCTGCAAGCACTTCCAAGAACTTTTAAACACCCACAAATGCCAAAAGGTACTAAAAAGTGCATAACTTTTATGCACTTGCAAGCACTTTGAACCACCTCTGCAGGCACATTAAAGCACTTTGAAGCACTTTCAACCACTTGCAATGTCCTGCAAGTGCTTGAAGGTGCTTCAAAGTGGTTAAAATTGCTTCAAAATGCAGCATTTGCAGTAGTTTGCAGGTGGTTGAAAGTGCTTCAAAGTGCTAAAAAGAGCTTCCAAGTGCTAGCAAGTGCCTTTGAAAGTGCTACAAGTGGATAGATAGAGCACTTGCAGGCACTTGCAAGTGTCTACAAGTACTTGAATGTTCCAGCAAGTGCGCCAAGGTGCTTGCAGTGCGTGCTTCTAGGGCCTGCATGCCCCCATCATGGTTGTTTGTGCAATAATCTTCCTTTGTTTTTCATTTTGTATAGGAAATAGTTCAAGAAGTGGACAGGGAGCTTGGTGAGTTCAGAAGGCAGGCCTCCTTCTAGTGCCCACTCCACCTTCCAAGTCTATATTTAGTGTGGATATTGTTTTATTGTGTGGAAATTGTGTGGCCTGTGGTCAAGAACTGTCGGGCAAATATGCGGCCGGTGTCTTTCAGCTGTCGTGTACCCACAAATACCATCCATTCTGCTTTTCAATGGTCAGTGTGATTGATCCTAGGTGTGTTGTGCTATACTGTAAATGGGATATATAGCAACAATAATTGTGTGCGTTGGTTCAGTTGAGCCAATGGCTGAGAAAGAAGCTTCAACATCGTCCATGCACGATGTGGACGAGATCTTTGACCTTGACGCCATGCTGCTGAAGAAATTTGAGGGTGGGAAAACTATTGAGGGTGGTGACGGAGACATTCGGAAGGACACAACTCCATCCGCAAGCAACCAAGGTAGTCTCAGTTTTGTATATCTATCTGCTCCCATGTCTGAATCATGGTCACCGTGCTCATTGTGGTCACAATATGCTGCCTAGATACTGATGCCTGTGAGGAGGACATTGTAGATGAGGTAGAGGATCTTGAAATGGAATCAACCCTGCAATTTGTAGTGATGGAGATGAGGAAGAAGAGAAAGAAGCAGGTGGAGTACGAGCTATCCCAGGACCCCAAAACGAATATTGGCATACTCTCCCCAAAACGAGAGCATGCAAGAAGCTTTAGATTCTTGAAGCTTTATATATTTCTTTTTATGCTATATTTTTTAGATTGCAGCTTTGTATCTTTTTCCCAACAATATAAATATGACTATTCTCTCTTAGTTTCTGTCCATTTGTGCTCTGTAGTTAAAATTCGTGTGGTTGGCTCAAAACCCCCACCACCCATTGATGAGGTAGATCACATTGATCGCCAACATCCTTGCTATGAAACAATGTCTCGCTTCCCAGTCCATAGAGATTTGGTAGTAATTGCAGACTTCAACAATGTGCTTGCTTGTGTGCATGATAAGCGCAAAGGATTGGAACCCCCATATTTAAACACGTTGCACTTTGACAAAGTAAAGGGGCATGATAATGTCACCTACTATGTACGGAACGATGCATGATTATTCTTGCTTGGATTGAGTCAGATAGCAAAGACTTTTTTGTGGTCGCCACATGCCTACCAGGCCAAGCGTTTTCTGAGTGGGTGGCTGGCACAAAACTGCTGCCATGTTAGTAGTTGGGAATATGGAAACCCCCCAAAGCAAATGTTTTTCAAAAAACTAGAAACCTTTTGATACCTCTTTTCTAAGTTCAATAAGTCTAACACTTTACTACTAGATGATTCCCTCTATAAGATGTACTTCAATGATCCCAGTAACTTTGTCATTCTGCTTGGGATAGAAAAGCAAAATGAGAGGCAGTGGGAAAATTTCCTCAAGGAGGATGTTGCCTCATTTATAATACAATGGGATGAGACTCCTAACAGAGACAAGAATTTTAGGGAATGTACATCTGAAGCCAGGAAGGATGAACTTGTACAATTGGACTGGGATCTGGCACATGGAAAAGTACAGGCACATCAAAAAATTATTGCATCGAGACTACCACCTCCAGCAACCAAGTATAAGTGGCCACCTTGGCAAGAATGGCTAGAGCAGTCTTCTAACTAACTGATTTTGCTTCTTGAAAAATCTAACTACCTGTAAAGTTAATTGTCCTTGAATCTAAACCTGAATATACTATGAAGAAGTTTGCAAGTCAACTGTTTCTGCTGCTGTCAACTCGATTGAGTGTTAAGTGTTGGTTAAGTGGTCAAGTGGTTCAAAGTGTTGTCCAAGTGGTACAAAGTGCTTAAAAGTGCTGGTTAGGTGGTCCAAAGTGGTCTAAAGATCTGGTCAAGTGGTTCACGTAGTTGTTAAGTGGTGGTCAAGTAGTACAAAGTGTTGTCCAAGTGGTTTAGGGTGTTGGTCAAGTGGTTCAAAGTGCTGGTCAGGTGGTTCAGAGTGCTTGTCAAGTGGTATAAAGTGTTGGCCAAGTGGTTCAGGGGGTTGTCAAGTGGTTCAAGGGGCTTGTCAAGGGATATAAAGTGTTGTTCAAGTGGTCCTATGTGGTCCAAAGAGCTGGCCAAATGGTTCAGGGGGTTGGTAAATGGTGGTCAAGTGGAACAAAGTGTTGTCCAAGTGGTTTATGGGGTTGGTCAAGTGGTTCAAAGTTTTGGTCAGGTGGTTCAAAGTGCGTGTCAAGTGGTATAAAGTGTTGGCCAAGTGGTTCAGGGGGTGGTCAAGTGGTTCATAGTGCTTGTCAAGTAGTATAAAGTGCTTAAAAGTGCTGGTCAGGTGGTTCAGGGGGATGGTAAAGTGCTGGTCAACTGGTCAAGTGCTCAAAAGTGCTTTCAAGTGTTTTAAAAGACATCTTTTATCACTCTACTATGAAAAGTACTAGCCATTCAACATGGGTGATTAGCTGTAATTTTAGAGGAAAGTAGTCAGGTGATCCCCACCCAGCTTTGATGTAATCCTTCCACAGAAATCATCTATGAATCCTTTGACAAACTTCCCAAGGAACGGGGTAAGGACCCAATCCACTCCTCTTTCAAAACCTCCATGCCCATTTGTTAACCCAAAAGGAAGGCAACAAAAGTAGAAACAATCCCATGGAGTGATAAAAGTAGTTTTTTTCCGGTCTTCAGGAGCAAGGATAAGCTGAAAATATCCTGAATAACCATCACAGACACTATATATTTCAAAGCCATCCACTGCATCTAAAAGTTGATCAATGAAAGGTAAGGGATAAGGATCTTTCTTGGTCATTGCATTTAATAGCTTATAATCAATGTAAGCTCTCCAACGCCCATCTTTATTTGGAGTGACCACTATACAGGGCTCACCCATTCAGCATTATCAACTGGCACAATGAACCCTACATCCAAAAGTTTATATCCACTTTTTCCTTTAAAGTATTCATTTTCTCCTTATCTATCCTTCTTTCTGTCTTATTGGCTTTGCCCCTTCAACTAGTTCAATCTTCACATGATCTCCAACAAAACCCCTTATTTCTTGATATGAAGTTATGAAAAGTTTTGGAAACTTGTCCAACATTGTTAAGTACTCCCTTCTTTCTCCTTGCGTCAAATTAGTACTCAACATATTTTGAATAAACTCCTTCATTGGCAATTTCTGTTTAGGCTGCATCAACTCCTCAAGTTGCTCTAAATGGCTTGAAGCATTTATATTCCCTGACACTTGCAATACTTCACCAATTTGTCTCTTCTCCTTGTCCAACAACAAGAATGACACCACCCTCATCACTGGAACTAGAAGCAGTTCCGCTTTCTGAATCTTAAGAACTGTCTTCACTGGTAACTTTGGATTCATCATTTTCACTCACATGTTCTAGTGCCAGAGGTTACTTGGTAGTCATATCAAACACCCTCTTTTCAACCTTCTTGACATACACACAAATTGTGCCCTTGCCCCAATCTTGCACAACACCAACAGCTCTCAACCAAGGTTGTCGCAAAATGAGAGGAAAAGCTCCCAGGCCAGCTGACATAACATGAAAGTTTACTATAACATTCACGTTAAAGACTTCAACTTCCAAATTCTTAATCAGCCTCAAACACTTCACTTTGGCATGGTTTGCTAGTCAAATCCTAAACCTAAAGCTTCCGCATGTCATGAGACCCAGTGTCTCAACACATGGCTGTGTGATGACACAAACTTGAGCACCTCCATCAATATAGGTTTCTCCCATGCCACACCTTTGTGCAAAGCATTCACCACAGGAAAAATGTCGGGTAGCTCTCCCACAGCCACCACTCTAACTTGTCCATGCTTTGGCTCTCTCTGTGGATTCACTAATGACTTCCACTGCCTCTTAAGTTTGGGCACCATATTCGTCAAATGTCCAAAAGTACAATCTAATTTCCTCCCAATCAGGTCTTCATTTAAATTGTAAGATGTTTGGCCTTCTCCCAAAGGTAAATTTGGTACTTCAAACCGTCTACGAGGTCTTCTCCTCCTCTTGAATTTTGCATCTTCACCCTCTTTCTCTTTCCCTTTCTTTTTACTGGGACCTAGAGTGGCATAGCCTTCCCTCTCTCTTTTGCCTACCGACATCATATCTGCTTCTTTCTTTTCAACCCGCACAATACCCACATGACCACCAGAGTTTGAGGCTTGATTTTCCTGTCAGTACCTTGATCTCCCTGTATATCCAATGCATAATCATTAGTCTTGTTAGGAATCTATTGAAAAAGTGGAAACATATCACCTCCCATCCTTGTTGGCTTTGGACAATAAGTGTTGATATGACCAAGCTCACCACAATTATAACAGGTAGGGATGAACATCCTTTGTGGCTCAAAGACACCTTGTCCACGGACACCTTGTCCACAACCCGCATTAGCATTAGGTTGAGCTTCATACGGCTGGGCCATTCCTCTACCATGACCACAATCATAAACACCTCCACCTCCAAGAACACTGAGATGAAATTCTTGCATCATGATCATCACGTCTTGCAGATTTTGCGATAACTAATAGTGTTTGCAACCCTTTGAGCAGGTTGGGCTCCAACCTCTACTTGATTTCTCTCATTTTGGCCACCATTACCGTGCACATGGACCGCTTTTCCATACGCATTGAGTCTTTTGAGTCTTTTGAGCCTTCCATTCTTTCTCCCTGGCAATAGTGAGCAATAGTGACTGCTTCCTTGAAGGTAGCAGGCCTTTTTAGCTCAACTTTGAGCAGGTTGGGCTCCAGCCTCTACCTGATTTCTCTGATTTTGTCCACCATTACCTTGCACATGGACCGCTTTTCCATACGCATTGAGTCTTTTGAGCCTTCCATTCTTTCTCCCTGGCAATAGTGAGCAATAGTGACTGCTTCCTTGAAGGTAACATGCCTTTTTAGCTCAACTTTGAACTTCATACTTTCCTTTAAGTTTGCCACAAAACGGTCCTTCTTTGACATGGCTAGAGGGATTTCATTTCCCAAAGCTTGTGCCCATTTTATCCCATAAACGAGTGAAGTGCACGACAAAATCATCAACACTTTGATTAACCTTCTGAGTGTACTTTAGAATTTCATGCCAAACTTTATCAGGTACTTCAATGCTCCTGTATTGTGCCAGAAAAGACTCCTTCACACAATTGTAGTCCAAAACCACCCCTGGAGTTTATGCCTGCACCACCTCTTCATGATTTTTCTAACCAAACTTTTTCCTTATCCTCTCAATTGTATTGCAGCAACCGCAACAATATAGCTTGATCTAGTATATTTTGCAGTAAGAAATTGACTTCCAATTTCTCAATAAAACTCCGTGCATTATCATTAGGAAATCCATGAAACTGTGGAATCTCGTCTACCATGTTTGATTGCCACAAACACTTACATGTGATGTCAAAAGCTCAAGGGATGTCGATGGATTGCTCCAGTACCTAATCCATCTCACACTGGGTAACCTGGCCCCCAGTGCTTGGCTTCACAAAACCTCATGATCCTCCAAAGGCTCCAGTCCAATTACACAACTGTCTCAAGTGTTGTCCACAATTTGCACCAACATAGGCGGTTGTCCGTAAGGACCCACATCCCCTTTACATTCTCTACCTACACAATAGACATATTTCACAAAAATTGGAGCACAGAGAACTTCCTCCTCAGTGGGGTCACCAAAACAATATTAGCATGCAAATGACAAGGAAAATGAGTGCCTCTATAGCCTTGCACGAGACACACCGTCGGAAGGAAGAACTATTGCACCGCTGAAACCACCTGTGATAAGCACTTGTAAATATTTATGAAGGAACCTTCTAGCATGATACACACTTGGAATCAAGAGAAACCAAGGACATCATGATGTATCTCATCACGAGTAGATTTCCGTAGAGTATCCATAGACTAAAAACAGATAAAAGATGAGAGAGTTATGGCCATTCAAAATTGGGGGTGTACTCTCCCTTTCTAAAAAATGAGCTCTATGGAAAGTTTGCAGGTGTTGGAGAGAATTACAGCTATTCAAATGGGGGCCTTTCTTATCTTTTATCCCCAAAGATTTTCTCTCTCTTCTCAACCGACAAGGCTCTCCTTGTAGCCTCTTTCAATTGGTCCATTTTTGGCCTTTTCTGGTAGGAATTGAGGTGTCAGTGACCTTTGACCCAAGGGAGGGGGGTGTGGCAAGTGTCCAAGGGACCACAAAAAAAATCCAGGCATATGGGCAGGCAGTGGGAACCCAAAATTGTCCATCTTCCCCCCCATGAAGCCCACGAGCCCCCATAGCCAAGCCTTGAGAGAGCTCCTCTCACCTTTGATACACCCTTAATTGGCACCCCATCCTCCCCTTATACCCCCCACTTTCCCCTTTTCTCTTCTCATGTAGGATAATCCCATTGCCGCATGGCACATTCCTACCACTCTCCCCAAGTCCCTTCTCTCCCAACAGAAAATTTCCATCTTGACCCCTTCTCAAGACCAACTCCCCGGGAGCATAGTGCACTGCTTTGGCCACCAAAATGCGACACCGTAAAGCACAGCTCGGAGTCCATCACCTCAATTATCCCTAGCAATTTAAAATCTAAGCATTTCTAATTTTAGATCATCAACTTGGCCCAATTGCCTTTGTCGCATCCATCTGCAACCACTTTCTAAGTCGTGACCACCCACTTCGGACGCACATAACTCATGATATACAAGTCCAATTCACAAGCTATAAAGCACGGCTAAAAATACTTATTGAAAACCATGTTTTGGGAACTCAAACAGCCTAAAACACTAGTAACCCAAGCCCAAAAAAACCAAACCTTTGCACATGAATTTTTACATGGTCACTCCCAAGACTTGCCGCACTATGTACACATATATACATGAGGCTAGCTAGCAAGATTTTTGGCACAATCTACTGGCTTTATGCTCATCCAAAAAATTCCTGACAATGTGAATTGCTTGTCAATGACCTGCCCTTGCTGCCATGTCGGCTACTCAAAACCCCTTCCGGTCTCACAGTGAACAACACCTTTTGGCCTTCAAATTAAATTAAATATAGAAGCTTTGATCTGTAATAGGCTTCACAAGGGTAGCCTCCCACTCGCCACATGACCATCATGTACAAAATCTCATGACTCAACTCAATTGGATCAGATTTTTGGTCCACCACACAATCCCCTAGCCTCATAGCGTTGTCAGGACTTTTTTGGAGCAAGGGATTGCACATATATACATACACATGCATGGTGCATCAAATAAAGGATTGCCCATTTTCCAGAGCCAGGTGGTTACGTGGGGCGCACATGTGTACAGGTAGGACAGGGTGTACATAGTGCATCGATTTTCACTATTACTTTTTCTACAATAATGAGGAGTTAGTAGCGCGTAAAAATTCTCGAGGAAGCTATATGTGGGCCGATGACATGAGGTAAGCAGGTGTGTCAGATGGCATCTAGTGGCGTCAGGAGGTCGAATTGGGTCAATACTTGCACGATGAGTACGGACACAACGTGGGTGTTTTCTTGTGATAATTATGTAGAAAGGTCATCATGAGGATCATCTTTTGGGGCCACTTCACGTGGTTGCAGGATGCTTTATTGAAAAAAGTTGAGTGCCAGGTGTGCGGATGAGGCAAAAATGTGACACCTATGCACTGCGAGGTCAGTTTTTGGCCTGTTCGGGGTCCGTTTGAGGTCATCTAAAAGGCCAAGGGTGCCCAAGTAATAAAGCTAAGTGTGGGAAATGAAAAACCGGAGAGAAGACCAGAAAAAACGTGGAGAGAAGAGGAGGAACAACCGCAACTGTGTTTTTGCTCATTTTGGAGCCTGTTTTGGCTGTGAACTGCTCATCCAAGGTCGGATTTGAGCACTTTGACATTGTAGACTGGGGTTTCCGGCCATTTCGGACACGATGGCACTGTCCATTTTGCCAAATTCCTCACTGTTTTTCTGCTATTTTGACTGTGTAAGTTTCTCCTATGAGTGAAGCTTCTCCAGTTTGTGATTGTATCTGGCTTATTTTACGCATACTGTGGAGCTATTTTCCCCCTTGGTGTTGGCCCAAGCTCATTTGTATCTAAATATAAGAAGTTATTCTCTTTTGATATGAGTTTTTTGGGTGTGTGTGTGTGTGTGTGTGTGTGTCTTTGTGTGGAGTGGGCAAGTGGATAGTCTCTCTCCTCTCACTCCATCGGTGTGTTCCCTGTCTCGGCCAGGAGGGTTGTGTAAGCCGAGTGGTGCCCCATAGTGTGTGTGTATATCCTTCCAAGAGTGTGTGTCGGGTCATTATAGAGGCGTTATGTGTGTTTCCATCCCGCTCACATTCTTTTGGCGCCCCCACGGAGGATCTTCTTCGAGTACCTTCTGCTTCGAGCTTCAAGCTTCGAGATTCGGGATTACAGGTTGCAGACTACAGGTTACAGGTTACAGGGACAAGGACAGGTACAGGTGATTCACACAGGTACAGGTAGCTGGAGTACAGTGATATACTAGCAGTGGTGTCACTTGCAGTTGTTGTGGGTATGCATTATTTGGCGCCTGTGTGACTGTTGGTATTGTATGCTACTTGTGGAAACTGCCATTGTACGCCTTTGTGGAGCAATACTTGGTTTTATTTGGCGGTCCCAACCATTTCTGAGACTTGGTCTGGAAGATAGTCATTTTTGAGACTTGACTATACGCGATTTTCATTAGCCTTCGTGAGAGGGTCGATTGCGTGAGGTTTTATTGAGCTGGGGGATTCTCAAATGTAGAGATCCTTTCGGTGACACAAGTAGCTGGAGCACCCTTTTCGTGACCTCGCCATAGGCTATGTACTAGTGATTCCTACTTGATGCTCGGGTTCTATTGTTGGCAGTTTATGCATACATATATAGTCTATATTTTGGGTTCTCACTGCTCTACTTCTGGGGAAACTCTGTCAAAATTTTTCCAAGTTATGATGGCTGGTTTTTTGGTCTTTTAAGCCATTTATGTTGTTATACTACTGAAATTCTGGCAAAATCATAGGATAAGACATGTGTGCTTTCTTGGGAGCTGCATGGTTGACATTAATGGATGATCAAAATGGCCCTCAATTCACTCCTTTTCATTTAACTCAAAGAATCCAGATAAATGTTCATGTGTCCACGAAGATTTTTTTCCAACAACGTATAGTCTTTATGTTCGGGCCAAGAAAATTAAGAGAGATACTGGAATGCCCTTTGCCTGTTGTAATTCCGATGATAACTATGAAAACTCATTTGATGTGCATGTGTTTGTCCTTATCTACAGACAAGCTCCATTGAAGTTTCTAGGGATTGAGTCAGTCAAAAGTTTTGGGTTCTTGTACGTGTGTTAGAAGGGGTTCTCAAAGCATCGTAGCTTGGGTAGCCATGGCTTTCTCTTATCCAGAGTTTCATGGAAGAAGTGGAAGACTTTTTGGAAAAGATGGAGATTGCCTGCATTAGCAACCAGATCCATGACCTAGCACAGATGTTACGTCTTCTCCAAATTTGTTTGAAGAGTGATGCACGAGTTTGGTCCAAAGCATTTGAAGAGGAGTTGCGTATGGTTGATCCACCTGTAAGATTGAGTTGGGACAATCTAAGGCATGGATTGGAAGTGGAGTTTGTGAAGGTGACAAAGTGTGGCAAGACGTACAAGGTTTGGTGCAGAAGGAACGTGAGCCAGTAGATGCGTACATACGAAAGTTTTCATTGGCATGGGAGTGAATGTGCAAGGACTTAGCACCACAAGTACCCCCACCTGACATGATGAAGAAGGACAGGTTCTTGGCTGGTCTTTGGGAGAATATACGTTGGAGAGTGGAGGTAAATAAGCATAGGACATATGAAGATGCACTAGAGGTGGCAAGGAACAAAGAGTGGAAGCTGAGGAAAATGAGCCAGCTAGGAGTAGAGTCTTTTCCCATGAGGTCTGAATTTCAATGTATGGACTCTTTACAAGGCCGCATGGCAGGGGTTCATCATGAACCAGTGGTTTCTGTTACTCCTGAGGTTATGCCAGGAGTGGTCACTACAACAGTGCAAGATGATGGGCTAAGGCAAGACATGAGGCAAGTGGTAGATTTAATGAAGAATCTCATCCCAAACCTGCTAGGTCAAGCGGAAAATAATCGAGGTCGAGGGAGGTTTGCAAATCAGCTAGGAGGTGAGGAAAGACCCAGGAATGGTGGTGGACAAAGCAATGGTAGGTTCTGGAGGCAGACGCCCACATGTTATAATTGTGGAGAGTTGGGACACATCAGCCCACAATGTGATAAGACACCAAGGATGGGGGGAGACATATATCCTTTGCCAAGACAGGTGCTAACTAGGTCGAATGATTATGGCATCGAAATTAAGGAAGATGAAGGAACCAGTGGATTAACCCAGGAGGAAAAGGGAAAGACAAAAGTGTTAAGTGTAGTCACCTTGGAGAAGGCATCAAAGATAGAGGATACATTAGTGATGCCTATTGGGAAGAGGACCACAGAGGAAAAGGAAGGAAGAAGTGCCCCAGGTCCTAGTAAGAAGAAGGGAAAGAGTCATGAAGGTGAGGATGTCAAGGCCAAGAGGAAAAGAAGGGCTCGTCGCAAGTTTCATGTTTCAGATTTTCCATTAGGGGATGAGCAATTAAGCTATGACTTGAAGGAGGATATGACGAGTAGGAAAGCCGATGTTACTTTTGGGCAGCTTATAGAGATGGTGGCTAAGCTAAAGAGACAATGGAAGAGGATGGTTAACCCAATGGAGAAAGAGCCAGAGAGAGGTTCAGTGAAGGTGTTGGAAATGGATGAGCTACCAGACATTTGCCCAATAGTAGATGTGTGGCACAAAAGAAAAAATCTAGGACAAGGTTATGTTGATGGTGGGGCTCAAATATGTGTCATAACACACTCATGCATTGAGAAGATGGGTCTTACAGTGACTGGGGTGTCAGGCTTTCGGACCAGATTGGCAAACCATCATAAAGGAAAATGTTTGGGTGTTGTAAAGAGCTTAAAAGTGAAGGCATATGATGCAAAGGTAGTGGTTGATTTTCATGTGATGCCAGCGGGGTTGGGAGCATATCCTATTATACTGGGAAGACCATGGTTACGTTCAGTAAGAGCTGTTCAAGATTGGCGACATGGTACAATTAGCCTCTATGGAAAGACAGGTGCCAAGAAGCTATATAATATGGACACAAGGAAACGATTGGAGGAGCTTTATGAAGATGAAGATGAGTCTAGTGATGAAGACTATTCCACAGTTCACTGATGAGGACAGTGATAGCACTACCAGCAGTGATGAGGATGCTGATGTTGCATTTCTTTTGATGGACAAAGGAATCCAAGAGTCTGGTTTAGTTGCATTTGCAAATGAAGTTGAAGATGAGAGTGAAGGGCCTTATGAAGTGATTGAAGGGCTGATGCAAACGAAGGTTGAATTGTCAAAGAAGCAGGAATTGATGACACAAATGATCAGTGGAGACCTCTCAGCTATGGAGAAGGAGATATATTTGCACATGCTAGCTATTTTTCCTGATTTGTTCATTACTTCATATGAAGAGATTAGAGGGTTCAAAGGAGAAGAGATGCATATAGAGCTGAAAGAAGGTGCTAAGCCAGTGTGGCAAAGACTAAGAAGGATGGGTCAAGAGAAAATGGAAGCCTTGCGGGAAGAGGTGGACAAGTTATTGAAGGCAAGGTTTATAGTCCCAGTGGAGACCACAGAATGGGTGAGTCTAGTAGTTGTCAGTCTAAAGAAGGATGGAAAGTGGAGGATTTGTGTAGATTTTAAGCCCTTAAATGAAGCCACTAAGAAGAACCCATATCCTCTTCCATTCATTGATCAGATCTTGGATTTAGTGGCAGGTTATGAGAGGTACAGTGTGTGTGATGGTTTTGCAGGCTATTTTCAATTGAAGATTTCTCTTAAAGACCGAACAAAGACAACTTTCATTACTCCATGGGGTTGCTATTTCTATACGGTTTTGCCATTTGGATTGTCAAATGGACCATCTTTCTATCAAGAGAGATCAAATTGGGTGTTGGAACATTGGTAGTTGTGTTAAAGCTTTTATGGATGACTTCTGTGTCTACAGTAGTAGGGCTGAACACCACAAGAAGCTGCAAATGGTATTGGCTCGATATGATGAATGTGGAGGACAAATAAATCCAAAGAAATGTCATTTAGCACAGCCAAGGGTGAAGTTATTGGGCCATATGGTGTCAGAAAATGGCATTGAGGCTAATCCAGACAAGGTTAAGTCTATTATTCTTCTTCCATCACCTACGAGTACGAAGCAATTGGCAACCTTTATACACAAAGTGAAGTACATGGCGCGGTTTATTCCATTGTCTTCACAACTCCTTTATCCACTACAACAAGTGGCAAAGCATGATCCATTGCAATGGGATGACAAGTGTGAAGAGGTGTTTCAAGAAGTGAAAGAGGTGTTAGGGGGGTTGTTAGCCATGCAGGCTCCTGATTGGGAGCAAGTGTTTTATGTAAATCCATCAGTAGGGGATGATGCCATTGGAGCCATGCTATTGAAAAAGGGGAAGGCAGCCATTATATGATGCCAGTGTATTGTGCAAGCTGAGTGAAGTTGGTAGCAGAGAGAAAATTCTCGGAAGTAGAGCTAGTGATGGCCAGTGTAATATTTGCTTGTCGATGATTTCATCATTACTTGCTACCACGACCTTTTGTTTTCTTGACGAGTTATGCTTTTTTGCCACAGTTGATTAATGGCACTAACATGTCAAATGTGGTGAAGAAATGGGTAATTGAGCTGCAAGAGTTTGAGTTCTCTTTTCTAGTGGAAGACAGTACAAGAGCTACACTAGCTGATTTGTTGACTTATAAGGAGAATCCCCTTCTTGTTAAGGAAGAGGTGGAAAGAAAGGTAGTTGAAGAAGTGCCATAGATCAGCAATGCACATGTTTTGTTCTTTGATGGCTCATACAAAAAGAGCCATGATGCGGCTTCAGGGGGTATAGCCCTTTATGATCCAGAGGGGAAGCCAGTATGCAAGAGAGGGTTCAAATTGGATGCTCATAGTAACAATGAGGCTGAATATGCTACTTTGGAAGCTGGATTACACATTTGTTTGAAGCATGGGATTAGAAGGTTGAGCATAAAAGGTGATGCCTTGTTAGTTGTGAAGCAGGTGTTGGGTGTGTGGAAGAGCAAGAACACCTCATTGAAGGAAATGTGTTTCAGAATTAAAGGCCTATTAAAAAAATTTGAAGCATGGAGCATCAGACACATTGAACGTTCTCTAAATGGAGAGGCACATGAAGCAGCTCAAAGCATGATTGGGGAGCTATTTGTGTTGAGGAACACTTTACCTCTTTATCATGGACGGGAAAGTTTGGCTCAAGAAGAGGAGTTTTGGCTAACAAGAATCATTCCGAAAGACATTCAGAAGTCTAAGAAGTATGGTTTTGTGCGTAGAGCATACATGTACAAGTTGATTGGTGATGTCTTATACATGAAAGGGGCTGATCTTGTGTTGAGGCGTGTACCTTGGCGAGAGGAGCTTTATAGAGTGTTGGAAGAGAATCATGAAGGCGCATGTGGCGGCCATTTTGCTCTAAAGATCACCTTGCATTAGATCTTGCAAGAGGGGTATGTATGGCCTAGTTTGCACAAGGATGTTCACCATTGGTGTAGGTCTTGCAATAGGTGTCAAGCATTTGGGAAGAGGGTGTTGAAGCTAGAGCTACGAAAAACCATTATGGCGTTTGATGTGTTTGAAAAGTGGGGAATTGATGCAATAGGCCCATTACCTATCACAAGAAAGGGCAAAAGCTATATTTTGACTGCAGTGGAGTATCTCTCTAGATGGGCAGACACTATTGCAGTAAAAAAGATCACTGCAAAGGATGTGGCAAAATTTGTGTATGATGAAATATGTTGCAAGTTTGGGGTGCCACTAGAGCTACTTTAGGATAAGGGGCCAGGATTTAGAGCTAAACTGCTAGATTTTTTATGCGCAAAGATGAAGATTAGACATCAGCATACCACTCCTTATTATCCGCAGTGTAATGGCTTAAATGAAAGATTCAATGGTGAGTTGGTACAAATTCTGTCAAAAGTGACAGAGCACCAAGGAAAGAATTGGGATTTGGAATTTCCTAGTGCATTATGGGCTTACCGTACGTCGGTGAAGACAGGTACAGGGTTTACTCCATTTCATTTGGTATATGGAAAGGAATCACCTTTGCCTGTGGAAGTAGAGTTGCCTGCAGTAAAGATGCTAGAGAAGTTTCTTGGGCCGTCTAGTGATGCATTCAAAGAGAGGCTCTTACAGTTACAAGAGGTTCAGCTCGATAGGATGAGTGCATTGGAACATTATGGGCAGATGCAAGATAGGGCTTTGGCAAAGATAAATGAAAAGGTCAAAAGTAAGGATATCAAGAAGCATGACTTGGTTTTGCGCTACAACAGTAAGCTGGACAACACCTTCCAAAAGAAGTTTCAAATTAAGTGGGAATGCCCTTTCAAGGTAGTGGAGTGTTTTTCGAATGGCACATATCAGTTGGCTAACCTAGATGGTGTTCTACATAAGTCAAGGGTAAATGGATTGCGTCTTAAATTATATCATGCCAAGTTAATGATGGTGGAGCAAGATGAGCTGTCTGTGGATCAAGAAGTGTCTGTGAGGGATGAGGAGACCTGTGATGAGGCGGGTCTCATATCTCTTTTTGTTGCTACTGCTGATCATGAATGATCTAGCAGGCTAGGGGATGGGCAAATTATGTCAGGAGTTTTTTGGAGCAAGGGATTGTGCATATATACATACACATGCATGGTGCATCGAATAAAGGATTGCCCATTTTCCAGAGCCAGGTGGTTACGTGGGGCCCACATGTGTACAGGTAGGACGGGGTGTACATAGTGCATCGATTTTCACTATTACCGGTACCAGTGTGTTTTTCTACAATAATGAGGAGTTGGTAGCGCATAAAACTTCTCGAGGAAGCTATCCGCGGGCCGACGACATGATGTAAGCAGGTGCGTCAGATGGCATCTAGTGGCGCCAGGAGGTCGAATTGGATCAATACTTGTACGTGGATGAGTACGGACACAACGTGGGTGTTTTCTTGTGATAATTATGCAGAAAGGTCATCATGAGGATCATCTTTTGGGGCCACTTCACGTGGTTGCGGGATGCTTTATTGAAAAAAGCTAAGTGCCAGGTGTGCAGATGAGGCAAAAAGGTGACAACTATGCACTACGAGGTCAATTTTTGGCCTGTTCGGGGTCCGTTTGAGGTCATCTAAAAGGCCAAGGGTGCCCAAGTAATAAAGCTAAGTGTGGGAACTGAAAAACCGGAGAGAAGACCAGAAAAAACGTGGAGAGAAGAGGAGGAACAACCGCAACTGTGTTTTTGCTCATTTTGGAGCCTGTTTTGGCTGTAAACTGCTCATCCAAGGTCGGATTTGAGCACTTTGACATTGTAGACTGGGGTTTTGGGCCATTTCGGATGCGATGGCATTGTCCATTTTGCCAAATTCCTCACTGTTTTTTTGCTATTTTGACTGTGTAAGTTTCTCCTATGAGCGAAGCTTCTCCAGTTTGTGATTGTATCTGGCTTATTTTACCCATATTGTGGAGCTATATGCCCCCTTGGTGTTGGCCCAAGCTCATTTGTATCTAAATATAAGAAGTTATTCTCTTTTGATATGAGTTTTTTGGGGGTGTGTGTGTGTGTGTGTGTGTGTCTTTGTGTGGAGTGGGCAAGTGGATAGTCTCTCTCCTCTCACTCCATCGGTGTGTTCCATGTCTCGGCCAGGAGGGTTGTGTAAGCCGAGTGGTGCCCCATAGTGTGTGTGTATATCCTTCCAAGAGTGTGTGTCGGGTCATTATAGAGGCGTTCTGTGTGTTTCCATCCCGCTCACAGCGTCCTCGTTGTATTTTGGCAACAAGGAAGCAGACTCTCACATTTGAGCATTCATGTATTTCAAGCTTCAGAGTATTTCAAAGAATTTAAGCATGAGACTAAGCAATGCATGTAAAATTCAGCCAAGAGATTTTGAAAACCCATATAACCCCAAAAGCTCCAAAGCCATGCATTCGGACAAATATTTTCACATTTTAAATAAATATATTGCATCCGGTATTTGCATGAATGTATGCATTGTGTCCACCAGTAAGAAGGGGCATGCACCTGACCGGTGTTTCCTCAAAGGTAATGCTAGGAACCAAAAGTATCCTAGAGATTCCAAAAGTCAAGTATACATTGTGGAAGAAGAAGAAGACCAAGGGGATGGCATCACTATGAGGATGTATTGTAATGGGTTTTAGACACTACCCCAAACCCAAAGACTGGAGGTAAGACCTACCATCTCTTGCATAAAATTAGGGAAGGCCTAGTGTTGATTCTCAAGTGGACTCCAACCTGGCAATAAAAGCAGCAAAATACTACTCTCTCCTCCTCAATGGGGACACCAGTTTATGTGAAGGATTGGGGGGTTGGCCTCTACAGAACCTCAAACCAACACAAAGAAAAGAGGATGAATATAATAGCTCTCTCAAGATAATGTGGGCTGATCCTCGCCGCTCACAAATTTTGATAGCTTCACTCACTAATCACCACTTTAATCAGCCTATTGATTATAGACACACTCTAAACTCACTACACTAGGATCTCGCAAGGCATAGTCTACCCTCGACTAGTTGCACCACAAGGAACTACACACAACATGGATGCCCCTCAAACCAAGATTAAGAGAGGTCAATATGAAGATCTAATCACCACTTTAATCAGCCTATTGATTATAGACACACTCTAAACTCACTACACTAGGATCTCGCAAGGCAAGAAGGGCACCCCTACATCAAACCCGCCACCCTTCACCGCAGGTTGCAGCAACATAGAGATTCTTCCACACAACTGAAAACTCCCACTCACTCAAGACCCCAAGATAATGAAAGTTAAATTTTTCTTCATATTTATAAGGCTCTTACTCACTCTTTGAAGTATTGACACTTCTATGTACAAAAACAACAAAACTATGTACCCAACACAATTGGCATGCATGCTTAGAGACAGTTGGCACACATTGTCTTTGTACACTTTGTACAAGAATGTTTTATTTACATCCAAGGGGTCCAAAAGCATCAAAAAACATTTCTCAAATAATTTGGGATGGTTCGCATCATTCCTCAAAAACATATCACAACGTGACCAAACCCTAAAGCCAAGCATACAAACCATGCATCCTTATGTGCCACTGCATTCCACTACATAAAACAACCAGGGAGCCTTTGCCAAACTTTCCTTCTCTTTAGATGGAAATTGTGCCAAGATTTTTTTCTTTGTTGCTGGATTTCCAAGGCATTGGCTGCTAATAGTTGCTCTTTTTCCAATTTGGTGAGCCAACTTGCCATTGCAGAGTGTTGGCCTCCAAGGCAATCTACTTTGACTATTATGAAGAGTAGAAATGTGGGCTCTATGATATCTACAACCAACATCGTATCAATTTCCTTCTTGAATGCTATTGCATATTTGGGATGGAGCTTGTATGCTCAACCGCGTATAGGCTTGGCATTCTCTTGTTGGGTTATGGAATGAATGCCCAAAGCCAGGTCAAGTCCTTTTAGATCCTTGTATGACAGGCAAAAACATCCTTCCAACTAGTAATGAAGGAAACCATTAAATCTAGTAATTGGGGATGATCCCAAAACCAAGCGTTCAACAAAATTGGGTTGGGTTCTTCTTCAATATCTAGGTTGACTTCTTTAAATGGATCTTGATAGTTGTCCATGCTCCACTTCTCTGGTACATCTTGGCCAGCTTTAGTTAGTGCTTCCACGAGTCTGATCAATGGGAAAGTCTTATTCCTACTCCTATAGACATCCTTGAATAAGTTCATCAACATGAAAGTCATATCCACCTTTCTTGGAGCTAGTCTCTGGTGGGGCAGGATCAGACCTAGCCTTTCCCACCTTGTACTAGGGAGAATCATCTATGTCTGCCTCATGTTGTGAATTCTCTTCTTGTTTAACCTGTATGGGAGACTTCTTACCATGCCTATGGTGAGTGATGGGATCATCTGGACGAGGAGACACTATTCCTTCAATCCTTGGTTTTGGCTCCTCAAGGCTTGTGTTTTTGTCAATGCCTATCAGAACTTAAAAATACTGAGGGTCAGGTGCTACTTCTAACCATTTAAGGAGTTCCCTTTCTTCACTAGGGACTATTCATATGGGCAAGACCACTTCCTCTTGTGGGGCTTGTTCAACTTATTTAGCTTCTTCCTTTTGGTCCTCATGTTGTACAATGTTGAGAAAATACCTTCTATTGGATGAGTTGGCTCTAATCTCTAGTTGTATCTATTTATGCCCTGTGCTTGGTGTGGTGATCCACATAATTTCATTACCCCAGAGGAAATTATGTGGCAAGTGCATGAGTTAATTGAGAAGGGCATGGTTAGGCCTAGCTCATCTCCATTTTGTTCTCATGTACTACTAGTGCAAAAGAAAGACGACACATATCATATGTGTGTCAACTATAGAGCACTAAATAGAATCACTATCAAGAATAGGTTTCCCGTTCCACGGGTAGAAGACCTATTTGATAAGCTACAAGGGTCCACCTACTTCAGTAGGATTGACCTAAAAATTGGCTATCATCAAATAAGGATAGTTGATCAAGACATTATAAAGACCACATTTCACACTACGTTTGGTCTTTACGAATACATTGTCATGCCTTTTGGCTTGACCAATGCACCATCCACATTCAAGTGCTTGATGGAGAAGCTATTTAGGCCTCATTGAACCTTTACTAGAGTGTTCTTTGATGATATCATCATCTACTCTAATTCATTAGACGAACACAAGCAACACCTCCAGGTGTTATTTCAAGTTTTAAGAGAGAATAAACTTTATGTTAATCGAAAGAAAAGTAAATTTTTCTTACCAGAGATTCAGTATTTAGGTCACATTATCTCTCAAGATGGCATCCAAATGGATCCATCAAAGTTAGAGGTAATAAAAGGATGGCCTAAACCAAGGAATCTTCATGAGCTAAGAAGCTTTATAGGTATGTGTGCATACCTGTAGTGCATACCATAGACGCTTCATACAAAAGTTCTCACTAGTAGTAGGACCATTACATGACCTAACAAAGAAAAATGTTAGGTACACATGGTCTGCCAAGGAGAACAGTGCGTTCGAAAATCTTAAAGAAAAGCTTATCTCTCAACCTGTGCTTACACTACCGGATCTCTCAAAGCCATTTGAGGTCCAATGTGATGCCTTAGACTCCTTTCATTCTGCGAACGGATCACCAAAGTCTTAAGTACTTCATGACGCAGACCAAGCTCTCCAAAAAACAAATGAGGTGGGCAAACTTTCTTTGGCAATTTCATTTTCATATTGCTCACATTGTTGGGAAAGCATAATCAAGTAGCCGATGCACTCTAAAGACGGCCGAGAGTGAATGCGGTTTCCATAGCAACTCACAATGATCTATCTTCTATGATAGATGAGTATGCTATTGATCCCGATTTTAGAGATGTTATTTCAGCTCTTGCACTAGGGAAGAAAGAGGAACCATTTACTTTACAAGATGGTTATCTTCTCTATAGCAATAGACTATGCATTACTAGCTCACTACGTGAGAAAGTAATGTATGAATCTCATGCTCCTCCTTATGCAGGGCATAGAGGGATTCAGTCTACCCTAAAGGCGATTGAAACATACCTATTGGCCTACCATGAAAGCAAACATACAAGAGTATGTTTGTAAATGTGTGGTATGCCAAAAGACGAAGTTTGATAGAGAGAAGCAACCTGGATTGCTTCAACCCTTGCCAGTCCCTAATTCACCATGGGAGAGAATATCCATGGATTTTATCATTGGATTGCCTAAGTCTATCCATGGGAATACGAGAATATGGACGATAGTAGACAGGTTCAGTAAACAAGCTCAATTTATACCTATCAAAAAGACTATCAAAGTCCATCAAATGGCAACCCTCTTCATTTCACAAATCTTCAAGTACCATGGCTTGCCAATGTCCATAGTGTCGGATAGAGATCCTAGAATGACCAGTAATTTCTCGAAGGGTCTCTTTGAGAATTTAGGGACAAGGCTAAACTTCTCTTCGGTCTATCATCCACAAACAAATGGCCAAAGTGAAATAGCTAACCTAACAATTCTTGATCTACTAAAAAGCCTATGTAACGGAAGTAGATCAAAGATCCCAATGGGAGAAGTACTTACCCTTAGTGGAGTATGCTTACAATAACACTCTACATACTTCCACGGGAAAAACACCTTTCGGGGTAATTGAGGGAAGATCAAAAAGTCCCTTGCTACTTAAGGTACATGGGAAGATCTTCGCCGCACATGAGTATAGCTGAGATCTAAAAGAATCTTTCCAGAAGATTAAGGATGCTATCTCTACCTCATAGCAAAGGCAAAAGGCTACTGCTGACAAGCACAAAAGAGCCCAAGCCTTTAAATAAAATGATTGGGTCTTATTAAAATTTCCCAAGGCTCGATTAAGGCACATGACAGGCAAGAATTCTACGGGACACCAAAAGTACTATGCTAAGTTAGCAAAATTGTACTATGGTCCCTTCTAGATTCTTAGGCCAATCAATGAGATGGCCTATCAACTCAAGTTACCCAGCCATTGGCTCATACACAATGCTTTTCATGTGAGCCTACATCTTATTAAGTTTAAGAATTATCCTTTTGAAGATGCTAGATGGATGCAAGGCATACAACTAAAGGATAACCTAAAGCTTGTCAATGCTTACAATGCTTCCCAAGAGTAAGTAAATGTACAAATGTTAAAAATGAACAAAGTTTTTGTCTTATAAGACTCTCTTTTTCTTTATTGTGCACAAAAATGAAGTAGTATGCATGCTTAGATCAAGTTTGCGGAGACGACGTCTCCCAAACACCAAGACGAGCTTGTCACTCTACTATGGAAGATTGATAGGACTAATGTGCAGACATGCTTGTGGCAGCTTAGGCTCTCAAGCGCCAAATGGACTAGTCATACATTCTGGAATGATGTCATAGGATAACATAGGGATCCTCTACCCGCTAGGAAAAAGGACTAATGAATATGCTTTATCTTCTCTACCCCATAGTCGAGGACGACTATGATTTCAAGAGAGAGGTAATGTCATAATAATCAATATCTAATTCTTCTAAATGATTTTCTCATGTTAAACGGATCATTCAATATGGAGAAGTGCTAGGGGAGAAAAAGTTAGAATATTGGTTAAGCTAGTAGACCGGCCATAGTAGGGATCCAAAGGAGGGAAAATAGGGATCCAAAGGGAGGGCCATCTGCAAAAGAGCAATGTGCAACAATGGGCGTAAAATGCCCTAAGGTTCAGCCCTTTAAGACTTCCAAAATTCAAAGGTTGTGTCCTAAGGTCAAAAGCCTAGGGAAATTGGATGCTTTGTGTGTGTCCCAAAAGTCTTTCTCAAGGCCTACAAAGGAGGGGGCGAGCCCAAGAAGTAGGGGATGAGAGAGAAACTCACACACACACACACAAGCTTCCTTTGTACACAAGGGGAAAGAGGGACACATGTCAGCTCCGTAGCCCAGATGCCCACAAGGTGTACTCAAATCCTATTGGATGGCCTTGGAGGTGGACCCATGAGAATTAGGCTAGAGTAAGTCTAGTTTAATTAACTTAAAAACACTTAATAAAAGAACCAATAGGAATTAAGCTCTCTAGAAGAATATTGGACAGTCTCCTAAGGGGTCCAATGAGCATTCAGTAGCCCAATGGCTTGCCTGATTCATAGTGGCTAGGAGACAAAGGGGTCCAATGAGAGTCTAGTTGCATTAATCAATTAGCAAAATATCTCACAAAAGGGAAATGGGGATACATGTCAAAAGGCTATCACTTATGCTGCTTAATTTCCATTGGCTAGGCTTGGGGAGGTCCAATAGAGCTGTAGCATGAGCAATTAGCAAGGGGGGTTGACCAAGAGAGAGAGAGAGAGGGGGCTGATTTTCTAAAGGCATTATTCACTTACACACACACACACAATCAATGTGTGAAGCAAGAAGACTCTCTCTCTCTCCTTCTCAAGTGTTAATGGAAAGCTTACCACCTACTACAATCTTGTGAGAAGGGAGGCCTACACCAACAACTCTTGGCTTTGTGATGCAAATCCAACCAAAGAGCCAAGCTTCAATGCATGCTCATCTCCTCTACTATGCTAATTACTAAGCTAATCTATGCTAATATAAGTGATTATGTGAGGAGATGTATATCTTTCTCGTAAGACTATTCCTTCTTCCTCTCAATCTACTCTCATACCCCGCTAGCTCTCACCATCTTCGAAGGTGTGTGAGGTCTTGGGTATGAGACCGTGAGGGAATTGATGTTGTGTTTGACAATTTTTGTGCTTAGTGCTTGAAGTTTCCATCTTCATTGCACTAGATAGTATTGAAGGAACACAAAGAATTGTATTGTAAAATGTCTCTCTTGATGGGAAAAACCATAATACAAAGCCTTTTGGAGGGGGGGACCGGCTCCATGCAAATCCGGTCCTCATCTGTTGTCAATTTCTTAAGTTCTCTCTCTTTTGAAGTATTGTTCATGCTATCTAACTAGGTGCTATGATTTTTGTTGCTCTCTCCATCCAAGCACTCTTGTTATTCTCATTAGGAATCTATTCTAATGAAATGCTCACTATGTTCATGCTATTTTCAGCTACACACAAGTTACTAGGCCATGAAATGTTACACTTTCAAAGCATATCATCAATGTCCCGATCAATGATAGTTAGGTGAGATGCAATTGGGACATTGGCATTAGCAGACACTCTGTTTCCTCTAGGAGGCATGATTGATTACTGCATCATGTAAAATCCAAAACCTTATTGACAATGTATTACATTAATCTTTTTGCACTATAAGTCAAAAGGGTAGAGGGGAGGGAAACATTTGAAGCCATAGTTTTCTAAGGAATGGGTAGTCATTTACACCTAATCAAAAGACAAGATTAAAAAAAATGTGCAAACCATAATGATTGATTGGGAGACTCCCATGTCGACGAGAGATGAAAATTTCTATTGTATCTCTGTCAAGGACTACTTCAAGACTGTCACTGCCATTGACGAGATTAACAGGGAAGGGCAAGTTTGCTTGGTTCACAGGTTGTGAAAGCTTTTCAAGATCTCAAGATAGCCTTCACAATCACACCCATTCTGATTCATGTAGATCCTACAAATCCTTTCATCCTAGATATAGATGCTTCAAAATTTTCCCTTGGAGCCATTCTATCCCATGTAGGTGATGATGGTCGAGTACATCCACTGGCTTTCCATTCTTGAAAGTTCTTACTTCCAAAATTTAATTATGAAATATGTGACAAGAGCTCCTTGCAATTGCTGACTCTTTTCAAACTTGGCATCACCTACTTGAAGGAGCTCCTCATAAGATCAAAGTCTATATAGATCACAAGAGTTGGATTACTTCATGTCATCCCGTGTCTTGAATTGTATCCAAGAAAGGTGGAGTGGTATCTTTTCAAGATTTGACTTCATTATTTCTTATAGGCCTAGTCGTCAACAAGGTAAGCTATATGCCTTATGCAAAAGGTCCTGCCTTGCACCTAAAGAAGGAGATACCGCATTTGATCAACAAGAGTCAGTAATCTTGAAGCCCGAGCAGCTTAAGCTAAACATAACCATAAGTAAGGCTTTTGAAGATTCTACTTTCTCATTTAAGTGAAGAAGAAAACTCCCAAGGACCCGCTTGCCCAGAAGGCATGACCTTCTAGCAGGAGGACATTTTGGGGTCAATAGGACAATGGAGCTTGTATTACGTGACTGTTGGTGGCCTCAAATTGGAAACTTGTCAAGGAGTATATGGACACATGTGACACTTGCAATCCAAGGCCCGTTGTCATTGTCCTCATGGATTACTTCATCCCTTGACTATTCCAAGCAAGCCATGGTCATCCATATCAATGGATTTCATTGTGGACCTACCCTTGTCACAAGGATTTAACTCCATTCTAGTGAACCGGTTTACAAAATGGCACATTTCATTCCAGGTGCCAAAACATCACCAGCGAAGGTACATCAAGACTCTTCCTATAGCATATTTCTTGCTATCATGGCTTACCTAATGACATTGTTGACGATCAAGGCCCGAAATTCATCTTTAGCTTTTGGAAAATACTTTTCAAGTTACTAGGAGTACATATAAACCTCTCATCATCCAATCACTTGCAAAGTGAATGGACAAACAGAGAGATTAAATCAAATCCTTGAGCAATATCTACGTTGGGCAATCAATTATCATCAAGATAATTGGGTGGATCTACTACCATTGGCAAAGTCTTCTTACAATAATATTGCACATGCTTATGCTCGCCACACCCCATTTTTTGCCAACCATGATCAATATACCAAAATGGATCATTAGGAAAAATATGAACCCTCTAGGGGCCCTTTGGGATTAAGGTTAATTAGAGGCCATCCAATAGGAAGAGGGTGGTGGACACACTCTATACCCTCAAAAAAGTAGGGGGACAAGGTAGCCTTACACCTCTTAATGGCCTCTTACCTAGTGAGGAGGTAAGGGAGGTGGCTAGGGGAAAGGGATGGGGGGGGGGGGGGGGGGGGGGGGGGGAGGGGGGAGGAACCACTTTGACCTTTTTTCCCCCACTTTTTGGTCAGGATTAAAAAATACACAAAAAAAATTAAATTTTCACAAAAATTCAAATTTTTTTAATTAAAAAAATCAAATTTCAAGTTTTCCCTCCTTAAAAGGTCCCCAAACTTATTTCATAGTCAAAACAGTATTTTTGACCTCCAAAAGTCAAAAACGTGCACTAAAAGATCCAAAAAATTGGATTTTTCCAAAAAAGTTCAAAACATCATTTTCCACCCTCCCAAGTCTTTCCAAACCTATTTTATAGCTAAAAAGTGATTTTCTCTTTCTACAAACTCTTTTCTAAGCTCTCCATTGCTGCAACAACCACATGCACCCCCTATAGTCCAACATTACTCTCTGTTAGCTTTCTCCCACCTCCATTGTAGCACCAAGTAAGCTCCTCCCCCATCTCTTCCCCTTGCCCACCACATAGTTTCACACCAAGCTAGCTCCTCTTCCTTCTCTCACCTCCATTACACCATGAAACAAGATTCTACTCCTTCTACTTTCATTCACTCACACCATGGAAACCTCTACTCCCGAAGATGGAAAAAGTATGAGTTCACATGGCTTGCATACCACAACAATAGGAGGTGTGAATAGTGTGTGGGCATTGCAAGGGTTCATCTCCAACATAAAGATAAAATGGTAAGAAAACTACCCTTGTAGCTTACATTCAAAGCTTAACATCATCTCCATCTTTAAGTTTATCACGCTGGAGAGAATAAACCTCTTTATGGTTTTCAATGTTTAGGCTTCATACCTCATAACACTGGGTGGTGCTATTTTGTTGATGGCTTTGGTACACTATCTATAGTTGTGTAGCCTGTGATTGAATCTCACAATGCAAGTAAGTTGTGTTATCTATAGAGAGTCATCAAAGATTTTTCTTATAATTTATTCTTTGTATATTTGTCATTAGATTATCATTTTGTACTTTATAACTTTGTGCTCCCATAATCTGTTGTTTACTTACAGAGTCAACTTCTTTTCAGAGGACATGAGCAAGCAACCATGTGCAGAGATGGAAATCACTCTATTTTTGTTCCGTGAGGAATCTTTCACTACGATGTTAAAGGATTTTGATAAGAATAGTAGAATTTTTGTAGAATCTTGAACCAATAGGTACTCTTTAGGAGCTCTTAGAAAAGCCATCCATATAGTACGACTATCTTCCCTAGGTCATAGACGCACAAATAATCAAGTGTATATGAATCTCTAAATGAGGAAGGCAAATACTTGTAAGAGAAGCCTAACAACAACAACATTGTCTCCGTTTGTAATTATTTTCATGAGGTTGGATTCCTCTAAGTGCATTATAAATATGTTTTTTTGTTAAATGGTGTCGCATTGAGTGAGAGTATTTAATTTAGATTACTAGAGTTTCATACAGATTAGAGAATTATTGTTGACCTTTATGGATATTTTGATTTACCTGTAAGATGTTTCAAGTCTCAAGTCTTCATCTCCACCATGAAGAAATTCAAGCAATATTTTGATTTCAGTTTAATCATTAATGGTTATTCTTATTAAAGTGGATCATAACCTTTGTCAAGATGTCCTCATTTGGGGATGCTGGATATATATCATTAGCAACATTTCACAAGTTAAGAAAACTAAATTCTTGCTTTCCAACATGTTATTGTTTCCATACTATGCATATGCCAAGCTTGACTTAGAGAAATGACAACTTGAGATGGAGAGGGGTGACTTATTATTGGCTCGTGTTTCATCATACATATATTGTAAAGCCTTTGAGTTTCCACCTTTTGAGTAGTGTTGACAAGTTTTTGGTATTAAATCTTCTTAAATAACCCTATTCATGAGCTATTGGTAGCTATTTATTTTGTATTGCTAAAGATGATACCAATAGCTATTACCTTGTGAACTTAACTATTAAATTGCGGATTTGATTTTTACTATGTAGCTCATTTGGATAGAAAAAGTGTAAACATAAGTTATAGATACATGCATTGTTAACATAGAAGATATGTACCAATCGAGCCTATGTAAATTGCTAATCAAGAAACCTTTGGTTGGATACTATAACAATAGGGGTCACATGTGGTTTCAAATACCAAAGAAGTGGCTTAACCAAAACATTCCCAAGAACACGAGGTGGACACAAGGAAGTAAAAATTGGCTCCTTGTTTGGTTGATTTCTAGTGCTGAATGTTTAGAGCACAGGATTTATGAGGCCTTTGACCTGGGGATTTTATATTCTTGTAAAGTTACAAAAACATGTGTAGATAAGGCCTATAAGGGGTACTTTTAATCCATTTTGGTGAACGCACATGATATAGGAAAATTTTACATAGTGAATGTTCAAGACCTTTGAACACAGAAAAGAAAGGGATCGGGGGGGGGGGGTGTTTGCTCTAATTACATCAAACTCTACATCTCTATCTCATGGCCATGCATTAAAACAAGCCCCTATTTGTCATTAAGGCCCCAGGGGGGGGAGCTCTTGCTCTCTGTACATCTAACTTACATCCTTATCGCATGCTCATACACAATAATTTTATAAATTTTTGTCATGTAAAGGCCCCCAGGGCCCTCAGCAAGAGTGGCCACAAGGGCACGTAAAATGCCCATCCAAAAATCCCGGATGGGCATTTCGCACGCCCTTGCGGTCACTTTTTTTTTAAATTTATTTTTGAAAAAAAAAATTTAGTGTTGAACTTTTAGGTTGTGATGCAAAAAAATCATATCTTGCTCGGATTCTCCAAAAATCAACGTGCAAGTTGGCAATTTCTTAAAAAATGATATAAAATAGACATTTCTTACTTTTTCCTTAATCTACGTGCTCCAACGAGCCTTAAAACCATGGAATCTGAAAATACTCAAAGAATTAATATTTTTTATTATGTTAAGGATTGTATTTATACATACAAAACTTTCCCAAAATCTCGCCCTAACACTTTCAAAGGCCCCAGGAAGGGGAGCTCTTGCTCTCTGTACATCTAACTTACATCCTTATCTCATACTTATACACAATAATTTTGTAAATTTTTGTCATGTAAAGGCCCCCACGGCCCTCAGCAAGAGTGGCCACAAGAGCACGCAAAATGCCCATCCAAAAGTCCCGGATGGGTATTTCGTGCGCCCTTGCGGGGCCACTTTTTTTATAATTTAATTTTAGTGTTGAACTTTTAGATTGTGATGCAAAAAAAATCATATCTTGCTCGGATTCTCCAAAAAACAACGTAGAAGTTGGCCATTTCTTAAAACATGATGTAAAATGGACATTTCTTACTTTTTCCTTAATCTACGGGCTCCAACGAGCATTAAAACCATGGAATCTGAAAATACTCAAAGGACCAATGCTTTTTATTGTGCTAAGGACTGTATATCCTACATACAAAACTTTTCCAAAATCTCGCCCTAACACCTTCAAAAGTGGCTTCCAAGGAGTGCCCTCTGTCAAAATTTGAAATTGAAGGAAAATAATTAGAATGAACTCCTAAACTGTGTACAAACTTTAAAATAACCAAAATTTATTTCAAAAAAAGTTATTGCTAAAAATTTGAACATAGACTTCCCTTGGACTTACAACGACGATAAAAATCAAAGGGTTCAAGGAGAGGTGTGGCATCAAGGTTTATTCCGTCAAGATCTCTTGTACTTTATCATGTCTTCTCATGTACAATCTTACAAAAAAAAAACAAATTTACACTTTAAATAACTACAAATCTTATTTAACTTATCAAACAATCTAAAATATGGTAGACCTAAAGTGCTCTTACACATCAACAAACAAAAAAGTCCAAATTTCTTCTCATTAACTTTGATAAACATCCATTTGTAAACAACTTCCAAGGAGTAGTGCGGTCATAGTTCTTACATCCATTCCATGACATGGTATGGTATAGGGTGACCTATCACATAAAAATATCTTTGGTAGGAGTGCCCTCATGTTAAGAAAGGGTGTGTTGATGCTGATGAAAAGTTGTTGCATTGTCCTACTAGGGATCTCTCCATGTTAGTAATGATTTTGGTGTAGTGGGAGCCACATTGCCACTGAGGAGAGCTTTGTGCCATCGTAAAAGCTTCATGTTATGCCAGTTCCTTGAGCCATTCTTGCAAACAATGCCACTTAACTAGCATAGTAAGAGGTCACCTTGTAACAAAAACATGTATGAATTCAACATTTGCAAGCTGTATAATAAAGACACTTGTTAAGTATATGTTGTACAAATATGAAAGTATTTCCATCTGACTGGGAATAAACAATCCTAAAGTATACATTAGAATGAGATTACCCACCTCTAATAAGCATGGATTTGAAGCACCTACCTGCAAGATGTAACAAAGAAGACTGTTTTAGAGGAAAAGTGGTGACACTTGGCCTCTCTAACTTGCAACCTTTCACTATTTGTGCACAAAAGCAACCTTTGTGCCAAGCACTACAAAACAAGTAGAGGCAACACCTTAAACTTCAAAGTCTATGATAAGAAGAACACAATCAAAAGTAAGAAGTATATTATTACCTTGCACAAAGGGGTGTTCTATTAAAATATGTGATGGTATTGACAAGATATTGAATAACCATCAACATTCATCGCACCGACGGTATGACATTCTTGGAATGACCTCTGCTCACCCTCATGTGCGTCCTTCACTGCAAGTGCCGCGGACAAGCAAATATATATGCATACGATTTGTGATGTCCGAGAGCACCATGGTAGTTTTTGCGTGAGGAAGAAAAGGATGAAAAGAGAGAGGGGGGAGGGAGAGGGAGGAACATGGGAAGAGAGAAGGGGGCACTTGGGGAGAGGGAGAGGGAGGGGAGGAGGAGGAGAGAAGGAGACAGGGAGGGAGAGGGAGGAGAGAAGGGGGCAGTGAGGGAGAGGGAGAGAGAGGGAGGAGGAGGAGACAAGGGAGCAAGGAGGGAGGAGGAAGAGAGAACAAAGGTTTTTTTTTTGAAGGGGGGATTTTTTTTTTGAAAATTTGAACTTTTAGTGCTTGTAGGTTTTAAAAAAGGTCAAAAAATGATTTTTTGATATGTATATATGTTGGGGGAAAGTTTTAAGTCAAAAAAAAGTAAAAATAACTTTTTTGAAAAAAAGTCAAATTTTGGCTCTTAGTGACCCACGTTTTTGCTGATGTGGCCACACTTCTTTACTCCCTTCACTTTCAAAAAGCTCTTAGGTCCACATCCTACATGTGTCTAGAAAAAAAGGCTAGAAAAGCCTTCTTAAAACTAACTTCTTGAATGCCCTTGGTCCCTTAACCCTACACAACATTAGCCTTAATCCCTAAAAATTAGGATTCCTTACAAGGCCCATGCAAGGTCCATATTTCTCATAGTGTATCCATGCAAATCATCAAGTGAAGAACCTAACTACTATAAACCTTGCTCTACAGTTAACCAAAACTCATGAGGATTTGAGGATGCACATAAAAGAAGCTCAAGAGAAATACAAGAGTAATGTAGACCAGCATTGGATGCAGCATTCAACATAGAAAACAGTGTCATGCTATGGCACGTACATTATGTAAAAATATTGTTATAACATCATTGGAGTGATCTTCCATGTGCAAAAATACACACTTAGTGTACATAGTCTTCTATGTTTTTGAGAGTTGTTGACAGGTAAATACGTTGTGGAGTTATGGTCAAGGATGCGACTTGATTTTGGATTTTGATTCATTTTGGATGATGCTTTTAGTGTTTTGGTCATGTAAATAAATGGGGCACATCAAGGTTATCGGTTGCTAGCTTAGTAAGTGGATCTTTGGTATCCGTGACCGTAATATGAGTATCAACAGGACATGCATGGAAAATATGATGAGGATAAACATTTGTGGGTACTTTTGGGATTATATGAGAAGTTTCATCTCGGTTGTTTTGGAGAGTATCTCAAAAAAGGAAAAAGGGGGTCCATACTAAAAAGAGGGGGCTCCAAGAAGTCGTGGAGGTAATCTGTTGGGATTGGAGCTAGGGAGGATGCCGCCTGAGGGTTTTCCCACGGGCTGACCGACAAGGGCTTGAACCCAACAATCCCCCCCTCAAGCCCGAACTGGACAAGCAACTCATGATACCTCGAGTTTTTGGTGTACTCATCAACCGTGAGTTTTAGGTTTTCTCACAACCAAGGATTTCTGGTGTATCCATAACCTGGTGCTAGATCAGTAACCCCCCCTTGAACAGATAGGGTGTAGGTCAAAAAAAGTTAGCTACCAAAAATGGAGTTTTTGGTTCACTGCCAAACCTTGGGTTTAAGGTGTACCCAGTAACCTCATGAGAAGTGATAAAAAATAGGCTGAGAACTGAGAAAAATGGGAGGTCTTACCATTCATGTGTGGCAGTGTCTAGAGTCCGTACAATTTTGACATGATGACAACTGACAAGCATGACAATAACTGACAACAAATAATGTAAAAGAGACTATGACTAAAAATATGTCATTGTGTAGACAACATAACAATAACAAATCTAGGACACTAAACAAGGATGAATCCGTATACCACGTTCTTGATTCAAGTCTTCGTGCATGACAATTGGTACTTCATGGCTCCAAAATATCCTCTTCTTCATGTCTCTCGAGGACAACTCATATGTAAACCATTGAATTGCTAGAAGAACCTTCATCACATATATGGTATGTTGTTTGTGCCAATTTTTGAATTCTTGTCGAACATTTAGAATCCCCCAATCCTCCTTTGCATCCATGCTATAACAAAGTTTTGAGATGCCATAGGGAATTGGCACCACTTGTGAGGTGGTACACATGTTCATCTTGAGATGCTGTGAAAATTGCCCAAAAAATGTTCCTTTACTGCTTGCCTTTTGAGATGCAAGGATCTCACCGCCTTGTAGAACTGTTGCAAGAAGCACAGCGTTTGGAGATGCTTGCGAAACTGCCCTCTGTGAATGGGGAGTCACCTCTTCTGCAGTGCCTAGGAAGCAGCGTTTTGAGGTGCTATGTCCTTCAATGCTAGCGCCTTCTTCAACTGCCAGGGAATTCTAGCGTTTTGATATGCTATGAAGATTTTGTACCTTTAACCTTTGACTGAAAGCGTTTTGATAGGCGATCTGCCTGCCTGCGTCTACCCGTCTAGGAACAACTGCCTCCCTTGGGCTCTGCGAGGACATGAGTGTCTTGAGAAGCACCGCTAGTAAGCGTCTTGAGAAGCCAATGCCAAGAGCAAGGCTCTGATACCAGTTGTTGGGGTTGGAGCTAGGGAGGATGCCGCCTGAGGATTTTCCCACGAGCTGATCGACAAGGGCTTGAACCCAACATAATCTTCATTGCTACCTATGACGAGGAAGGAGCGGTTGGGGGATAATAGCTATATGTGGGGTTGTAGGTCCACCGGCTTTTGATCTGCACAATCCACTTCTATATTTATAAAAGGTCTACAGGGATGGAAAAGGGGGTTCGAGGAAATTTTTTAATGTACATTTGAATAGGGTTTTCTTAAGAAGAAGCAAATGCAAATTGTTACGTACTTTTAATTTTGTTCGCAAACTTCTAAAACCTGTAGATTAATGCTAGTTTTATTTCTCATTCACAACAGCTAGCTTACTCTCTCTTTGGCCAAGACTCTCGTAGCAATAGCTCTCACAGCCAAGGACCTCGTGTATTCTCGGCTAGCGTACACAACTTCTTGACATTTCTAGTGAATCCGACGTGAAGGAGCTTGGGTGACAGCGATGACCACTACAATAGGAGAAAATGTTTTGGATCAGATTGAAGAAATTATGGTGTATGGGGTGGAGAATGACACAATAGCCGAAGGGGAGATTATACAAATGCTTCAACAAGTCTTGGGTCATATGCGCGAGCATGTAGCAAGACTCAAAGTGGAGCAATTTGATGAAGCAATAGATACAGCTATGCAACTTGTGTATGATGAGAGGAACTTGTTTGATGGATATGACATATTTGGATACCTTGAGGTCTATGTGCACAAGATGGGATGTCACAATGTTTCAGAAATTAAGATGATTGAAGTGTTTGAGCAATTAGTGGTGCCAAAAATGAGTGTCTGTGCTCGAGAGATTTAGTTAAAACATGGGCAAAGTTGGGATGAATTTCAAGCAGCTCTCAAACATGAGTACTCTCATGAGATTTTGGAGCAAGATCTCCAGTTTCAATTGCATGATTCAATGAGTGTTTTCGATGTCTTGGAGAAGATTCACAGTGCCGTGACTATGAGGAGTGAGGGAACATTTCAAAAGAGCAATAGCAGCACTATAAGCTCCTCTGTAAAGGGATACAAAGCCGGAACCTATGATATGCTAGTGTAGTCCCGCGCTATTCCAACCCAGTATTTGAGGTTGTGAGACCACCAATTAGGGTTTCCCCTCTTCAAATACCTGCTTGAAAATGAATAATGAAGTTCTGAAGCTTCCATGAAATGGCTACGACAGAGAATTGAAGCGTTTGTACAGGGTTTTTATTAGGGCAAAAGAGCACTGCAACTGTGTAATTGGCAGTGAGCCTACACCAAATCATCACACACACAAGAGTTTTGAGTTGATCTTGGTTCTTTTTCAAAGAGAAGCTTTCATGGGCTGGAGTTTTGTTCTTTTTTAGTGTATTTTTAGCCTCAAATCTTCTATGACTTACTTGATTTTGTTGCGAACTTCAACAGTGAGAGGCTCGGCGCTTTCCTAGCCACACTCCGCACTTCTTGACAACGGGGGATAAAGAATGGCTTCTATGTCATGATCTACACTCCTCTTATCCTTGCCAAAAGCTAGATTACAAGTGGCTTGGACCATTCATGAGTATAGGCCAATTCAATCAAGTCACCTATCACCTCCAACTATTCCAATCCATGAAGATTCATTTAGTATTTCATTTCTCAATTCTAGAGTCTTTGCACATCCAACATTCTTGAAAGAACCCAAACCCACCTCTAGTTGGGATCGATGTGCAAGAAGAATATGAAGTCAAGAAAGTATCTGATTCTCAAGTCTCATGGGGTAGGCTACAATATCTTATAAATTGGAAAGGATATGATGCTAGCAAAAGAACATGGGAACCAACATCTAATCTTCAGCAAGCACCCCTCAAAGTTCAGGAGTTCCACCAACAACATCCATGGAAACCAAATCCACTCGATGCAAACACCACCGCTCCTCATGGAATGCATCACTATAGGGTAATGTCATAGATGCTAGAAGGTTCTGGAAGATTCTAGAAGAAAAATATGGAAGATTTTAGAAGATTGAGGAAAGTTTTCGAAGGTTCTAAAATATGTCTTGCATCATCGCTTATGTCACCGCCTGCATCATCGCTTATGTCATCACCTACATCATTGCTTATGTCATTCCTTGCATCATCACTAGAAGGTTTTAGAAGGATGTGCCTAGAAGGTTCTTAACCTCCTTAGAAGGAAGAATTGAAACGGTCTTAACCTCCTTGGTCTTTAGTATAAATAGAGGTCTTGGGCTACAGGCTTCTCAATCTTTTGAACTCAGTTGTGAGGCTCTTGTGAGGTAAGTCCTCTTCTAGTTCTTGTTTTGTTATCGAGTTTTATTCTTGTAATCAAGTCACACCTTGTAAGTCAAGCTTTGTAATCAAAGATGTTCATCAAGTATTAAGTCTTGTAATCGAGATTAATTTTATATTCAAGTTTCAAGACCTTGTAGATTGTGAGCACCTCCTCTTTCTCTCTTCTAGTTCAATATGTGCTCATAACACTATATGGTCTACATAGCTCCACAATGCATCATGCTAGTATTGTATGATTGACAATCCCTACTACAAATTCTTCCATTGTAGCTGCCATGTTAGGCCTTTACACTAGTAGTTCGTACATGAGATGCTCAATTGGTGATAAAATCTATGCAAATCTGGATGTACTAGCCTCCTCAATGCTATCTATATCCATTGCATCATCATGACAACTCATCACATATGGATATGTCAACATCAACACTAGGATGGCTACATCTCTCATATCCATAGATGGAACTATGCATCTTGGGATCAACTCATTAGCCTCTAGCATGAGCATATCAAAGAATTCCATGTCCATCATCTTTGCATGTGTCTCTAGGGAGCAGACCTGCTCTACCTCTATCTACACAGACTTCGATGACATTTGATGTGTCTCACTAAAGCACTATCACTCTATCTCTATCTCTATAGAGTCTATTGGCATTTCCTACATAGCTAAAAGCTCTATCTTGTGAGCATGGTGGATCTCACTTATGAAAGAGACATGTCTCATCTCACGCTCATCAATGCATGCCAACAAAAAACTAAAATTATGTAGTCTTGTACCTCAAATACATGCATATGATATACCAAACCACTTTCGGCTTCTCTTGCAATCACTAGTGATTTGCAATGCATTTGAAAAGAATGCTCTTTGAGCAGTATTGACACCCACAATAATCTGCTAACTGTCTCATTGAGATCAAACTCTAACTCAGCTGAGGAGGAACAAAGCTGCATTCCATTTATACACTTGTACCAAAAAATATATACGTATAAAATGCCATTATACACCGAAATCCCGTATGATCGTAAGCCTTTTCGACTGAAAGATATTTTGATCGAAAAGGCTTTCGATCAAAATATATCTTATATAAGAAACCATCGTCGTCTTCGATCAAAAGCAGTTCTAGAGCTTGAGCCGGCTTCGATCAAAAGCAGTTCCAGAGCTTGAGGAGAATTTTGGGATAGGCAGAGCTTGAGGTAATATTTTCAACTTGTCCTACTCTTTTCTAACTTGTTTTTGTATGTTGTGATAGACTTGTGTGGTGCAGTTGTTTTACTCTCACCACAGAGTTGGCTTGTAGTTTATTGGCCACTTCGTGGTGTGTAGCCATCTGGCTCACTCCAGAAGTGTGTAGAAATTAGTCACTTTTCTCATGCTATTGTGTAGCCACTTGGCTTACTACAGAGAAGGATTTTAGGACAAACTTAGATTCTCACTCGTGTGGTGCAGTTGTCTATCTCTCACCACAGGGCTGAGTTTAGGGTTTAGTGGTCGACTCGTGGTGTGCAATAGGCATGATACTACACCTCTCACTTCAGACTGACCTATAGGTTGCTCAATTTTAGATCAACTCAAATTATCGTTTGTTTCACGTACACGTAAGAGTTATGTTTGTCAAACAGAGAGTTTATGCCCTCTTCATCTTTGTGTGACACATTGGTTACTCTTGTGTTTTGAACTGCCAAGACACGTCATTGTTCATCACTAGATGACTTGATGTTGTCTCGGATGTAGATACATTCGATATTTGGTCTGCATCTAAGATTGTTAATTTGTCCCACTGATGTTTGTATTGTGAGTTCCACACAGTTCATCAGGGATTGGATTAAGTCACATCATTGTTCTTACTACATAGAAATATGAGGGATACGTTTGTCTACCTAAGAGTGGAGAGATGCATACCAATGATCTCTTAATCTTAGCATGACATTCCTTGTACTTTTTGATCTGTAGGTATTCCACTCATCATCAGTAGATGATTTCGTGTTGTCTTGGATGTAAACATGTACGATGTTTGACCACAATTCGAGATTTTTAAAGTGTCTACTGATGGTTGTGTTGTGCGTTCCACACACTTCATCAAGGATTAGATTGATCAAACTATCAATCAACATTACAACAACGTCCAGGACTTGTGTTGAGCGTACCTCACACTAGCTGGGTTGTTCACATTCATGCTTCGATCGTTTATGTGTATTATTTAACGCACATAACCGGGTCCAGTTCTTGTGATGAGTGTACCTCACACTCTTGGCATGTTCACCTCTCTCTATCTCTCTCTTTGTGTATTCTCCTCTCCATTGTACAATGTATGTATTGCAATCGTAATATATCATCGTTTGCGATGAATTAAGTCAAATTGTGTATGGAATCTGGATCAACAAACATGACACAAATTTGATAGTTTCCCCTCTTCTCTAACAACATTTATGTTATAAAATTGTATCTTGTAGATATGAAGGATATTAATCTATCAAAACATCAACAAAACTTCTTCTTCAAAGTGATAATACGTCACTTTCATAACATGTCAAAGCCTGAGCTTTGTCGTTGCCTAAACCCCTCTACTCTGAAATAGTGTTACCAGTTCACAGAGGCCTTAATGAAGTTTGTCTTTGAGCAGCTTCAACACGCATTTACGCCCACTTCTTTTGACATATCTCTAATGACTTCAAGCTCATTATTGAACATGGTCAAGCAGTCTATTGGACAGGTTGCGAAGATGTTTTAGGATTTAAAAAATCCTGAAATCATCACTTTGCTAGGCATAGCTACTCGCATACAACTTGTGCAACAGTTGTATACTGAGTTCAAGAGCAAGGGAAAGTTGGAAAGAGCAAAAAAGCGCACAAGAGTGGAAGTCATCTCTTCCTATGCTACTACAGAGCCAGAGACTACGGTTAGAATAGAGTCTCTGCTAGTGTCACTCTCTCTCTCGATCAGTCTCAGCTCCCCCCTGTATTATATCTCTTGCTAAAAACTGCAATCTTCAGCATACAGGCTCCGCAGTAGCAGGGAGAAGGGATATGGGCAAATGTGAAGCGTCTAGGTGTCACACACTTTGCATTTAAAGAGCCACTGTATACGGCAAAAATCTTCAAAGTCCACTTGCATGGACCCATAGTGGATCAACAGGTCAAGGAAGAAGCCACAGCTTTGGACATCGCTTATCGCGGCATTATTTATCCACCTTCCATGGTCCACCACATAGAGCGTCTAATGCTCATTTCACATTTTTGGAATGGTGGCCATATAGAGTAGTGGATAAGAGAGTGCACTTCAGATGGAAGTCAACCTTCTATTTGCAATTATGTAACCATAGAAGGAACAGTAGAGTTATTCCAAAATAACATTTTATAGATAATAAACGCTCTTCTTCACACCCTGAAGTATCTACATGTGCAAGACTATCTCCACAATGATTTTACTCCCACAACATGATGCTTCACTTTGGACAGTTTCCTCCTCTTCGCATCTTGCAAATAGAAACTAGAAAGTAGAGCGAGAGAGATTTTCCATGGGCTACCCCAGAATGCATATCTACTAACCCCCCTCCATGGAATAAAGCCATGGATATCTACTCCATGTGTCATACTTGTAAACGAATCTTGAAGTGCATAGCAATGCCACAAGAGCACCACAAAAGGGATTTTTTAGGCAATGTATTTACCCACCTAGAGAGTGGCAAGCAAAACAATACCTTAGCCCGCCGACCTAACGCTTTTGATCTTTCCCTATGTCTAAACGGTTCCCATAGAGGGGTCTATGACACTGTAATGATTTTTGGTCTACGATCAACTGATGATTGAAGTGATGAATTATTTATTATCCTCTTTAGTTGCCTTAAGGAGTGCAGAAATCTATGTCCAAGCCACTTTATGTGCCAACATTTATTTCAAATCAGTTACAATCCCAAGGAAACAACTCCTGTAAAGCTATCAGATTTGCAGCACAAAGGACTCGCACGAGTGTTGCTACAAAGATTCATACATCGAGAGAGAGTTATGCCAAACAATAACCAGATGGCACTCTACTTTATACAGTAATGCTTTGTTCACGACATCCTTGGGAGACGTGTGGATTGGTCATACTGCCCCAAGAACTTTGGCATTGGGCATGGTTGGATTGTAGAGAAAGTTGTTGCAAGTCACACCAATGATCCAATGCCTCCACACAAACAGCCCATAGTTCTTCTTCCCGAAGAATCAGAGACACTCGTTGCATTAGCAAGCCAAGGGCAAGATCTTGCAAGCCAAGGAGAGACACATGATATTTTGCACAGCAGAATCGTTGAGCTTGAGATAGAGCTATCAGAGGCCCAAGCCAAGCTGCAATAGTATGCAACACTCTGCAGACCATTGCCATATCAGATTGGTCCTTTGCAACAAGGACCTCCAAGCCCATCTCCTGCGCATGAAAGTGCTGAGTTTGACATAGACAAACTACTCAATCAGCTGACTCAATCTTTGGGTTGAGCACTTCGCTCACTTTACCCCTTTCTATTTTGACAAAGGGCTACATTTTTTGTAATCACAGTTCATTATTTATCCCCTCAACAAGCCATTTTTTTATCCTCGATATCAAACAAATTGTATTGTATTGTATCTAGCTGTAATTATGACTCTTATTGCAAAAGTGACGAGAGAGAGAGAGAGAGAGAGAGAGAGAGAGAGAGAGAGAGAGAGAGAGAGAGAGAGAGAGAGAGAGAGAGATGAACATGTTGTAGTGTAAAATGTACATGTTTCATAATTTTCACATACTCACAGCAAGCAAGACTTATAGACCTTAAGTCATACATCTTCATCTCCATCAAACACACCAGTCATATCATATATTTCATGTATATCAAAGCATTTTGAAGCTATCTCCCATTCCATATCATCGTCATCGTCTACTTCCATAGTTATAGCTTCATGGGTTTGAAAAACATTGACAAAAGACATTTCAACATCCATTGCAACTTGTTTGGCATTAACACTTTTCTTTTTAGTTGCAAAAGTTTTCTCTACAATGCAAGCGTACTTTGGCAATCTAGCATGAATATCTCTTCGCGACGCCATACACTCGGACACATTACCAGGGACTTTAAACAAATGCTCTTTGATTCTGGTCGCATTACAAATGAACTCATGGCTGCATGTCTTGCATTTCAATCAAGATGTATTCTTTCTAGCATGCAGCTCCTGGACGTAGCTCCACTCATGTCCTGTCACCATGCTGATAGATAAATTTAAGCTACCAGATCAACAAATCCACTTGTTAATTTTCAGGACAAAATTACTTCAAGGCAACAAACTACACAAGCAATGCTCTATTGATCAATATAGTGATCAAAATTTGTCCACATTATTAATTAATCTCGCGCTACACTATCAATTAACAATAGACAATAATAGTCTTTGCATTCTTCAATAAACTCATGTCAATCAAATCATATTTTGATGCACTAAATAAATTCATCACTTCAAACAAAACATTTCAATCACATTGCACTATATTGAATTATCTAAAGTGCAATATTTTGTCTTTCACACATTACGATAATCGATAATTTTTATCCATTACACTATATCGATTTATCTAAAGTGCAAGCTTAAATATTTCACACATTACAATAATCGATAATATTGATCAAATCTTGCAATTAATTCTCATTTGAAATGAGGATTAATTGCAATCTTTGACAATTTTCATATCTATCTGAAGTGCGAAGATGAAGTTCTCACACTCCACGGTAGATCTTTGAAAGCTTATCTATCTGCATTTGATGCACGTGTAGAATCACACAGTATGATAGACGTAGCAATCCAAATATAGATAATGTAATATCAATGTATCTAGATATGAGATTCCTAAATTTTGATTCTAGTGAGAGCATAGTGTGATGCCCGGGGAGGTCACCTTATAAAAATGTAACCTATTACGTGAGTTCAGCAGAAGGGTATTTAAATTTCTTGAAACTTACAAAAATATATATAGAAAAGGGCAATATTTTTCCAAATTTGAAAAAAACTTACAGATTTTAAAAGAAAAGGGTACATTATATTCTTGACAAAATTCACAGATAAAGTGTTTTACAAACATGTCTTGAATGCATGTGATATGGTAGTTTTACACATAGTGAACCCCTCGAGGTGTGATGGCTCTACACAGGACAACAAAATGTCTATCTATGTTCACTTTAAGGTGAGAAAGTATCAACTTGTCAAAATTGAACTTACCTAAATAAAACTGACCTCTATTCAATTATATTTTGCTGATAGATAACCTCATGTGAGAGTACACTCTACACACAACGGTAATCTCTAAATTATATCACTGCAATTCACTTCCATGTGTCAGTAAATTGAGCATGTAGCAAGTGATTCCTAATTAAAAAAACACCTTGTATGGGTGAGAGTTTGAGCTCTAGTATACAGTTCAAGGAAAGAGCATGTTCAAAAGCTTAAAATAACTCTCGCAAGGTATGATGAATGCGACGGTCAGTTGAACCCTAAAAAAGTGTCATTTGGTGCAACCAAGATTGAAGCTTCTTGGACATGTGATTTCATAAAATGAGATAGAAGAAGATCCGGAGAAAGTGGAAGCTTTCTTATTGTTGTCATCTCCAAAGGATACAGGACAATTGGCCACTTTTATATAGAAGGTTAAATATCTGTCTCGGTTCATACCTTTGGTATTACAGTTATTGTATCCATTCTAGAAAGCAGTTAAGAATGATCCCATGGAGTGGACACTTGACCGCAAAGATGTTTCTGACAAAGTTAAGGAAGTTCTGAGTGCACTACCCATTATGCAAGCTCCTGAAATGAATTTTATGTTAACCCATCAGTGGGAGCTGATGCCATTGGGGCCATGCTATTGCGAAGGGGGAAGGAATCTCAGTATATGAAACCTATTCATTATGCTAGCAGAGTAAAGACTCCTCATGAAAGAGATTACTCTGAAATTAAATTGATGGTGATGACCAATATGGCTAATGCTTGCAGACAATTCATACATTACTTGTTGCAAAAGTCGTTCACTTTTCTCACTTGTTATTCATTGCTTCCTCAACTATTCAATAATTTGATATATATAAAACAGTGATGAAATGGGTTATTGAACTTCAGAAGTTTCAATTCACCTTTTTGGTAGAAGAGAGTACTCGGGCTACCCTGGCAGATTTACTCATTTATAAAGAAACTCCTGTTTTGGTTAAGGAAGAGGTGTTGCAAAAGAAGGAAGTCAAGACTCTTGCCATATATGATGCTTCATTGTTATATTTTGATGGCTCTTATAGAAGAAGTCATGATGCTTCTTCTGGAGGAATTGTCATTTATGATGCACAAGGAAAAATTTTAAGGAAACAAGGACTAAAACTTGATGCAAAAAGTAACAATGAAGCAGAGTACATGGATGTTGAAAATGACTTGCACATCTATTTACAGTTGGGAATTAGAAGCCTACAAATCAAAGGAGATGCCTTGCTATTTGTGAAGCAAGTATTGGGAGTATGGAAGAATAAGAATCCTAAACTGGAAAAATAAGGCTTTAAGGTGAAATCATTACTCAAAAACTTTGAAGCATGGAGTTTGCAGCATATTGAAAGGTCTCAAATGAAGAAGCTCATGATGGTGCCCAGTAAATGATAAGTTGTGTGTTTTTGTTGAAGGCAAATGCCCCTTTATATCATGGGAGGGAAGTGTTATCAAAGGAGATGGATTTTCTGTTGACAGGTGTTTTAGTTGAAGATCTACTATCCTCAAAAAAGTATGCTTTTATAAGAAAAGCTAGAAAGTACAAAATGCTTGATGATGTGCTTTACATGAAAGGAAGTAATTTAGTATTGCGTCGTGTGCCTTGGAAAGAGGAAATTTACAAGATTTTGGAAGAAAATCATGAGGGATCTTGTGGAGGCCATTTTGCCATGAAGATTACATTGCATAAAATTTTGCAAGAGGGCTATGTATGGCCAAGTATTCAACGGGATGTTAACCATTGGTGCAAGTCCTGTTTCTTCTGTTAGAAAATGGGGAAGAGAATTTTGAAGCCGAATTTACTAAAGAAAATCCTAGCTTTTGGTGTGTTTGAAAAATGGGGTCTTGATGCTATTGGACCCTTACCCATGACTAGTAAAAGGACTGCTTACATCTTGACAACAGTGGATTATTTGTCACGTTGGGTAGAAGCCAAAGATGTCAGACAAATTACTAGTAAAGAAATGGGAAAGTTTGTATATGAACATATATGTTGTAAATTTGGTGTGCCACTAGAACTACTTTTAGATAGAGGACCGGGATGTTTGATTTCCTATGTGGAAAACTCAGTATACAACACATGTACAATTCTCCTTATTATCCACAATGCAATGGTCTCAATGAGAGGTTCAATGTAGAGTTGGTGAAAGTCTTGACAAAGATGACCCACGCACATGGAAGAAATTGGGATTTTGAGTTGCCTTGTGAATATTATGGGCCTATAGAACTGCTATCAAAATGAGCACATGATTACTCCTTACCACTTGGTCTATGGCAAGGAAGCAATATTGCCAATTGAAGTGGAGATTCTTGCACTCCAATTGTTGTCATTGGGAGATGAAGAGCAAAGAGATACTTGGCAAAAAAGGTTATTAGATTTACAATGTTTGCAATTGGATAGAGTTTTACCTTTGAGATACTATGAGGAAATGTCAAAGAAAGTTCAGATAAATGCTAATGAGTGTGTAAAGGATAAGGGAATAGAAGAGGGTGATCTTTTGTTGCAACACAATAGTCAGTTGGACAATGCTTTTTAGAAAAAGTTTCAAATTAAGTGGGAAAGTCCTTTTACTATTGTAAACAAGTTTGACAATGGAAAATATCATTTGGAAGATTTGGGTGGTGCACCACATAAATACCGTGTGAATGGTTACAGATTGAAGAAATACCTGACACGTTTGATGACAATTGTGACAGTTGAGATGCTATTAATGGAGGAAGACATTGTGAAGATATCTGAGAATGTGAATGAGGTGTCTAGGAATGAGCTACAGTAGTTGTTCATCCTAGAAACCTTTGCTTTTCATGAATGATCAATCAGGCTAGGAGGGGTTGGCAGGCTATGTCAAGCATTTTTTGGATGAGCATAAAGCCACTAGATTGTGCCAAAAATCTTGCTAACTAGCCTCATGTATATATGTGTACATAGTGCTATAAGTCTTGGGAGTGACCATGTAAAAATTCATGTGCAAAGGTTTGGTTTTTCCGAGCTTGGGTACTAGTATTTTGGGTTATTTGAGTTCCCAAAACATGTTTTTCAATAATTATTCTCAGCCGTACTTTATAGCTTGTGAATTGGACTTGTACATATCATGAGTTATGTGCGTCCAAAGTGGGTGGTGTCGACTGAGAAAGTGGTTCTAGATGTATGCGACAAAGGCAACTGGGCCAACTTGATGATCTAAAATTAGAAATGCTGAGATTTTAAATTTTTGGAGATAGCCGAGGTAATGGACTATGAGCCTTGCTTTACGGCATTGTCGGGGTATTTGTGTTCGAAAGGTGAGCCAGGAAGGTGCGGGGCCTCTGGCTATGAGAGGTGTGTGGAAGAGAGTTGCAACAAACACAATTAATGTAGACAAAGTTTAAAACTAGCAAATTGAACATGATTTATTGAGCTTCAAATAGACTTTTTCTGCTTCTCTTTACTCTTTTTTCCATCGTGGAAGCGGAGCAGCACGACAGCGTCGCATTTGGTGGCTAGAGCAATTTATTATGCTCCCAGGGAGCTCGTCTTGAGAAGGGGTCAAAGTGGAAATTTTATGTGGGGAGAGAAGGGACTTGGGGAAGAGTGGGAGGAATGTGCCATGTGGAAATGGGATTATCCCACATGAGAAGAGGAAAGGGGAAAGTGGCGGGTATAAGGGGAGGATGGGGTGCCCATTAAGGGTGTATCAAAGGTGAGAGGAGCTCTCTCAAGGCTTGGCTATGGGGGCCCATGGGCTTCATGGGGGGGAAGATGGTCAATTTTGGGTTCCCACTACCTGCGCAGGCACCTGGCTCTTTTGTTTGGTCCTCTAGACACTTGCCACACCCCCCACCCTTGGGTCAAAGGTCATCCCAGCACCTCAATTCCTACCCAGAAAAGGCCAAAAATGGACCAATTGAAAGAAGCCTACAAGGAGAGCCTTGTCGACTGAGAAGAGAGAGAGAAAATCTTTGGAGATAAAAGATAAGAAAGGCCCCCATTTTAATAGCTGCAGTTCTTTGAAACACTTGCAAACTTTCCAAAAAGTTTATTTTTTAGCAAGGGAGAGTACACCCCCAGCTTCGAGTGGCCATAACTCTCTCATCTTTTATCTGTTTTAAGTCTATGGATGCTATACGAACATCTACTCAAGACAAGCTACGTCATGATGTCCTTGGTTTCTCCTAATTCCAAATGTGTTTCATGCAAGAAGGGTTCTTCATAAATATTTTACATGTGCTTATCACAGGTGGTTTCAACGATGCAATAGTTCTTCCTTCCAAAGGTGTGACTCGTGCAAGGCTATAGAAGCACTCGTTTTCCTTGTTGTTTGCACCCTAATAACACTGGTATGGCATAGATGGGTTGAAGCTTGAGGGAAAATTAAGTTGATGAAGGAGGCTACAGCAATTGATGAGCGATGATGTGTGTATTGGGGGGTGTCAGCAAAGTGATGCCGAGCGAGACTACAAGAATGAGCCGGTGGAGAAATTGTGGATTTGTAGCTTACTAGCAAGCAAACCAAAACAACATTTTCAGATTCCTTAAGAAGTAGTTGAACTTAGAAGATTTAAGCAAACTTGGAAAGATTTTCAAAAAGGAAAACAAAACTTGAAAAGGTGCAAGCAATGGTAGTCATCAAGACGAGCCAGTAGCAATCAATGGCGAGCAGCTTAAGCAGTTTTGTGGGGTTGAGTTTATAATGGCCTAACAAGCGTTTAAGTCTTGCCAAGCTAAGGAGCATTGAGTTGTATGCAAAAAATGTGGCATGAGAAAAGCAGAATTCTGCAGAGTGTAGATGAGCATGCAGGGAAACCATCAACATGAATGGGCCTGGTTGACAGGCATTGAGTAGATGGGTTGCAGGCTTTGGTAAACCTGTTTTGCTGAGATGCTGAGGAGCTTCAAAAGGGGAAAGGAGAGCAAAGTTCCAGGCCAGCAAGTTGTATTCAAAAGCACAAGGGAGAGCTCTAGGTGTGTGCAAATAGCATGAAGCAAGCTTGGCGGCCTTGTGTTGAACCAACAAGGCAAGTATCCAAAGATAAACTAAGGGAAATCCACGACAACAAGATAGGCCAAAGCCCAAGTCACTAAAGCTACTTTTTTTGTTTATTAAAAAAAAAGAGGACTGAGACTCCACACGACTCTTCAAGGAGACACATACACACATAAATCCTCTAAGCTACTGCAAAGGGGGGGGGGAGAACAAGCTCAAAAGCTTGATTTAATCCAAGCATTAATTTTGGTGCTCAATACAAAATATGCATGGATAAACTCAAACAGAAGATAATGGTAGTGACTACGTACACACATAAGTGTGATTAGAGTATAAGCAATTAGGATCTAAATGTGATTAAGAGATATTATTCACAACCAAGATCTGATACCACTTGTGAGCCTTGATCAAGGTAGATAATGATTAGTCACATTGATAATTAGAACATTAAGTTAATATTCTTATCTAATAACTGTTGTAAGCAACACAAGTGCAAAATACCAAAAGCAAGTAGAATGATAAGATTCCAGAGGGAAAAAATACAAGCTATTCATTATGGCCTTATAAAGGCTCAAAGTGGAAGGTGGCATTTAATGCTAGAAAGTGATTTCCATCACATGTGGGAAAAGGTTCATGCAACATGTGACTATATAGAATAGCATTGTCGCTATAGCGAATAGTATGTGACTATAAAGAAGCCTATCTAGGGAAATCTATGTAGTGGGATGCATGCATGCACATAAGAGTGCATGGTTTGTATGCTTGGCTTTAGGGTTTTGTCACGTATCAAGTGTAAGCTAATGGCTTACCCAACACAAAGGAGTTGAATCTACTTTGTTTACATTCTCGCATGCTTTGCTGGCTATTTACAAAATTTTTGGTTTCTTCTCTCTCTCTCTCTCTCTCTCTCTCTCTCTCTCTCTCTCTCTCTCTCTCTCTCTCTCTCTCTCTCTCTCTCTCTCTCTCTCTCTCTCTCTCTCTCTCTCTCTCTCTCCCTCACTAAAAATACATAGTTTTTATATTACATTATCTTACATCTCTTCTCATAATATTTCAATATATTCTTGCATTTGCCTTTGCAATTGCTTTTGCAAAGCAAGGTAGTCCTCAATAAGCATGTTTTTTAGAAAACTCTAGGGCAAAGAGTGAGTAAAATTAGACCTTTCAAAGACGACATAATTTCAAGAACTCCATGTTAAGATTAACATCCAATTTTGAGAGACAGCAAGCATAACTGAAGTCCCAAGCTATCATTCTGTACTAGTCCAAAAACAAGCTTGAACTTGGTAATTCTTACATTCCAATTAATCATACACATGTCCTGAAGACCTTGCCACCAAGACTGTACTTGACCACAATTTATAAAGAGATGTTTCATGGTTTTTAGTTGATTACATTTGATACATTTTCCTTGCAAAATGTTATTTCTAGACAATAACTCCCCAATGGGTAGAGCCCTTATCAGCATTCTCCACATAAAAACTTTGTGTTTATAAGAACAATGTACATTCCACACATGATCAATCCTTTGCAACCACCAGTCTTTACTTTTGGAAAGTCTCTAGATCTTATTTCAATTGTAAGTATTGAATGAAGCATCTGTTAAAACACTTTGGTTGATGATGTCCACAAATTTGCTGACGAGCTAGGTAGTTCCTAATCTATGAACCTTTGTCATAAAAACTAATATCTAATTCACTCAAATGATTTTCTCATTTTAAACTGATCATTTAATATGGGGAAGTGCCAGGGGAGTAAAAGCTAGAATATTGGTAAGGCTGCTAGATCGGTCTCTGCAAGGATCCAAAGGAGAGAAATTAGGGATCCAAAGGGGGGGCAGTGTGCAAAAGAGTAATGTGCATCACTGGAGCTTAAAAGACCTAAGGCTCAGCTTCATTAAGACTTCCATAGGCTAAGGTTCCAAAACTTTAATTGAAAAGTCCAAATGGTCAAAACTGGGAAAATTGGATGGTGGAGGGAAGACTCAAAAGTCTTCCCACATCCCTATCAAGGGAGGGGGTGAGCCCTAAGAGTAGGGGATGAGAGCTAAACACACACACACACACACACACACACACACACACACACTCCAAAGCTCTCCCCAAAGGGAAGAATGGACACATGGCAGGCTCCTAGGCGAGTTGCCCCCACTTTCCCCTCAAATCCTATTGGATGGCCATAGAGGTGGACCAATGAGAATTCGGCTAGAGTAAAATTATTCTAATCAATTTAAAAATGCTTGATAAAAGAACCAATAAACATTAAGCTCCCTAGAAGACTATTGGACAGTCTACCAAGGGGTCCAATGAGCATCCAATAGCCCAATGGCTTGCCTGATTCCTATTGGCAAGAAGACTAAGAGGTCCAATAAGAGTTTAATTGAATTATTTAATTACCTAAAGCTCTCACAAAAGGGGAAAGGGGAACACATGTCACAAGGCTATCAATTCTGCTTCTAATTTGTGATTGGCTAAGCTTTACAGGAGCCAATGGGAGTCCAGCATGAGCAATTAGCAAGTGGGGTCAACCAAGAAGAGAGAGAGAGAGGGATGCATTTTTACTTTAACACATTGCCACAAACACACACACACACACAACTCATGTGTGCAAGAAGAACTCCATCTCCTCCTTTAAGCATTGAGAAGTAGAGGCCTACACCAACAACTCTTGGCTATGGAATGCAAATCCAACCAAGAGCAACTTCAATGGCATGCTCATCTCCTCTACCATGCTAATTACTAAGCTAAGTTATGTTATTAGAGTGATTATGTGAGGAGAATACTTCTTTCTTGTAAGATACATCTTCTTCCTCTCAATCATCCTCATTCCCTACTAGCTCTCACCATTTTTGAAGGTGTGTGAGGCCTTGGGACTGAGGCTAGGGACACTAGGTGTGTTTTTCAAGCATAATTTGGTGCATGAGACTTCCATCTTCATTGCACCAATGAGTTTTGTCAAGGAACACAAGAATTGTATTGTACAAAAGTCTCCTTTGATGGGAGAAACTATAATACAAAGCCTTTATGGAGGGGGGACAGGCTCCATGTATATTCGGTCCTCAACTGTTGCCAATTGTTCTATTTCTCTCTCTTTTCCAGTATTGTCAATGCCAATTTAGCTAGTTGTAAATTGCTATGTTTCTTTCTCAAATTAAGTACTCTCTCTATGCTCATTAGGAACTTGTTCTTAATGAAATGCTCATTATGTTATCAATTTCCACTATACACATGTTACTAGTGCATTAAATGTTACAACCTTTGTGTAGTGTTTTGATTACATGGCACTTGTAGATTAGCCACACAAGCACATAACAAACCCCAAGACACTCTGAATCCATTGCCCAATCTGAAGATCTTCTTGGCGATCATAAAATCAACCAACTGGTTGTCAGAGTCCACAACTTGTTCAATTGAGCATAACCACTTTTGAAGAGGGTTAGTGATTTCTTCCCCAACAACAAAGTAGGTGGTTTTTTAAAGATAAAACTATAAAAGTAAGACTCTACTCCTAATGAATTGCATGTTTACCTAGATCTTCCTACCCAAATAAGCTTAGAGCATGCACATCAGTATATCCCAAGTACCATGGAAATACAGGATAGCTTTATTATCAGCCACCACATCAATATAGACCAACATGTATCAGACTTCAGCATGTTTTTTATGAGAGTGGCTCTCTCTGCCAGCATATGATTCCTAAGATTCATGAAACCCAAGCCCCTTAGATCCACATGCATAGTAATATAGTCCCAAGATATCCAAGACTTGTTTGAAGAGCCCCACACAAATTTCAAAATCTGGGATCTAAACCGATTTGAACCAATTTAATGCTTGGTTTGAACAGTCTAACAGAGGTAAAACATACAACAAATAGGGAACCAAAATAGCTTGATTGAACCTCACTCTCACATGAAAAGTCCACTCATCACAATGCAAGCTGGCAATTTTATTAAATACCCTTTCCTCTACCCAACTGGTGAGCTATTTATTGGTCACATCCACCCCAATTGGGTATCCAAGGTGATTGAAAAAAGAACCCCATTGGATTTTCTTCCACCTCCATATCAAACTGTTGAAATTTTTTGCAAAGATACCTATCAGCTGATATTTTTCTAGGTTTAGATTCAATTGTACTACCAAAGAGTTCAAACTCAAATAAGTCATACATTTCTCAATTTTAAAATTATCAGCCTGCAAAAATGAAATTGTGGCATCGTCAAATCCTAGAGCAACCACATGCTCATGTCTAATTTGCAAAACTTTAAGATTACCAGCCTTAGCTTGTGCATTCAAAAGGAAAAACAAGGGATGAGTGGCTACTACAAATAGCAATTGGCTCAATGGATAGCCTTTCGTCACTAACCTTCCCACTAACACTACCTTGGATAGCCTGCCATTGACCAAAATTTTAGCATTCCCCCAGCCCCAATAGCAATATACATGAAGAGATCCTAGTCCCAAACCCAAGCTTGCTCATAACTTTCACAACAAAATCCCAAATGACAAGATCAAAGGCTTTAGAAAAGTCTAACTGCCATAAGACCAATCTTTGATTAGTTTTATTGGAAGCCTTTACACCCAACATGTTAATTAATATGTTGTCCATAATAGTTCTACCCCTAATAAAGCCTGATTGAGCTTAACGAATGTTTTCTCAAGAAAGGATCAATTCTGAGAACAATGGTTTTAGATAATACTTTATACAAAATGCCCATCATAGTGATTGGCCTCCAATCAGCTAAGGAAGCAAGAAAAGTCTTCTTGGTAAATAGCTCCTTAATGATCCCTTGTTTCAATAGCTTAATGATCCCTTAGAGGGTCCATGCATTGAGCTAGCTAGATTTGGTTGATGGTTGCTAATACCAAGGGACCCAACTTGTCCCAACAAGCGAATAGAAATTCCTTTATTAATCCATAGATACTAGGGTCTTATCACTCCCCAATTTCTTACTATAGCTCACAATAACTCATTTCCATCAAAAAGAAACTCCAACCTACTGGCATTACTTGGCTCAATGCATGGATCCACAAAAAAGGACTTGATTCTCCATAACAAAGTGTTGATAATGTGGCATCATTTTTGGACCCCATCAACTTTACATGGCTATTTGAGCTAGATCTTTTTCTTAGATTCAAAACCAACCCTTGGAACCTACCCCTCATAAGAGAAAAGATTGAGAGCTCTCCTGTAGATCTAGTATGGACACTACAACCCCTCCCATGTTACCCTTACATACCTTCTATTGGGTTGGAAAATTTACACTTTCCAATCATATGTCGAGACCCCTTGACCTTGCCCCCCCTCTATACATAACACTGAATAGAAGGTGGAAGGTTGGTCTCAATAGGAATCAATGGAATCACAAGTTTTCCAATCTTTGGGCCTCCTCCATTGAACCAAAAAAATGTGGCTCATATTGCACAAAGCAATCTAGACAGGGAAGAAAGTCTCCCAAGCTGACAAAAAGCTTATGACTTCAAAACAACAATCTGTGAGACGTTTCATTCAGCACCCGCAAAATCCATGGGCCCACGCAATGAACACTCCTACCAAAACGACGACACCTCTCATGCAAGGTGTACAATACAATCCTCCAATTCTCATGCCTATCCCTATAAGAGTATACTGCATTGGCATGTAAGCAATCACTGAGCTCAAAAACCTGTATGTGAGTTGAACCTGCATTACAGTTCAATGCCACATGGAATATTATCCATTAAAATGTTATCACAATAATAATGATTCCTGCAAGCCAACAGGCTAAGAACATTAAGTTCAATAACAAAACAAAATATAGAAAGAAATTATGCTTCATTGATATTCCTTACCTAACAACTTCAAAGCTTTCAATAATATGTACCACATCATGCACAGTGATTGGGCCTCTCCGCACAGCTAGACCTACATGAGAAATTTGTTAGTTCGAACATCAAGTTGAAACTTTTACTAAGGATATAATTAAATCTAATTACCATAGATGTGATGTGGTGGATGATGAATCATCCAACTAAAGGTAGATAGTGTCCAATGCCTTCTAATATGGGGCATCTTTAAATAGAATATTCCACCCCATCCAAAAAACACAACATCAGTTTTGCATGACAATGAAATTTCATAGACAATTGAATCAGTATAACAACTATAGTATGCGATCCATGTGTTGGTGCAAACCAAAAGAGTGCACTATTAATACCAATAAAACCCTTAAATCTATAGAAAAACATTAGCTCTCAATCACTCACAAACATGCATAAAGAGACACACAAATCTACTCATTTATGTATATATAAGCCATAAAATTTCATCATTCTCACATAATGAGATGAAAACATGTAAAACGTCTATAATTTATGAAAATAGAAATTCCACAGATATGCAACAGCTTAAAATGGAAGACAACAATAAGATTTGAGATTTTGATGCCTTTTTTGAAAACAAATAACCCAACTGCAATACCAGTGAACCTTCAACCACCAAAAAAATTTATTCCATGATTGGCATTGTTCATGTCTTCATGCAAACTGTCAAAATTCTTAGGAAACAAACGAAACAATTAGTGGCATACCATTGCCATACAAAGGATGCTTTGGTTTGGAGTTGCAGTTGATAGCACATAATAACTATAGCAATACTCAAATTCCCTATACCTATCATACATTCATCACCCTTTTTGCAAATAGAACCCCACAAACTCTATTGTCTTTTTGAACCTTCCATAAGATCTACATTATACGTATCTTATGGATGCACATCATAATAGGGGTTTATTGGTACTAATTTCCGAAGAGCAAAGAGATCCATAGGAGAAAGTTTGATGTTTGCAAAGAGGACACAAACTTTAGGCATATGCATATGCATCAATGCACTAAAATACCGTGTTCAAGTGGTTTAATGTGCATGATCCTTGTCTAAAGTTGTTTACAATGGTCATTACAAACTCATAATGGGGTCTAAAAACTACTGCTACCTGATTATTTGGGATAGCAAAAAGTCCTTCAAATCTAAAGGAGTAAGACAATTTTTACCTATAAACCTAAAGATAACTTTTCACAGTGAACTTTAGATAGAGGAAACATATTTTGGAATCTATCAAGCTTTCAAGTATTTCATTTCCACCTTGAAGCTCACATATCTAATCATAGTTGTAGTAATTGAAGCCTCTTTTCTAATGGCGTATTACTGTATGTTCCCAAGCCACAAAGGTCTCCATATTGTTTTGACACAAATATAATCTCAACCAACGTCTCAAAACTTAATTTAACTGTACATGGCTTCATGCCATGCAAATCAAACAACGCCACTATAGAACCAAACAAAACAATATGTTCATTAATTTACCCTATCAACATAGTTCAAAGAAAGTTATGCTTTAGCACATCATGACATTAATCAAATGAGCACACAAAACCAGAAGTTCAATTATTTTTAGTAGCCAAGATTGAATGCATCTATATGGAACGTGCATCAAAAGCTCAAGCCATCTTTGTCATCAATGCATTCAATCGATTTAGGTAGATCTTGAGCCACATCACCTCTCCTTTTAGAGCCCTCACCTCTCCTTCTAGAGCCCGAATCTCTCTTTAAGTGAATCAATTTGGATCTGGAATTCCCTATTTGTCATGTGTGAGCCCTGCATCAATTCAAACCATTGTTGCTCCATGTGTGCCAACATATTGGACCTATTCTCCTCAATGCGATTCATTCTGCCGTTGAAGCGCTCTGCATATGAACGAAACTCATCGCACAGGTCTACAATTTATTAGCCATTGGCTTGCTGAGTCACATCCAAGAGCGCTTCTAAGTGTCTTTCAAAGTACAACTACCTAGACTCACTACGAGCAAAGAATTCATGTAATGTATCGAGGACTTGGTCATTTCCATCATATACCATAGGATGAGCAGCAGAGGATCCCACACATTGAGCCCTTCTCTTTGCCGCTCAAACATTGGAAAACCTTGGAGTAGTGGACTCAATACCATCATAGTCTCTCTCAATGATGCCATTGTTTAGTGTTTTCCATAGTTGTACCATTAAAAAGTACATCACACAATGCATATAAAGATGAACTATGTGTTAATTACCACCAAGGAAGCAATTCCTTGTGCAGTATATACTACAAACTTAACATCTTATCATACAAAAGAAAACATTATCTATACAAAGCACGAGGTGTGTAAGTTTCAAAAAAAATGGACATAATATTATCTGACTCCAGAGGGCTACACAAAATACATCCACCCAATAGTGTCCCCACGACGTCTCTTCATCCACTTTTTAGAAACTGAACTACACACCCACTTTTGAGGAAAATCAATGTACAAAGCATCATTTGCATCAGGATTCTCCAAGCTTCATGTGAACCACTCTATCAAAGTGGTCTTCTTTGCACCCTCCTTATGCAAGACATCATTCATGTTGTCATTATCTGAAAATGTCACAATTTTACTCAATCTCTAGACACTTGGTGCATCATTGTGCAAAGGGAATTTAAAAATTCTTCAGCAAGCCTCATATGCAAATACATAGCGTCCATCCGTATACATATCTATCTCTGCAATGATCTCCCTTTCAAAATCGTGTACGCAAAGGGAATTTAAAAATTCTCCAGCAAGCCTCATATGAAAATACATAGCGTCCATCCATATACATGTCTATCTCTGCAATGATCCCCCTTTCAAAATCGTGTACTAACATATGGAATCTTACAGTTTCCATATCATGCCCCTTGTAGATGTACTTGTAGACATACTTGATGGCTAAAATTAAACAACATACCTTAACATTGATATGTGCATTAAATAGTGTCGAAAAAACAAGATTATATGGCACAACCCATCGATTATCAATAGTAAAACCCTTGACCTTGGTGGTGAAGCCATTGTTTTGTCGTGAATATATGGGGTAGCCATTATTATCCATGCTTGTTTGCTCACAAAATGGATGTGGATATTTTTTGATACACTACCCAATCAACCATGCAAGAAGATGAAGTATTGAATTGAACACATGGTCCACGAATGTTACAACTAGCAATGATGTCATGCAGCACTGGAAATTGATTTTTATCTAGCAACTCTGCACAAACCATCTTGTCATAGTCATACATCGAGGATCTAAAGTCAATAATGTATGACAATGTGGCAAGCCTCTCTTTAGGAACTCCACGACACACATGTAATCCACCACTTTCGCAAAAATATATTTCTTCAAGATGTACTTCATCATGCTTGAGTGTTTCAAGAAAAAAACCCTTGTTGTTATGTCCGGTTGATCAAAGGAAACCTATCTCGGAAGCAATGCATCATTTGTTTTTGGCCATTTAGAATTACTTGTGAATGTGATGAATAGGTATGGCTTTCCCTTTGCACGGACAATTTCCATTGCATCTTGTTATAATTGGTACATGTGCAGAGGGCCACCTATAAAAGATAAGGGCAAGACAATTCTTCCACCCACAGACCATCCAAGGACAACATCACTCTCAGACAAATGGACCATGTCAACCAAGCCTGCATACAATTCTGCCATCAATGTCTTTTGATTTGTATGAACCCATGCAAGGTGACACTCCATGCATCAACCATATATTATTGAAGTAAATGGGCCCCGCGAAGCAAGCATGATTTTGTGTCAACACGAACCTGTAGTAGTCGATATGCATAGTACTCTCTTTGAATGGCTTGAGGCTTATTGCTCCAAGTCTTTAGGCATCTTATTGTAGTTAAAGCTCGAAAAATTGAAATGGAGTTGTGATTAAGATCTAATGCCTTTATTTCCAATAGATAGTGCAACTAAAATCATGTTGAAAATATTGGCATGGTAAAATATGGCCTAGGGACTAGGGCATAGAGGAGAAGAAAGAAAGGAATACAAATGATTTTTGTGCCTAAGTTATTTAGAGGGCTCTCCATAAGCTCTTCATATAGGGCTCATCATATCCTGGAGGATCCTTGAGGTTTGGAGCAGGGGCCTCATATAATTCAACTAGTGCCAGAGAGAACCTTGGGTGGTCAATGAGATGCATCAATTAGTTTGTCGAGTAGCATGCACGATCTATATGCCGCTATCTACTATAGCCGATTAAAATTAAAGGTGATTCTTGAAACTATGGGGTGGCAAACAAAATTGCAGGGAGGTCTTTTGATGATGGCAAAGCAGCAGATCGTAAAGGCCAGAAGCTTTACGGGATTGCGACTACCTTTGACGAGGGCCCTCTACATGAGCCCTTAACAAGCCTATGGGAGAACCCTCTTAGTTAGGGCATGGCCCGTGAGAGTTAACTTGTGGAAGCTTTATTTCATAATGTCATGTGATACATCAATTTCTCGAAAATTCTCAGAGCAACATTGGAAAGCAAAGCATGTTATTTTGTGATTATTATGTAAACTAGTACGGCCGACCGCCATCGGCGGCCTCTCTCTCTCCCCCTCTCTCCCTCTTTATCGCGTGCAAAGGGGTTTGTTTTTGTTTTGGACTTTAGCCTTCAGATCACAGATTGCGACACATGTAAAAGGCTCCCCCTTCCACCATATTATGTTAGTAGATTCATTGAGGGCGTGGCATTTTCAAACGCGCTATTTGGATGGGCTCTGCGTGCCTGCAAATTCAAAGGTGGGCACCAATGAAGATGACAATGCGACTAATTAAAATACAAGAATCTTTAAGCTACCTTTTTCGAAGGCCTGGGACAGATTGAGAGAGAGAAACAGAGAGAGGAGTAATTTTCACAAGGGGGGTCAAGAAACCGTGGAAGCAAGCGCGTGCTACGTTACAATCAGGAACCTTCCTGCAGTAGAGAGGCTACGTAGGAAAGTGTGGAAATTTTAACCATGGGATCATTAACTAATTAATATATAAACAGGCCTTCATCTCCTGGAGCTTCAGGGGCTGATTTTATTCATCTCTCTCTCTCTCTCTCTCTCTCTCTCTCTCTCTCTGTGTGTGTGTGTGTGTGTGTGTGTACATTCTCTAGCTGCTCTCGCCCCGCCCCCTACCCCAAGGAGTGCGTACACGTGCACACAAACTCATGACCGACAAGGTATACCCAGTGCTGTCCGGAAGCGAGGACCGATATGGGCGGCCCTCGGCGCCGCCGATCGGCCTCTCCGATCAAGCGAGCAGTACCCTCTCAATCCAGATGCCAACCGAGAAGGCCATACACAGAGAGCAGGAAAAACGTTTGATCTCTGATTATCATCCGAGCGCCACCAATAATCAGGTATTCACGGCCGGCCAGCAGTCAGCGGTGGGCGGAGGCCACCGTCGGAGAGGGCGATCATGTTGCTGCTGCTGCCTAGCCTCATTCGTGGGTACGCTAGCAGCAATAGTGATAATCGTGGGACTGGCGGCCCTTGTGGTGTACCTAGCGCTGAAGCCCAAGGCGCCCAAATTCTCAGTCACAAAGGCCACCGTCAATGAGTTCAAGCTCAGCACTGGGCCACCGACAATTGGCAGCTTCAACCTCAACACTGACGTCGTCTTCTCCATCGAGGCCCGCAACCCCAACAACAAGATCAGTCTCTACTACGATGACGTGGCCGTCTCGCTCCTCTACGCAAACCAGCAGATCGGTGAGGGCGCGATCTCCGCTTTCCAACAGCCACACAAAAACACCACCCTCCTCACCCTGCCCATCCAAGGTAGCCAAGCTCCCCTGATGTCATCCACAGGCGCCGCTCTGCAATCCAGTCTCAAGGACGACGACGGCATCCCGCTGCAGGGGAAGGCTGTCACTAAGGCACGTGTCAAAATAGGGCGATGGAAATCGAGGCGCTACAAGGTCCGCGTCATCTGTAGCTTCGAACTAAGCAACCCAAACAGCAAGCCTGCTCAAGTTAGCGTCCTCTCCCAGTCATGTAAGCTCAAACTGAAGATTGCTCACATAACCCTAACCTTCTAGAATAGCATACCTTTGTATTGTACACCCATGACCCTTCTGCCCTTCACTTCTCGATTCATACACATTTCTTCGTTTCTTTTTACATAAGAAAGAGAGAGCTTTGTTTATGGTTTTCCCTCAACGCCACTCTTCTTTACATATAGTGTGCAGCACTTGGTTACCCATTTTGAAGATATGAATCATTGGGTGTATAAATACTTTCTTATGTGAGTATGTAGCCTATGTTGCAATGTGTTGTTTGAATATTATTGGGCAAATCTCTCTCTCTCTCTCTCTCTCTCTCTCTCTCTCTCTCTCTAAAGCATTGTGCCAACAAGCCGTTTTGATGTAATATATACACTGGTTGGGAATGTACCAACATATCCAATTATTTCAAAAAAAGGGAAGGGGGGGGGGGGGGGGGGGGGGGGGGGTGGTTTATTTGAATAGGGCCCCTATGGCAAGGCTAGGTCGGTTTGACATTTGTGCAGAGTCTAGAAACAAAAATCAGTTGTTAACATGTTCATATTCCAATATCCATAAATGAGAAAAGCAAAACAAGCAATTGCTCACTAGTTGTACCGTGATTATATTTCTATTCCATTGTGTGCTCACTTGGTTGTGTGCATGTGTGCTTGCAAGAGCTCAAGCTCTCTCCTTGAGTCTCTATCTCTTTACATGGTTTCAGAGTTTGGTTGTACCTAAGCAGCTGTGTGTGGCAAGCAAGACAAGTGGAAGAAGCAGTTCAAGGTAAGGTTTTTCCCATTCTCCTTCCTCCTATGTTGGTACTACACACGCCCAAGATTTTTGGGAGACATCGACAGCCATCTCTAATTTTGGTGATTTTTGTGGGAGATTGGCGGCTTAGGATTCTTTAGTCTTTAGGTCGGATTTTTTGCAGCTAGTTTTAAGTTCCGGATGCATTTTAGTCTCCATTCAGGAGTAAGAGTGCGTTCACATGTAAGGATGCAAAGGTTTTGGTTTTCGCAAATCTCCCATTTTGGTGTAGCAGGCGGCTTGATTGGTACTACAATTTTCACAACTAATGTATAGTAGTGTGAAGTGTTGAATTGGGTGTATACAAGCATATTGTGGTCACAAGTTATGACAAGTATATGCTATTTGTTAGCGTGCGAGTTTTGTACCACCTAATATATGTGAGAACCCTCTTACAATTGGATGTATGATCAACTTCGTGACATGCGATAGACCATCTGATATATCTGATGCACCAACATACCAAATTATCTCAATATATATATATATATAGAGCCTTCATATAATATATAGCTTGGTTGGGAATGCACCAACATACCAAATTATCTCAATGGGGGGGGGGAGGGGGGGGGGAGTTTATTTGAATAGGGCCCTATGGCAAGGCTAGGTCGGTTTGACACTTGTACACAGTCTAGAAACAAAAATTAGTTGTTCATATTCCAATATCCATAAATGAGAAAGGAAAACAAGCAATTGCTCACCAGTTGTACCGTGATGATATTTCTATTCCATTTTTTGCTCACTTGGTTGTGTGCATGTGTGCTTGCAAGATCTCAATCTCTCTCCTTGAGTCTCTATCTCTTTACATGGTATCAGAGTTTGGTTGTAGCTAAGCAGCTATGCGTGGCAAGCAAGAGTAGTGGAAGAAGCAGTTCAAGGTAAGGTTTTTCCCATTCTCCTTCCTCGTGTGTTGGTACTACACACGCCCAAGATTTTTGGGAGACATCGACAGCCATCTCTAATTTTGGTGATTTTTGTGGGAGATAGTACAACTTAGGATTATTTATAGTCTTAAGGATGGATGCAAAGCTTTAGGTTTCTGCAAATCTCCGATTTTGGTGTAGCAGGCGGCTTGATTGGTACTACAATTTTCACAACTAATGTATAGTAGTGGGAAATGTTGTATTGGGTGTATACAAGAATATTGTGGGCACAAGTTGTTATGACAAGTATATGCTATTTGTTAGGGTGTGGGTTTTGTACCACCTAATACATGTGAGAACCCTCTTACAACTGGATGTATGATCAACTTCGTGACATGCGATAGACCATCTGATATATCCGATGCAAAGTCCTAGTGTGCAGCCTACTTGGCAATCGTAGTGACATCATCACTTATGTGTGCAAAAATGCTTAGCTCTAGGATATAAATTGAGCTTGTACATAATGATTTCAATAATTTAATAATCATTGAGTGCCCCTGCGAGGCCCATGCTAGGCTCTTGTGTGTATTGATTATCTACGCGTGTGATTGGCATCCTTAGTCTCCTAATTATGCAATTAACATGAATACTACTTTCCATAATCAAACAACTGGTATTAGAGCTTACCAATGATTGGCACTTTCCTAATCACACTATTGAGTGTACTTACTCTCTCTATGCTAGATTGTTTGGCACCCTCTCTTTGCCATAACAATCGTTATTCAAACTCCTAATAATGATGTGATTAGTTTCTAATTATCTCATTGAGGGCACATTCATGGGCCATTACCCTCATGAGGTGATTAAAATTAATCAAGGGCTCAATTAGTTAATTATTAGGTTCATAAATTTGTGTGTGTGTGTTTGTTTGTTTTTGTGTTTTTTTTGCATAATAATTACACTTATTGGCTTTTGCATTGGTACAATTAGCTTACTTGATCCATGCGTGTGATTGAAGCCATGAATGAGAGCTTTTTGTTGAATGCTAAATCTTTGAAAATGAAGGTAACTATTCCCCCTTTTTAGCTTCTAAGTATGGGTTTGTATCTCTGTGTGTGATTGCCTACTTTGTCAAGTTTAAAGTCCTTTATTTAGGGAGAAATCATGTGGATATCGAAAGGTGTGAGTGGTTTATGGTACTAAGTTAAGGTTCTTGACCTTCAAGTGATGAATTCAAAATCAAACACCTTATTCTTGGTAAGCATAGCTCATGGGTGGATTTTTTAATGATCTCGTCCCGGCTTTGCTTCGTTGACACATGTTGCTATTGGTTGCCATTGTTGTCAAGTTTGTGAGCTCTATCTCAAACCAGCATGGCAGTTGCTCTGGACTATAGAACATCACCAAGCTCACTAGAGGAATTCCAAGACCTATGCAAGGTTTATAGATGTTGATGAAGCATCAAAGTGCACAATTATCTGTGAGATAGCAAAGCACTTCAATAACAAGTTCCAAAGAATGGAGAAGAGAGTAAAATGCAAAAAACTTAATCAAATTTTGGGGCATCAAGGAAAATGCTTGGACTACGTGTTTGAATTTTGAGTGAGGAATAGAAACTGCAAGCAACTCTACTAGTCAATGTTCGCAACACATTGGCAATTTTTATGTAGCCCTCTAGCAAAGAAAACCTGCTTACTAAGAAAAGTTCTTTGACAATGCTAATGAAACCATCCAAAGACTTGTTCATGGCTAATGTAGCAACGGTTTTGTAGGTTTCAAATCCATCCTTGTACAAGGCAAGGTCTAGTGTCTAAGCCATCTCAGATCATGGTTTTGGTTTATTCTCATTGGCAAAATATTGGAAGCAACGACATGATGGTAGTATAGTATATGAATAACCAAAGGAACTAGTTTACTCACTTTGGCAATCTGAGTCATGTGGTTCTCTTGATAAGAAGGATGTTTGTCAAAAAAATTTGAGGATGAACATCTATGTCAAACACCTGATTCATCTATTGGATGATCCATAACTATACCATTTATGATATGCTAAGGATCATAGAGGGGATGCTATTTAGCACAGCTCTTGCTATTTCTCACATACAATATATACTAGCTACCATGTTTTCATTAATGCTAACACATAGCCCTGTTAATTATTAGCATATATTACATGCTTAGTAGCATGCATGCCACGCCTAGTAACAGACACACCATGCTGACTAGCATATGGGCCATGCTTTGTCACATACACACCATGTGACTAGCAAACACTCCATGCTTAGTAGCATACATGCCATGATTAGTAGCATCCCTACCATGTTAACTAAAAAATAGACCATGCTTTGTTGCATACACACCATGCTTAGTAGCACACAATCCATGCTTAGTAGCATACAATCCATGGTTACTAGCATATGGGCTATGCTAACTAGCATACATTCCATGCTAAGTAGCATATACACTATGCTTAGTAGCTTACATGCCACACTAACTAGCATATGGGCCATGCTTGTAGCATGTAGTCCACGCCAAATAGCTTGAAGTCCATGGTAGGTAGCATATTAGCTATGCTAACTAGCATACACTCCATGCTAATAACAAGCATATTGTTCATGCTTGGTAGCCTACACGCCATACTAACCAGCATATGGGTCATGCTTGGTAGCATGAACTCCATGGTTAGTAGCATATGGGCATACACTCCATGCTAATAACTAGTATATTGTTCGTGCTTGAAGCCTACACACCATGCTAACTAGCATATGGGCCATGCTTGATAGCCTACACGCCATACTAACTAGCATATGGGCCATGCTTGGTAGCATGCACTCCATGCTTAACAACATGATGTCCATGGTCAGTATCACAAGGGCTATGCTAACTAGCATATATTCCATGCTTAGTATCATATACAACATGATTGATAGTATACATGTCATGCTAACCCCATGCTAACTAGCATATGGGCCATGCTTTGAAGAATACACACCATGCTTAGTAGCATACACTCCATGGTGACTGGCATATGGGGTCTATGCTAACTAGCATACACTCTAGGCTTGGTATCGTGCATGCCATGCTAGCTAGCACATTTTTCATGGTGTTAACACCTACTTCTTGCTTGGTAGCATACATGAAGGGCTCTGCTTTGTATCTTAAGGCATATGCAACATCTAATTTTTGTTGAGTTGATTATCTACAAGTTGAGTTGTTTTGTAAATTCAAAGCCCTTCATCCAAAGTGCAAATTTCAATTGCTTTCTTTTGAGTATTTAAATCCTTTCTTTGTAAATTCCACCTGCATGTTCGACTACTGCTACCATACAATAAGCCGTCGTGATCAGCCAATGGAAGAGCAAATTGAGCCTGCACAGAAATTAGTGATGCAAGATGACGATTCCAAGGGTCACACGCACGCACACGCACACACACACACACACACCACAACCCGTCAAATCTAGAGTAAGAATTAAGTGCTTTGAGCAGGCACGAGCTACATTGCAAGAATGACATACCTGCATGCTACAGACAAAGATCTACTATGAAAAGATGTTAAGATGCTGTGAAATGCTACAGCTAGAGAAGAGGAAAAGGGGTTTTGTCCACTACATACACTATCATGTGGACGTGGGTGTGTAGATTTCTTATACCCACAAATATAGGCATTGACCAATAAAGACGAGATTATAACCCGGTGGTTCTGATCTCCGTGCACCTCTAGATCGAGGTGTGTGGGGATTGGACATGACTAGAGAATGTGAGGTAGTTTACATTGTGAACATAGAGAGAGAGAGAGAGAGAGAGAGAGAGAGAGAGAGAGAGAGATAAGACAAAGAATGCCAATAGAAGATTAATTTTTTTGTCCAGGTTATAAGATTTTTACCCTCATTATGAGTAGTGACAAGGATGTGGGGCCGTCCAACCGAAACACCTATCTCTCAACTAGGATCTTATGTCCTTGTAATCAATGCAAGCATGCTGTGCGATGAACAAGACGCGTTTCTTTGCAGCACGTTCGTGAATTTGGCGAGTTCGATCCATCTATTATAGATCGAATTGTTGCCAATTATAACTCGTCGGACTCTAACGCTGGCCAACAGGCAGCAATCTTGCAACCCAATAGACGTGTTCGCAGGCGCTTTGGTCAAGCAGCATATGTGAGGCCACAAGATGTAGCCTCTAACAGCTCGAGGGATGATCATGCAGACCACATTCCCAATGAGGCATCGATGAAATGATCGAGACGATCATGGATTCAGAAAGGCTATCTATGATGATATGAAAAGTGCAGCCGATACGCCATTGTATAATGGAGCACGTGTGTCTAGATTGAAGGCACTCCTAGTTCTTCTCAACATGCAGACAAAGTTTGGATGGAGTGACACTAGCGTCACATCGCTTTTCAGGTGATCTATTACAATTATTTTACTTTAATAAAAAACTCTAGATGTATAATGATCTGATAGATTTTTACACAATTGTACCGTACTTTTTTCGTTGTGTAGATTGCTCAAACAGCATATACTGCCAGCTGATAATGTGATGCCAGATTCCAGAGAGGAAGCAAGAAAGATTTTGCGAAACTTGGGGATGGATTATAATTTGATCCACGCTTGTCCTAACGACTGCATTCTTTTCAGAGGGGAATACATAGACATGGAGAAGTGTCTGAAATGTGATTCCGAGAGATATCGAGTAGATCTCCACGGAACAAAAATTCCGCAAAAGGTTTTGCGAAATTTTCCTATGATTCCTCGCATCAAGCATTCCATCGAATATAAGTCCATGGCCACCCTAGCATCATGGCGTGAGGAGAATAAATCTTCGGATGGTGTGCTACGGATTCCTGCAGATTGCGTAGCCTGGAAACATATAGATGAAACATGGTCGGATTTTTCCAAGGAAGCTCAAAATTTGCGCTTAGGCCTGGCTATGGATGGTATAAATCCATTTAGTCAAAGATCAACATCTTATAGTGTATGGCCCGTTGTCATCGTCAACTACAATATTCCCCCGTGGTTGACTACGAAGAAGGGGCACCTATGGCTAAGCTTGATTGTGCCGGGGCGATATAAAGTGAAGAATATGGATGTGTATCTTCGTCCACTATTGGAAGAGCTACAACAATTGTGGATTGGCATAGAAGTGGTGGATATGAGCCGACACACAGGTCGATGGAATGTTTTGATCAAAGGCATTCTAATGTGGACCATGCATGACTATCTCGGACTAACAGAATGCTCAGGTGATTTACACTCCTCACTCAAACACTGTAAATCTTGGTTTTTCTCAAGCTTATCTATTATCATGTGTATACATGCAGTGCTTCAACAAGCGGATACAGAGCATGTGTCACATGTGGACCTAGACTGAACGCATGTCGGACGCCATCATTGAAGAAGCAAATCTACGAAGGTCATCAAGCATATCTTCCAGAGAATCATGTGTTACACGACGGATTTTTGGGAAGATAACCACCAAGGATGTCTGCACAAGCATGGTTAGAGCAGAAGGAGATGTGTGATGACGGTTTGCTCCCAGGGATGAAGAGACTATCTCTATGGTACGAGTTATCATATTGGCCCCGACTCATGATCAATCACTTGCTCGATCCAATGCACATATTCAAGAATGTGGGTAATCTACTATGGGACCATCTGACCGGCAAGAAAGATACTTTGGGAGCAAGGGTTAACCTTAGAAATCTGGATCATATGGAGCAATATTGACCGTAGACAGCATCCGATGGATCGATAAAACTCCCTAAAGCCCATGGATTTTCACAGGATCCCAAGAACGCAAAGTAAAAGAGGCCATTCGATCTTTGCAGACCTCCACTGGCGTAATGCACTCGCTCCGAACGTGTTTTACTAAAGAAGGAAAGCTTACCGGTTTGAACTCACACGACTGGCATAAAATGTGTCAGGTATGTTCATAGTGGAATATATCATAGTGGGAATTGTGTAACAAATTCGCGTGTGGACTTTAATATCATTGTTGCATGTGTTTTGCAGTTTATTATACCGGTGGCCATTGAGGGATGTTTGTCTCTTGACGTCCGTAACACAATCTACAAACTTGCGAGTTTGGTGCAATGAACCTCACAAAAGGAGATCAATGTAGACTCCATACCATTCGCCAAACTAAACGCTGCGGAGGTTGTGTGCATGTTTGAGAAACACTTTCCTACTACCATGCTAACCATTTAGGTGCATCTTCTTGTTCACATAGTTGATGAGGTGGAAATAGCTAGCACAGTACATTCCAGATGGATGTTCTTTTTAAAACGTTTCATGAAAATTCTCAAGGGATATGTGCGTCAGAAGACACGTCCGGAGGGTAGCATGGTAGAAGGTTTGGCTGATATCAGAGTACCTAGTGTACACTGGAGAGTGGCTAGACGGATTTGATAAAGCCCGGGACACGCTATGGCGAACCATAGATGATGAGCGCATATCTGGGATTTTCATGTGAAATCTCAGTGTTGAGAAGAAGATGAGGGAAGATCTAGAGGCTAAAATCAACCGATTTTGCATGCTTCACAATCCACTGATGCAAAAGTGGATTTCACACTATGAGGATGCAAAGCAAGAGCGACAAAGGGCATGAATTGAGTGGAGACGGGGAAGACGACCACCGATGCACTATCCGACGGGTCTGGAGAGCCTACCAACATTCATGAGCTTAAGATGGTTGCACAACCAATTGAAAAGCGCACAACAGTGCGGTGAAGAAGTGACTGAGGAGGAGTGGGAGTACTCTTAGGGTTGCACGACCAAGGTAAGTTTGCAATGTATAACTAGTGACCTTCTAGATGTTTGAACGGCCACTCATATCTTTGTTGGTTGTTGGTTGTAGTATAAGTCATACACAACAGCATGGTGTAAAGATCAACATTTTAGGGTGGAACGGATCGGCAAAAAGCGTTTTACTCGAGATTATGGAATCATGGCAAAATTTGAACAGTCTAGTCGATGACAGTCCTCTGATGCAAATCCTGTGGTGGTGGAACTCACTTACTTTGGCACGCTACAAGAGATTTTGAGGATCGATTATAGAGGATTTTGTATTGACTTGTTCGATGTGCAAGGGTTCAAGATAATCGTGGAGGGTCGCAACGCTACTGTGCGTAGAGAAGAGTTTGGTTTTCTTGAGGTGGATTCAACTAAGAAATGGACTGACCTAAGAGACACTTTCATACTACCCGAGCATTGTGAACAAGTCAGTATGTAAATAGTTAACATCCCATTTTAGAGGTTATGTGCTTGGAAGCTCTCATGTGAGTTATGTGGCTCTCGCAACTCTCATGTAAGTTATGTGGCTCTGGTCATCCTACAAAGTCTACATCAAACTGGTGGTACGTCATAGAGGTAGCCCCTTGTAGTGCACGGATGTATGAAGGCTACAATGTGCCAATCACAGCAGCATCAATGGAGGAGATCGGAGAAAATGATCAGTCAGAAGCCGCTGAGGTGGTGCCAGACGAGAATCAAGCTGCTACTCTCTATGGGGTGCATGCAGAGGATCTACAAAATGAAACGGAGGACATTTGTTTAAACGGAGAGCTCTACATAGATATAGGAAGTTATGTTGAGCTTTGCGAGGATGAGAGAGAGACCTCTTAAAGCCATAAATATTGTATTTGAACAATCGAGGAACAATCTAGCTCCGTTTTATAATGTATAATGTATTCACGTGGCTTTTTGTCCATTTCTGTCTATATGCGTCATTGCATCATTGTATTTAATGATTATTGCATCATTGCGTCATTGTATTTAATGGTCTTTGCATCCACTCCAGGTACGTATGCTCTAAGTATGTTCTCACAAGCAGGGATGACGAGCACTACGTTATGAGTGGGATGGAGACTGAAGCTGCAATCGCGAAGCTGGTTTGCTCAATATAAATGCTGCTCGTCCCACCACTAGATCTAGCTGATCGGGTGAAAGAGACACTAAGAAGCGCTACTACTGCTTCTCAGCAGCTCTTTCACCCGTTCAATTAGATTTAGTGGTGGAGCAAGCAAATTCTATGAACACACCTTCGCGATGCAGCTTCAGTCTCCATCGCACCCGGAGCGCACTGCTTTTACAAATTCACAGAAATTCAATGAAATCTCTCTACAGAGGAATCCCTCCCCCTTTATGAGTCCCCTCTCTCTCTTTCTCTCTCTCTCTCTCTCTGTCTTTCTCTCTCCCTCTCTCTCTCTCTCTCTCTCTCTCTCTCTCTCTCTCTCTCTCTCTACTTGTCCATGTTTTCTTCTCCATTCATTCAATATTAAGTTTAAATGTTCATGTGTTTAATGTAGGTATGGATGATGAGCAATTTCTTTCTTCTTTGTCACCCGAGCTATTAGGAAATAAGACGTAGCTAAATAGATAATTGAGTAGATTACTTAATGGAGAGAGACAGATTTACATACATGAGATTATAGAGTGAGAGAGAGAGAGAGAGAGAGTACACACTATATACGTGGTTCACCCAATGTGGGCTACGTCCACGGGAAAGCAGCCACTCAATGGCTTTAGTACTTCAAAACAAGAAGTAGTTTACAAAGGGATTATACCCTTAATGGAGCTCCCGCCTTGCTTCACTCTCACCACCTCACACTCACCTTGTTGCATCAACTTCATACACTATGAAATGTGTGTAGAAATGGCCTCCTTTTATAGGCCAAAAGGGCTGCCCTCTCTTATGAGAGGCAGCCATGTGTAGCCGCGCTTGTGTGAATAAGTCCAAATCGAACCCTCCAATCCGCCCATGTGTGGCCGTCCTTGAGAAGACAAGTCCGCTTTTGAATTCGGCCACCGGCCACCGGCCATTGACTTCCGACCACCGGCCACCGACCATTGACTACTGGCCACCGGCCAACCGACAGTTGTTTTTCGACCACTTTTCGGCCGCCGTCCTGCCATAATATTCCGGCGAAAAGGAATATTCCGACGAGGGAAAAAAATTATCGGGGGCTTCCGTCCCTGAGGCCCCTAAAGTGGCCCCTGATTTTTGACTGTGAAAATTTTGGTTTCCGGTGAGTGATTTTCCTTCACGCACGATGGCTTCTCCTCATAATGGGGGCCTTACAAATGTGCATTTTTACCACAGAAAATTACAAAGGTAAATCAGGCTCCATACTTAACACGAGCAGAGATAGTGGTACGTGGAACGTCATCGCTTTGGCGCATCATCGCGCGTGCCTACTCCGATCGCGTCCCCCTCTGTTTCGGAGCATTCAGCGCGCTCTAAAGCTTCGGTGTCGACGAGATGATCTTCACACTCGTTTAGGCACCGGCGTTCTAGTGGTGGCGGTGGCGGTTGTTGTGGGGATGTCGCCGCCGATGCCTCGACACCGCCTCGTGTTTGACAAGGCTATTTATCCTCCCCTTCTTTGCCCGCCTCAATACCAGCCACGACATCACCATCTACACCAGGTTTTGCGCGGATGACGGCCGTTCTAAGCAGCTACACACCACTAGCTACTCCTCCAGGAATCACTCCAGTCGACACTCCTCACTTCGGGACCTAGACTCCAGTGGAGACACCTGACATCTGTATCCCCGTTGACACGCCGCTAGAGACCCTTGTTGATACACCCAGGTTCACGCATCACCAGCGAGAGGGCTTGCCTTACTCCGTTGACTTCAGCGACGGCATCATCTTGGATGATGAAGGAAAGAAGGTGATCTCGCGCATGCGCGGTCTTTGCTCTCAGGTGTTTAGACACTACATACTAAACACCTGGAGTGAAATACCAAGTGATTTAAAAGACAGAGTCATCAGCATGCTTCATGACAAGTTTCCTGTTCCAACACAGGATGACCGCTTCAATGAAGACCTGATGAAGGTTCGAATGCGCGAATACTGCAAGCACAAGCGTTCCGAAGTGCAAAAAGAAATCTTCCACAGACCAGATTGGCTAGCCAAAGAAGATTGGAAGAATGCAAAGAAAGCAGCGCGCGAGAATCCCGACAAGTGGAAGCAACAAAAGGAGGCAGCCAGAGCGTGAGTAGAGGCAGGGAGCTCGCACCACTTGGGGAGCGGCGGGTGGACATCATTTGAGGCTGATTTTGTAAGTGTTTTCACATTGCTCTTTAGGTTTGATAGTTTAGGGTTTAGGGATATTTAAATTCTAACATAATGGATTCTTTGTATGTTTTGACAGTGGTCGATGACAGGACGTGATCCCACACCGTACGAGCGCGAGTACGCAGACAGGAAGGGCTTATACTCCCTGATGAACATTCTGAGTTCTCGCGGAGGCATGGTTAGTATTAGGGTTTAATTTTTTCTATTTGTTGTATTGTTTTATAAACGTCGCTATATGTTTATACTTACAAAAAGCTGTCTTATTGTTTTTTTTTGCAGAATCCGACAGATACGTCGCTTGGACGCGATGAGACGTCTGATTAGACGACGCCAGTCTGGCGCATATGTATCATGAGACGACTTTTATACGTCTTTTTGAAAACCATGTATATTTTTTCAATAATGACAATGGTGTTGTAACGTTTGCAAAGTACAATCAAGTGATTTTGCCTATGATGTGTACAATTGTCATTGATTTACTTTCATCAATTTACTTTTATCAGTTTTGCATCTTTATTCTACAAACAATACTATGGATGATGGAGTTAATGGTTATATTGTCTTGTGGGTGACTACTTTGGGTCTATATCTAAGCTTGCATTTTTTTTCAAAGGTGAATCAATTAATGAAACATTCAATATGGTTGATGGGTGAATGCCCTGCCACCAAAACAAAATTCTCTCGGGCATCGCTATGACCATCGCTATATAAGGCTCTACAGTGTTGCTATAAACGTCGCTATACATGGCCTATAAACGTCGCTATGATCGTCGTTATATAGCGACGATTATAGCGATGCATATAGCGACCATTATAGCGATGCTCATAGCGACGTTCTCATATTGACGTTGTTAGCGACGGTCTTAACGACGCCAGGAGTTATAAAAACCCAATGTATTTCCGTCGCTAACAGCATCACAAGAGCACACAACCTCTTGTAGTGGAAATATGCATTGGCATTCGACACATGTAACCATATTGTTCACATAATTTGTATTTGGGAGGTGAGTGACATCATAACAATTGTCTACTTTTTCATTTCAGATGACAAAGTTCATGATACCTTATTTGTATATCATTGCTTTATGTTGCACTTTGGTTGAGAACAAGTCATAACAATCGAACCATAGCGGGTGGTCAGATGGTGTTGCTTAGTAGTTCAAGGCATGCATGCCTTTCTATTTTGTGTCCTGGTATCCAAGTTTGATTGGGATACAAATGAGACATTTTCTTCTCGACGTTGGGAAATGGGAAGAGATAACATGATAGGTCAAGGGCTATGGAGAAGGGAACATTGACTCTCAGACGTGATGGTGCTACATTAAACGTGTATTTGATGTGGTTTACTATTCTGGAGCCAACCTATCAAAGGGTGCAGATGCTTGCTATGCTTCAAAATAGAGAAATTTTGTCGTGCACTTTGGGAGCTCAAAGTAGGAGAGGTGTATAGGGAGGTAAAATGGATCTATCAACCTTCCCAAACTCTAGGACTTTGTATGCTATCCGTTGGTATAATCCCTGTGATTCTACAGGGCTAGTCACCATATTTTGCATCCCTTGTCAGACATTAAACCACTCACACATTATGAAGAAGGTTTAGATGAAGCCATGTATAAAGAACATCATCATAGGTGCATCACTAAAGCACATATTGAGGACAACCTAAGAATACCATATTTTGCATCCTTTTGCTAGACATTGAACCCCTCACACATGATGAGGAAGTTTTAGATGGAGCCGTGTATAAAGAACATCATGATGTGTTTAGCAATGCACTTCAACTTGGAAACACTTTTGTTGTGCATCTCGATTCACTAGCTACTATAGATGTGGTCGACTTCTATCTTGTGAAATGTCTTGCAGAAAAGCAAGAGGCTTAAGAAAATTACATGGATGAATGGCATAATAACATTCCCAAAGGTGCATATGCCATCAAGAGTTTGCATTACAAGAAAAGAGATGCATAATCTTTCAATATTCTTACTACTATGCCCCCTAGTCATGTACTATCGTATCTTGTGCATATGCCATCAAGGGTTTGCATTACAAGAAAAGAGATGCATATTATTTCAATATCCTTGCCACTATGCCCCCTAGTCATGTACTATCGTATCTTGTGCATTGTATAAACATACCCATGGAGCATATCCTAAAAAGAAGAAAACTCTATTGTCTCAATCTAAAAATCTATCAGGCTATCTATAATAGCATGCCATTTGAAATTTAACCTATTTTAAATTCTTCAACACACTAAGCAAGACATTAAGAATGACTTCTAGAAGAGCGTGCACATTCTCTCTGCTTCCCTCTCTTCCACCTTCCCCTTCCTAGTAAGCATAGATGTATGGCATAGGTATATCATAACAAGCATACATATGTATGCTAAGTAGAAGACAAATGTTTGCTGGTTGGACGCAAGTGTATGTGAACTAGCATTCACATGTATGCTAACTAGCACACAATTGTTTTTTGTTTGGGTACGTGTATACTAACTAGCATAGAGGTGTATGCTAATTAGCATATAGGTAAGTTCTGATGACTAGTATATATTAATCAGATATAGATGTATGTTAGCTAGCATACATGTAAGTGGTAATGACTAATATATACTATTTGGATACAAGTATATATGAACCAACATACATGTGTATGTTAACTAGCTTACAAGTGTATGTTAACTTGCCTACATGTGTATGGTTGTTAATATACAGGTAAGTGTCAGAGACTAGTATATACTAGCTAGTATATCGATGTATTCTAACTAGATGTAGGTGTATTTCAAATGCAAACATACAGGTAAGAGTCTGTGACCAATATATACTAGCTAGTATTGATGTATTCTAACTAGATGTATGTGTATGTCAAGTGCAAACATGTGTATCTTAAGTAGAATAGAGATATATATCAACTAGCATACGGGTGTATGCTAAATAGCATATACATGGATGCTAATTAGCATGCATCTTTATGTTAATTAACATACAAGTATGTTAATTAGCATATATCTGTAGGTTAACCAATCTATGTTGACTTGCATATCGATTATGCTAACTAGCATAAAAGTGTATCCTAACTAATGCATGTGTATATTTATGTGCATACATGCAAACTAATTAATAGAAAAGTGACTTTGTAGGATCAACTAGTATACATGTTAGTTTGAGTGATGATTTCTACCATACATGTGAGTGAGTGAGTGAGGTATACATGTTTGAGTGTGAATAAATACATGTGAATGAGAGTGCAAATGGGAGAGGGAACATGTTTTCAATCTCCAAGTCATACTTCAAGGATGTGAAATACTGGACCCAGATGAAGCAATTTCATGTATTTTTGAAGAATACGCATTTGTGGATACAATGTTCTAATGTCAAGCCGGGATGAATATGGTTAAGGTAAACTCTCTTAACATGTATGATTTTATTTTTCGATTCAAAGAAGAGCTAGATGCAGAAGGGGTCCAAGTGAATACAAAATACAAAACAGTGGCAAACAAGGTCAAACCAATGGACATTCCATTTCCAAAAGAGAGTGAGAAAGCATCTCAGCAACCTATCCTCCAAGATCCAGGTAAAATTGGGCACTCATTTACTAAAGAAACTCTATAGGAGTTGAAGATTGGTGATTCAGATTTTTTGAATCGAGAAGAGATAGAATGTTTTCGAGAAATGTTAAAGAAGCATGGGAAGGCTTTTGCTTTCCAACCAAGTTAGATCGATTGTGTTGAGCCTAGTGTTGTAGCTTCCATGGTGATATTTACTGTTCCACACTTGCCTTGGAATTTACAGCCTATTCCTGTTCCAAAGGCTCATCTTCCTAAGTTGATTGATTTGCTAAATGAGAAGATTAAGATGGGCATTTTGGAGTCCTCTTGTGCTCCTTACTCTAATAGGTGGTTTATCGTTCCCAAGAAGAATGGTACATTGAGGCTTATATAGGATATGCAGCTAGTAAACAAGGTGACTGTCATAAATTAGGAATAAGTCCAATGGTTGATGAATATGTAGAGGCCTTTGCAGTTAGAGATATCTATTTTATGGGGGACTTGTATTCAGGCTATGATCAGTTTCAACTGGCTATGGAAAGTAGGGATCTAACAACCATGCGTACTCCTTTGGGATTATTAAGAATGTGTACCTTGCCACAGGGTGCAACCAATTTAGTTGCTCACATGATGAATGGAATGAATAAAGTGTTGCGGGATTTCATTCCTCAGGTTACCATGCCTTTTATTGATGATGTGCCAATGAAAGGGTGTGAAGAGGGTGAAAAGGATGAAGCCAAAGATAAGAGGGGGTGCAGACATTTTGTGGCTAAACATATTGTTGATTGTGACAGGATATTATCAAGGCTTGAAGAGGTCAACCTTACACTCTCAGGCCAAAAGTCTATGTTTGGGGTAAAAGAAGTCATGATTGTGGGACACTTATGTGGACCATCTGGTAGAAGACCCAGCCCTGTCAAAGTGGATGCTATTCAAAAGATGAAAGAGACATGCAATTCAATTACAAGAGTGCGAAGATTTTTAAGTGCATGTGTTTTCTACCTAATATGGTTACCTCATTTTTCACATGTTGCAAAGGTGTTATACCAATTGCTCAGAAAGGGATAAAAATTTGTTTGGAAAGAAGAACACTCAAAGTCTATTCGAAAACTGAAGAAGATGTTACAGGAGGCTCCTACATTAAGGAAATCAGACTACAAAAGTGGAAAGCCAATCATTGTGACAGCTGACACAAGTCCCACAGGTATTGGGTGGTCTATTGGACAAGATGATGAGGAAGGTAAAAGGTATGCTATCAGATTTGGTGCTAAAGTGTTAAGTGCTCGGCAGAGAGAAAATTTGCAAGTAAAAAGGGAACTTTGGGGCATAGCAATTGCTCTAAGGTGTGACAAGGAGTACTTTATTGGTGCTTCTGTAATAGTGGAGACAGATTGCTTTCCATTACTTGGGATGATCACAAGTTGTTCTACACCAGATATAGCTATGCTACGTTAGATTGCATATATAAAGTCATTAAATCCTGAGTTTCATCACATTGTAGGTAAGGATAATCCAGTAGCTGATATGTTGTCTAGGGCCAGATTTGATAATGAAGAAACTATGGTTTCAAAAGATGAAGACGTGGGCTTGAGGTTTTTTACCTCTTCAAACCTGCATGTAGAATGTAAAAGCATGGTTTTTGCATTACAATATCTTTCAAAAGATAAATATGAAGGTGAATGGTTGCTGATTGGGAAATATTTGAGTACAATGAAGAAGCAGGATGACTGGACCGATCAAAAGTTTAAGCAAATCCGTAAGAAGGCTTATGGATATTTCTTACGGGATGGGCTTTTATGGAAGCATCCAAAGAAATGAAGAGGAAACCCTCAACGAGTGGTTTGTGATAGGGAAATACAACTTCAAGTACTTAAGGAATTCCATGGGTCATTATGGGCAGGCCACATGGGAGTTTGGGCCACTTTTACTAAAATCAAAGATCGATATTGGTGGAAGGGAATGTATAAATATGTGGTACACTTTGTTGAAAGTTGTAATGTGTGTCAAATGTACTTAAAGTAATGCACTGTGATGGGTTACATCCGATATATCCAGTGTGTATGCATTTCAAATGGGTAATTGATTTGATTACAATGCCTATAGGATTATAGAAAATGAGGTATATTGTGCTTGCCAGGGAAGATTTGATAAACCAGGTTGAAGGGAGGGCTTTGCGAACCAAAGCTACAAGTGCAGTATGCAAGTTTTTACTCAAAGATGTAATATGTAGATATGGACATGTTGGAAAAATTATTGCGGATAGCGGAGAACTCGATGCTAATGAGGCCAGAGTTTTTTTGTCTCATCTAGGTATTAAGTTATCTCTCACTACGGAAGGAAATGGTAAAAGTGAGAGGGGACATCCTCCCATTATCAAGGCATTGGCTAAAGAATGCAAAGGAATTACTGATGATTGGCCTTGATTGCTACCATATGCTTTATGGGCTGACCATACCACCCACAGTACTGTTACAGGGTTCATGCGGTCAGAGTTGTATGGTCAAAAACTTGTTATGCCTCTTGAGGAGACATTAGCTACATGGAGTATATATATATATATATATTACCTTGGGATACGAAGATGAGCAGACAAGGTCTACTTGCTTTGAGGATTCAACAACTAGAAAGGAGGAATGAGGATGTGGAGACTGCAAGGGAAAAACTGAGAGATGCTCGTTTAAAGAACAAGGATGCTTTTGACAAACGACACAGGGTAAGGCCGAGAGCTATTCAAGAAGGGGATTGGGTTCTTGTTTATGATAGCCCTTATGTGGTCAAACATGTTTTTCCTAATGCTACTTACAAGCTATGTGAAATGGACGGTTCAGAGCTAAAGGTTCCAATTACGGAAAAACGTGTCAAAATATTTAAGAAAAGGGATACAGAGCTTCAAATTGGAGATGGAGATTTCAATGTGTTGAAAGATAGAGATTTAAATGTTGAAGGTGCGTCTTCTGAGGATAATGTCGCCTTGGAGGAATTCTAAAGCGTGGCACTTATCGGAGGATGTGCAAGTTTAGAGGGGGTGGATGTGCCACTTTGCGAGCACGGGTGAAAGATGCAAATCTACATACTTATTTGGGGTGCGGATATTTGGTCCAGATATGAAGTGTTGAAGGAGCCAACTGGTCTTTTCAGATTAGCAGTCAGAGCTTTCGATGCCAATATTACCAATGTCCAGCGCAAGTGTTTCAAGATCTTGTGTCAGTATCTCAAGAGCCAGTGCCTTGAGAACCAATGTCCAGTATCTTGAGAGCCAGTGTGTCCAGTGTCGAGTTCTAGTGTCCAAAGCTAGTGTTTCGAGAGCCGGTGCCAGTATTCTGAGAGCCAGTGTCGTGAGAACCAGTGTCCAGTATTTCGAGAGCCAATGTCTTGAGAGCCAGTGTCCAATGTCGATTCTAGTGTCCAACGCCAATGTTTCCAGAGGAGTCGGTGCCAGTATCCAAGAGCTAGTGTCTTGAGAACCAATGACCAATATCTCGAGAGTTAGTGTCTTGAGTGTCCAATGTCCAGTGCCACTGTCAGTATCTTGAGAGTTGTGTTGAGTACCAGAATCTTGAGAGCCAATATCTCGAAGAGCCAGTATCTCAAGAGCTAGTGTCTTGAGAGCCAATGTCTAGTGTTGATTACCAGTGTCCAGCGCCAGTGTTTTGAGAGCGGGTGCCAGTATCTCGAGAGCCAGTGTCTCCAGAACCAATGTCCAGTATCTCGGGAGCCAGTGTCTTGAGAGCCATTGTCTAGTGTCCACCGCCAATGTCAGTATCTTGAGCGCTTGTGTTGAGTACCAAAATCTCGAGAGCCAGTATCTCAAGAGCCAGTGTCTTGAGATCCAGTGCCGAGTTCTAGTGTCTAGCCTAGTGTTGTGAGAGTTGATGTCAGTATTTCAAGAGCCAGTGTCTATTGTCGAGTTTCAGTGTCCAGCGCCAGTGTCAGTATCTTGAGGGTCTGTGTTGACTTCTAGAATCTCGAGATCCAGTGACCAGTGTCTTGACGAGCGTCAGTATCTTGAGAGCCAGTTTCGAGTGTCAAGTTCCGATGTCTCCAATGGTAGCATCTCGAGTGTTAGTGTCAGTGTCTCGAGAGCCAATGTCCAGAGCTAGTAAAACCAGTACCATTGAGACCAGTATTACTGGTATAACACTAAAAATCTGAGACTAGTACCAGTACTCAAGTATTGAGCCATGGAGCTTAAGGAAATCTAATAATAGCATCTAGGGGGTGAAAAATAGGGAAAAGCGAGGATTACACATGCCATGCAGAAGCCAAATAAAGATTGGGGGGGGGGGGAACTAAAAACAGAAGGTCAAGAATGCAAAGTGAATAGGTTACACATGAGCTTCAAACATCCCACACACAATCCTAGAAGTGGGGATTAATCCGCGAAAGTAGGAAAAGAATGAGAAAGCTGGGGTTCCAACTTATTATGCAAGTTCGCTCTGCTAATTTTAATAGATATACTATTTTTGGGCTAATATGGGTTGTCTTCTCTCTATTAGGGTGTGTGTGTGCATATGTGTGTATATAGTGCATACATAAACCTCTTAGAGAACAATTAGACTCATCCAAAAGCTCTCTCTCTCTCTCTCTCTCTCTCTCTCTCTCTCTCTCTCTCTCTCTCTCTCTCGTCTTACACTTACTAAGAGGTTGATCTATTGCAACATGGCAAACAAGAGGGATTTTATTAATCCCAAAAACTTCTTGTTTAAGTTGTATAGTCATGAATACATAATCCTTTGAATTTTATTAATCCCAAAAACTTTTTGTTTAAGTTGTATGACTACTCAATTTTAATAATCATATGCTTTTGAGAAGGAGGCGAGTGGGGCCTCCCAATCTAGAAAAATAAAAATTCTTTTGAAACATCTCAAATGCGTGAGTGAAGGGTGAGTTTAGGATTGGTAGGTGAAAAGCCAAGAATTTGGAGGGCCTATCATGAAGAACTTGGAAGGTCGATTCCCTTATTGAATTTGGGTGTTGAAAGTGTATAAGTGAATGGTTGTACTAAGCATATTGTAAATTTTTTTTTGCTCGTCTATGGATCTTGAGTCTAATAAGTACTGGTCTCTCTCTCTCTCTCTCTCTCTCTCTCTCTCTCTCTCTCTCTCTCTCTCTCTCTCTCTCAAAGGAAGGCTTGAGAAGCTTCTCTTGTGAGGCAGTTGACAGGTCCCTCTTTCTCTCTATTGTACAAGGTCATTGTCTCTTTCTATGTTGAAGTGCGACAAGCGTGATATCATGTGTGTGCGTGCACGCACGCGCTTGCTTTGCTTTGAGGATCGACAAGACCAAGTTGTTTGTGTGTGTGTTTTGTGTTTTGCTTCTGGCATAGAAAAGACACAAAGCTGTGTGTTTTTTTTTGTTTGGGCGTGCACGAGACACAAGTGTCTCTGTGTGTGTTTTGTGTGGGCTGCATCAAATCAAAACCGTACCACAGTGGGCCAAGCAAGTAGAGAGCTGTGCAAGAGTGCACGTAGGATGTTGGATAGTGAGGCATGTGTGCATGCAGGCTGTAGGTCTCTTATTGTCGGAGTAGTGGGGATGCGTGTTCTTCTCTCCGCCTGGGCAACTATGTGCAGCCTGCTACAGGGCAATTGTGTGTAGCCTACTTTAGGGAAGCTCTGTGGAGATTAGGAATACCTTTTAATTTTTTTAGTCCATTTAAGAATACTTTCTAATTTTAATTTAATTTGAGAAGGAGACTAGTATTGTAGGTGAAAAATGGGCAAAATAGTACCACTATTTACCCAATTCATGAAGTTCTAAGCCTTAGCTTCAATCATTTTGAACTTCATGTGTGTGAAAGGAGCACATCAAGCTCTTTTTTTTGTGCGTCTTGAGAAGCATGGTGAAGTGGGCTCCCTCGTAAGTCGCTTTGTGATGCATCGTAAAATACAATCAAGCTTCATATGCAATGCTTGCCTCACATGTGTAGCATTTTTAAAGGCCATCAATTTGAAGGTACTTTGCGACCTAGAGTTTAGCTTGTGGGTGCAGAAAGATGTGGAAGATGGTATGCAAGGCGTCTTTTGCAGAGGAGGAGTGCCTTGATTGGGTGAAGATAAAGGCCATTGAGGGCCACACAGCAACCTTGTAGAGCCAAGCGCATACATGCCAACCTTCCCGCTTCAACGTCGACCAGTTTTTGATCAACATGTCTATAAAAAGTGGACCGGCTAATACTCAGTCAACAGTCTCGACACAGTTGGAGTCTTCAAGGGAGATGAAGATGCTTTGTTTGGCTCGGGTGGCAAATGCAACAGCTCACAAGAGGACAAACGAAATGGGAATTTTGATAGAGATAGCAATGAACAATGTCCCAAATGCCAAATTTCTAGTCATATGGATGTTGTTGCAACTAGCCTCATCCATATAGAGGCTTGTGAGCGGCAAAGAGGGGCAAATAGAGCTCCCTATAAATGATTTGGACCCATGTGTTGGACTTCAAGTTATTGGAGTTTGGACTCGTGGGTCAGAGTTCAAGGCACATGCTTGTGGCAAGGAACCAATGCGACGTGTACAAAACACTATGGATGTGCACCATTGTTTTTGGCACGAAAGTAAAAGATTGGTGGTAGCAAATCCGAGGTGCACCAGTAGAGTGTGAGAGGCCCAAAAGCGTGCATGTGGGGAAGGGGGAGAAGCAAGAGCATGCGGTCTTGGTGGAGCACAAAGTGAGAATAAGAATCTCTCACAACTCCTTATTCTTTGTATTCTCAATGAATAAGGTTGAATGTTAGGTGATGGGTTAGTAATGGTATGGCCAATTGGCTTGAACCCCAACAATCTCCCACTTGAAGGCCCACATGGCCCAATTGGCCTCTGTATGTACAATATGTACAACCATGAATCATTCCAGTGGCTTCACCCTACACCTAGCATCTCAATGCAATGTGAAAACTGCTATGAGGCCAGGCTCTTTGTGAGAGCATCTATGGGGTTGTCTTCCGTACGAACCTTGACTATGTCAATGTGTTTGCTAGCCAGGATGTCCTGTATCATATGAAACATATCCAAGGTCTCTCACTAGACGGGCTAACCACATAGCTTCTTTGATATCACCAAAAACTGCAACATACTCTTTCTCTGTGATGGAAGACAAAGTGAAATCCTATAAAGACATGATCCCCATGACACAACTGCTCCAAAAAATAGAAATACATAGCCAGACGTGGATCGTCAACTATCCACATAATCCGCATAGTCCACATCCATGTAACCCACTATGAATGTGTCAATGTTCCCCAAGCATAAGCACTTGCTTATTGTACTCTTAAGGTATAACAAAATGTGCTTCACTTTCTCCTAGTGTTTCCTACCAGGATTTGCCCCATAAATCTGCTAACCACTCCGGCTACAAATACAATGTTTGATCTGGTGGTTACCATGGCATATATAAGACTGCTTACTGCTAAAGAACATGACACCTTTGTCGTTTTTGATTTCTCAACATCAAATTTGGGAGCATCATTCTTGCTAGGTTTTGCAAATTCTTGCATTGGAGTACTCAATGTAGCCTTCATGAATATATGTTTCTTGAAATAACTCCAGTATTCCACGTTGTCTCTCTCTTTATACACATACCAAGAAAGTGGCTTGCATCTCCCAAATCCTTCAGAATATCAAACTACATGCTAAATGACTTTTTCAAGATGGCAAGTTTGTCTTTAGACTTCTCGGCAATGAGCATGTCATCAACATAAAGTATCAAGATGATAAGTGAACCATCGTTCAACTTCTAGGTATACAAGAAATGATCTTCTTGGCTCCGTACACAACCTTGGGACTACATGTACTTGTAAAATTTCTAGTATCACCGCCTTGAGCCTTGCTTTAGGCCACATAATGCCTTACATAGCCTACACACCAGTTCTGCCCTCATAGGCTTTTCAGGTTCAACTTCAAAACTCGATGGCTGTTTCATATAGACATCTTCTTCTTTGATCCCTTTAAAGAAAATCCATCTTCAAATCCATCTAGATAAGTTTTATGTCCTCAATGACCAGTAGTTCAAGCACAAGATACAATGTAGTCATCTTGACTACTGGAGAGAAAATCTCATCAAAGTCCATGCCTTTTTTTGGCTTGAATCCCTTAGCAACCAATCTAGCCTTATGTTTAGGCTTAGGATCTTCTTTGGGTATTTCCTTCTTATATGTAAGGAAAGGCTTATTTTCCCTCTGGCAACTCTGTTAGTTCCTAAGTCACATTTGAAATAATCAAGTTATACTCCGATTATGTTGCTTGCTCCCACTTCCCGTTATCTTCCATTTGAATATCCTCTTGGTAGCAGGTAAACTTCTCCTCAGTTAGTGACCAATAAATAGTCTAACCCTGACTGAAAACATTTAGGGGCATGAGAGGCTTGCGTAAATCTCCTCACTGCGTGACTGCTAGATTCTACTCTCTCTTAAGCACTACTAGTGGTAGTAATAACACTAGTAGACTGAGCTATTTGTTTGATTTCACTTGAAGCTATGTCCTTGAATCTGACCTTGTGATACTCAACCTCTTTGACAGGGTGATTGTGCATCTTCTCCTCATTGAAGATAAGCTTTGAGTTGCAAATGACCTTTTTGAATTTTGGGTTCTACAGACGATAGCCATCGTTCCATTTGCACCATGTCCAATGAAGATGAATTTATGTGATTTTGGGATCTAGCGTTTTGCGTAGCTCTTTAGAGACATGTGAGAATTCCTCACACCCAAATACACCTAATCTGTCATAGGGTGGCTTTCTTGCCAGTACACATCTCTTACAAAATCTTATAGTTCAATGATTCACTAGGCGAACGATTTATGATGTACACTGCTATCCTAATAGCCTCTCCCCAAAACTCTGGAGGTAAGTTTTTCATATACAATATAGTTGTGACTCTCTCTTCGATTGTTCTATTCATACACTTAGCAATACCATTTTGAGCATGTGTGTATGTAATGCCTCTTTTGTAACAAAAATTCTTGAATTCAGTGGAGACGTGCTCTCCTTCACTGTCAATGCACAAATGTTTCAACTTCTTGCATGACTGGCTCTTTTGCATTGCAAGGAATTTTTGAAACGTAGCAAAAACTTCATCTTTCCTCTTCAAGAGGTAGACCCACACCTTTTGAGTAGAGTCATCTATGAATGTTAGGAATTATAATGTCCCCTAGAGATGTATGCGACATAGGCCCACATAGGTCACTATGTACCAAGTCTAGAGGATTTTTTAACTCTCGATTCAATGCCAAAGTGGTAAACCTAGTCTGTTTTCCATAAATACAATGCTCACACAAACTAAAATTAGAATAGTTTAAGACACGTAAGTAGCTCAAACGTTGAAGTTGTTTCATTTCTTTCTAACTCAAATGACCAAGCTGGCTATGCCACAACTTAGTAGAAGGCAGCTCGACAACATAGATGGGATTCTCTTTCACACTAGAGACATACAAAGAGTACAATGAGTGAGACATTTGGCCTTTCAAGATGAAGAAATTACCCTTGCAAATCATCCAGGAACCATTGCCAAAAATGGTAGTATGGTCCAAACCATCAAGCTGACCTGCTGACACTAAGTTCTTTGTAAACTTAGTATGTTTGCCACACATACAATGCTCATTGTATGTTTGCCATAAATACAATGCTCACACAAACTAAAATTAGAATAGTTTAAGACACGTAAGTAGCTCAAACGTTGAAGTTGTTTCATTTCTTTCTAACTCAAATGACCAAGCTGGCTATGCCACAACTTAGTAGAAGGCAGCTCGACAACATAGATGGGATTCTCTTTCACACTAGAGACATACAAAGAGTACAATGAGTGAGACTTTTGGCCTTTCAAGATGACGAAATTTCCCTTCCAAATCATCCAGGAACCATTGCCAAAAATGGTAGTATGGTCCAAACCATCAAGCTGACCTGCTGACACTAAGTTCTTTGTAAACTTTGGCACATGTCTGACACCTTGAAGCATAAACTCAGTGTTGTTACTCATGCATAGCTTCACATCTTCAATGCCAAAAATTTCAAGTTGATACAAATCACTTAGCTTGACCAAACCATGCATTAAAGCATAACTGGAGAACCATTCTCTATGGCGAGTAACATAGACACTGGAACTCGAATCAATGATCCAATTTTATGCATAACACTCATCAAGAGACAATAATGCATGTAGACTCAAATCAATAGTAAATAACAAGACAACTGACGACTGTAGCATGCTAAGAACATCCTCAGCAAGTGGCGATAACTACATTGAGCTCTTCAATCTTCACACTGCTTTTTGGAGGTTCAGACTTGATAATGGATTTCTCCTTTTCACGCTGCAAAATGCGAGTCTTTCTTCAAACGGCCTTTCTTGTGGTAAGGATAGCATTCCACATTGCGCAAGTTACATCCACGACTCTTGCTATGAGAATTCTTGCGATCCTGTGACCGACTGTGTGACCTCTTTGCCTGGGACGACCATCATCTGTCATATATGCATCACTAGTGTCAAGAGATTGACGTCTAATCTCTTCCGTAAGCAAAGCACTAATAACATCATTGATACAAGCTTTTTCCCTTAGCGAATAGAGTTACTAATGGCAGTGTTAAATGTGTCCCATGATGCAGACAATGAACACAACAAGAAATAGGCTTTCATTTCATTATCAAAATTGACTCCCTTGGATGTAAGCTATAAAAACAAGAAAATGAATTCAATCAAATGTGAAGTGACACTGCTCCCCTCTTTCATGTTTAAACGAATGAGCTTTTTCATAAGAAAAACTTTGTTTGAGGCACTCTTGCCATCCCAAGCTGAGCATATCGACTTTCATAATTCCTTTGTAGTGGTGTTATCCATAATGGTAAAGAAGATAGACTCACCAAGTTGTAGGTGAATGATCACCATAGCACAAACATCAAGCTCTTCCCACTCATCTTCAGTGTAAACACCCTCTTTATGCTCTTTCAATAACGTTGTAAGGCCCTCATTGACCAAAAAGAATATGTTGCTTCCATATCATGAAGTTTGTGCCATCAAACTTCTTGATATAGTACTCTTCTTTCTCAGAAAATCTAACCATAACGGACAAGAGAAAAAGCAAAAGCAAAGAGTGAGAGTAGGAATTTATAACAAAATTTTTGCAGAACTTTTGGTAAAGTCTCCTTTATACAAATATCAAAATCTCAAATCAATGCATAAACTGTAAACAGAGAACTGACAAGGCATAAACTTGCATATACTGCTCAAAATCAATGTCAAAAGACTACCAACTTGGTGTCAAAGCACCTATATCCTTCTATACATATCCCATGGCAAGGCCACAAATTAGGATCCCTAGCAATCTAATCCACCTTGCATTGGATAACCTGACACCGAGTCTTCAGCTTCAAAAAACCTCACGAAATGACCCTCACAAAAAGTTATGTAGACACGACTAGCTACAGTCTCAGAAAGGGCTCTTCCACATTGACTTTTAGAAATGATTGGGATTGTCAAAACAAGCCAAAATCGGCTCCAAAAGGACCTACAGAGGTAGTATCTACAACACAACATACATGAATCATAACATGCGCCGCTAAGTGCAAAGCACGCGATCAAACATGCACCAATAAGTTTGCAGGAAAAATCACAAAACTAGCTCCCTATGGGGGAGTAAAACGATCTCAACAGAGCACAAGCACTCTCAAGTGCTAATCTCGCACAAACCATATGCGTCCAAACTTCCATTGAAACTGTAATGGATCTCACTGTCAAAGATGCTCGCAGATCTATTGTGCCAAGAGAACCTGTGACTATCCCTATGCGTGTGAAGCTGTCTTTGAGAAGCTGTCAACGACTATACATGTGCAATATTACAAAGAACATACATCATGGCCAAACACATATGAAAATCCAAAAAAATTTGCTCTAAGAAATATATGAAATCACTGCTAATGACAATCTGTAACCTGTCGACAAACTGTCTCTCTATTTCGCTCTCTATGATGCCAACGAGCGTGTTTGTGAGAATATGGAGTCGCCAAAGTCAATGCTGAATGTTGAATATCTATGATGCTGAAAAGCTGTGTATTGATGTAGACTTCCACCACCAAATGGAAGTGCATCACTGATGCCAAACGACGAGAAAGATGATGTGCTCTCCTCTCATGTGCTATGCCATAGTGGCCAATGCCGAAGGGACAATGCTCGAAGATTTGTCACCGATGTTGCACTCCAAAAGACGAGGCCGTCAATGCCGAGAGCTGACGTTGGAGAGGGGGAATAGGGAACACACCCAACATACTAATTGAATGCCTCTCTATAGCCCAGGGATTCCACATCACCCCTAACCTCTCAAAAAACACAGCACCCCTAACCTCTCAAAAAACACCTTCAAATTGGCTAATTTGCACTAACAACTCCGCTTTAGCATACAAAACAACCACCTCTCACCTTGCAAAAAACACCCACAACACAAAAAACACCCACACTACTCAACCCACCCTTCCGAATCACAAGACACTCCTAATCTGCCCTCTTGATAGCACTCTTCAAGATGCAGGCAAACCCTCTGCAAGCAATGGCCAATACACGAAGAGCGAGAGAAGAGGAGGGGGATGGGGAGAAGCAACACACAAGCTCAAATCTTCCAATCACACACACAGGCAAAAAAGCCAAATGGTCAAAAGACCCTAAAAAATGAACAAAAACCTCCTTTTATAGGGGTGTACCTAAGAGTCCCAAAAAAGAAAAATGTGGTGTGCTTCCATGTCGTGCACTTCATTTGGAGCTTATTTTAGAATTTTTATGCATTGCCAACACTTGGCCTAGTTTACTTTGGAAAGCTTTGCATGGTGTGCACATTGGGCTTTGGTCCGCCTAATTTGGCCGGCCGGACTTCCTCCTCTCTTGGCCTTGCATTTGGCTTTGTCCACTTGACTGCTCTCGGGCTCTCCTTGCAATGGGACCCCTCCCTTTCAAGGCAATAGCAATGTCGCTATTGGGGTGGGGGGTACACCCCTTTACCTCAAACGTTTTGGCCCTTGGCGTGGGCACCGCCCCTTACAGGATGCCACATCATCACAGAATCAATCACCGCCACCGCCAGCCAACCTCGCCCAAAATCACCGCCAGCAACCAAACCGCGCCGCGCACAGCGCCGACCCACGGACACCATGGCTAGGCGGGAGGGGAGCTCCCCTCACACCTCTTGTGTGCTTATGGAGAGCCCACGTTCCACCTTATGTACTGCGCCCCCCGCGTTCGACACTGCGCATGTGGGTTCTTCACCCCGGCCACGTGGCGGCTCTACAGTGCCCCAAGCCTCAAGCCTTTGAAAACTAAGAAACACCCCAAGCCTTTGAAAACTAAGCAACACCCCAATTTAAAAAAAAACTCTTTGTTTTCCCCCAACTTTGTCTGCTTGCCAACTGGCCCCCGATGGTCCAATTGCAAAGTTTTCGAACCCGGCAACAAATTCATTGCACCGAATTCGCTTTCCCCAAACTTTGCTTCAACTCATGACTCTCTTAGCCCTCCAATCGAGGCCATCAAAACCCGCTCAAATCATCTCCAATCAGCTTCGGGCAAATGCTCCCAGTTTTTTGACGACCATATCTTCTCGCTCCAGACTCCGTTTGGCGTGCAGTCACTTCTTGCTAGCTCCATATGATGCACACCCTGCTCTAGAACTTCGTCGAGGACCAAAAGATGCTAGATGGCACATTCTCCAGTGCGGCCAAGTGGGCTCAGACCCAACCCCCTGAAAAACTTCCACTGACCATATCTTGCAAACCATGGCTCCAATCCGCAATCCGAAAAGACGGGTAGGCTCCATAAATCGAGCTCTACACATGTATGCACCGACATCAGCCCAGGCCACCTGTCCCACGCTGCCCTATTTGGCAAAAATCTGCAACCCACCAAAGCTTCAACCTTCAATAACTTGGGGTCCGTAGCTCGGTTTGATGAGCCGTCTAGACCTGTTCCTTCAACACTTCAAGCTCTTCATTTTTGGACCCAAAAGATGCACTATGCATCTCCTTCACCTGCTACCCCCATTAGCCCCTTATGTAGGCTTTCTTGGCCTATAAGCCACATCATGCATACACTTCCGCTGCCACCTGCCATCCCCAGATCTTCCTGGCTGCTTCAGTCCTTTGCCATGCTTTTGCTTGCCTGTACACACCTGTCCATGCCACCTTCTAGCGTCGACACACTTTGGCTGCACCAACGTCGGGAAGAAATAGGTATCATAAATACACCTCTTGCGAGGCTAAAAATTCACTCCTGCTTGCTCTTTCGTCTAGAGATTTGGTTAGTCACTTTTGAGGCTATGGACTTGTCCGCAACATAGTCGTGAAGCAACTCATCCAATTTTGGCCCATTTGGAGTCAGTGACCTCGTATGTCGAATGTGATGCTTTGTAGCCTTCGAGCCTTTTTTTGCTTTTTGAGGGCTTGGCTTGATTGATTTTATGAAACCAATCATATACATTGTAGACCTCGTATGCAAGTTGTCTGTGGAGTCAGAATCCAATTCTGTCATCTGCCAAAAACCTAGCTTTTCTACTTGGGACCCCTCGACCCTTTCCGAATGGTCAACTATTGATATAGAAGTGTTCTATTATGTTTGGACATGCTACAGTTCAAGTCTCATCCAATTTGGTTGAGCTGACAGGCTGCTATGGTTGATTTTTTGTCGTAGGTCTTCATGCACTACTCGAATTCTAGGGTTTTTTCTAGGGGTTTAGACTAGCTATCGGCCGTACAAAATGGATCGTTGATAAGTATAGAACTTACTTCTCATGTCTCGTGTGAGACGGTGCTAAAAATAGGTGACTGTGGACTCCAAAAAATACGCGCGAAGAGGGTCGAAAGGTTCTCTCTCCAAAAGCAACAAGTGGAAATGAGGTGATTTTAGCCTACCTTGGGTATCTATACTCGGACTTCTCAAACCATTTTTCCCCAAATTCCCCTGTTAGTGCTACTATGCTGTGAAATCTATGCTAGACCCCAAAATTTCCCCAATCAGATCCTATAGCTCATTCTGCAAGAATTCTGCAAAAGTAGGTATGGCCGGCCAATTTAGGCTTCCCGCTTCCATCTATCGATTTGATTGAAATTTTTTGTGCTTGTCCGTCTTGCCTTTCTAATCACCACTGTGTCTTCCGTTTTTCCATCTGAGCTCCTTTTCTATTTAGTATAAATTTTTGACATGTTTATTAAAAAAAAATCAACGAAAATAACAAAATGCGCTAAAAAAGCAAAGTGAAAATCCAATAATTAAGAAAATCCATTGAAAACCACAGATTTATTGTTTTTTGTTGGATTTTTCTATTTTTAAGTCTCAATATCAAGAAAAATGATTTAAAAAATAACCAAAAATGACTATTTTTTGATGATTTTCTGATAGTATATACACTATTTACACTAATCGGGGAGATATCATCCATAAATCTCCTCTATTGATGAACTATAGGGGCATTATCAGGTAATTTTGCAAAAATCACACGTTAACATCAAACTTTTTCCTCCCTCTTCAAACATTGTCCTTAATTACTTAGTGCCCTTCCACCCCTCCTAGATGGCGTACTCCGGGACGACTTTGTGCATGATTGAGCAATCATGTCTATGCATAGCCTTGGTTGGTTCTACCATGCTTTGAAGATCAATGCAATTCAAGCCATTATGGTGTGCAAGAGTTGGGTCTTGAGTAATTAACTCAAGGGTTTCTGATGTCGAGGCTTTCTAATGCTGTCTTCCAAAGAGAAAATCTTGTAGCTTGTGTGCTCTTTGCTTGATTATACCATCATGATGCTTTAGCACGTTAATTGCCTGAGCTGTTGGTATCAGTTTTGACTGTTGTCGAGATTTTACTCGCCATTGATACCTTGGTTTGCTTGGTGTAGAATGGTGTGGTTGAGTTTTCTGAGACTTAACTCTCCATTGCTTGATTGCTTTTCCAGTTTGCGGAGAAGATAAGTGCTCCTTTTTCTTCCAAATCCATTTCATGCTAGGTTCCTTGCTTGGAGATGATCGTCTCTGTGTTTTGACCTTTGGAACCGTCTTTGGTATTGTCGATGATGTTTTGGACACCCAGATTTAAATCGGCTTGTCCTTAAGCTGTGCTTTTGGTACCCAAATTTGTCTGACTCCTTGCATGCTACTTGTAGCATTTTCTTGTCGATAGGATGGAGAAGATTGAGTACTTCGTGGTTTGCTTTGCTGGGAAGACCCTTTCCATTCCTCCTTGCTTCGTGCAATTGGAATAATGAGTTGCTCGTCTTTAGGTGATAGCTTGAGCTGATTGGTGTCCCAATATGGTACTGCATTGTACGTCCACATCCATGAGATTCCAAGAATCAATGTCTCATTCATGTGTTCATCTGGTAAGCATACAAACTGATGAGGACATGAATATCCATGTACTATCACATTCAAGTTGACTACTCCCAATGTTGGTGTTGGGTTCTTGTTGCATCCTTTGATAGTCGCTATTCCTGCTATCAAAGATTGACTTGTTGCTTTCTTGTACGTGGAATAATTGACTGCATTTACTTGAGCTCCTGTGTCGACCAATGCATTTGTGCTATGACTATTGAGGTGTACTTTGATGCGAAGGTCCATTCCATCTAACCATTCATCATCTGTTGACACTACATCTTTCTGCAATTCCCACTGTCGGTCATCTATTTCTAGAGTGTTGATGGGAATAGGTATTTGTTGATTCTTGAGAGCAGCTTTCCTTTTGAGTACTCGAAGCCGAGCTTCTTCTTGGGCTTCATCAATAACCTGGTGTTGTTTTATATTTCTTTGCTTTGCTGCATGCATTCTTTCTAGCAATTCATTGGTTAGTGGCAGATTGTACTTCTTCAAACGACATCCACTAATCCAATTAGCCATTGGTTCACCATCTAGGGTGGACAACTTAACTGCTCCACTTGGAGATACATCTTCAACGATAAACGGTCTGTTTCCCTTTTTCTTAAACTTGGGAATGTGTTGCTTAAGGGAATAGACTAGAACTAAGTCCCTTTTTTTGAAGATTTTTGTAATTAGATGGGAATCAAAAAACTATTTTTGTTTCTGCTTTTGTGCAGTGTGAGCTACCGCAGTTAGCCTTTGCTCATCTAGCTTTTCTAAGTTAGTCTTTGCTCATCTAGCTTTTCTAAGTCTTCAAGTCTTTCTGACAATTCATGTCCAGTCCACTCAAGATCCTTAGCTACCCTTAGTGTCGGCAATAGAAATCCTATTGGCAATATGGCATCAAGACCATAAAAAAGGTTAAAGTGTGTAGCATTTAAAGCTGTTTTGAATGAAACTCGATAAGCCCATAGAGATGCATGGAGATTTATTTCCCAATCTGTCCTTCCTGAACTAACCACTTTAGTCAATACCGAGCTAAGAATTTTATTCGTATGCTCAGCTTGTCCGTTTGCTTGTGGGTGATAGGGGAGCTAATTTGTTGTGGATGACCATAAATTCATTAAGCAGATACTCGATTACCTCATTGAGGAAATGAGTTCCTCTATCATTGACAATTTCTATTGGCAGTCCATATCTTATGAGCACATACTCATATAAGAATGCGGCAGTGGTTCTGGCATCATTATTTTGAGTTGCTTTAGCCTCGGTCCAATTGGTCAAATAGTCCGTAGCTACAATGATATATTGAGCTTGGATTCAACAAAATCTATAGCCCATTTTGCAAAAGCTCTAGCCCCCATCATTGTTCTTAAGGGCATGCTATCTATTCTTGTTGGCATTTTTTCTTGTTGACAAGCATCACACCTTTGAACATATTCTTTGGCATCTGCAAAAAGTGTTGGCCACCATACCTGCCATTAAGATTTCTCTTGTGGTGGTCTCACTCGAGAAGTGACCTCCAACTAATCCAGCATGTGCTTGTTCTATAATTGGAATATATTCGTCCTCATTTGCACAAAGATGCAAATGTTGATCCTTACCTCTCCAATACAATTGGTCTCCAATGAGAGCATAGTCTCTTGCTTCAGTTTCAATTACTCTTTGATGGTGTTTACTCATATCCTCATGAAATGTTCAACTCGATAAGTAAGTAATGAGATAGTTACTCCACTTAGGAACAACTGACATTTGGAACAATGTGACATGAGGTATGGGTGTTTGTTTTCTACATTGAGGACAATCCTTTACAAAAGAGTGAACATCACTCCTCATAGTTGGCCAATATACTCCAAGTCTCAAGATTCGTCGCATAGTTTGGTCTTCCGCAAAGTGAAGTCCTACTATGGTAATATGTGCTTGACTTAGGTATTGGGTTTGTCAGGACAAGGGCAAGGCCGTGCTAGGCAGTGTGGAAAGGGAGTCCAATCAAGGAAAAGGGCTAGGAGCCATGCTATATAGTGGGTGGTTGGGAGGTGGACTCCAAGGCACTAGTTCCCCTTGTCTCACATTGTTACCTTTGAGGAAGGGGAGGAAATATTTTTACGTGTGCCAGAACATTCAGAAAGTCTGAAAACTGGGCCAACACCTAAACTATCTCCATGATATTGTGGGCCTTTCAAAATACTCAAGCAAGTAGGTGATCGTGCCTACAAATTATTTCTACCTACACATTCTCGTATTCATCCAGTGTTTCATGTAAGCCGTTTACGTAAGCGGTTACATGGGGACGACAATGTCATTGACCAATAGATTTTGGTTGATTTTGTTGAATCTCTTACCTTACCACATGAACCTGAATGCATTCTCGACTATCATGATTTACGTACGCGTCATCATGTACGTCAACTAGCCTTAATCAAGTGGAAAGATCGACCTGAGGAAGAAGCCACTTGGGAAAACATTAGTGTTCTTAAGAAGAAGTTCCCCACTTTTGTTTTCGAGGACGAAAACTCTTCTTTAAGGGGGGAGTCATGTCAGGACAAGGGCAAGGCCGGGCTAGGCAGTGTGGAAAGGGAGTCCAACTAGGGCAAAGGGCTAGGAGCCATGCTATATAGTGGGTGGTTGGGAGGTGGACTCCAAGGCACTAGTTCCCCTTGTCTCACAGTGTTTTCTCTTCAGGATTAATTCATAAGAGCAATATTCCATCTCAGTTTCTTTTGTATAGTCTACCAGCTAGTAATTGATACATAGCCAATTTCTCAATTAATCTAATTGTAATAAGAAGTGGTATTTGCGAATCCACTTGAGCTATGGTCATCAATGATACCATATTTTTTGACCATCGAGGTATCATTTCCACAGAGAACAGATATGCATGTGGTAGATCATCGTCTACCCCTTTAGGTGATTCTCCTGAAACAATTCTTGATAAATAATTTTCTCTTTGATGAGTGATGCCCTTTTTTACAACCACAGTGAAATCAAATTCCAGAAGAATGATGAACCATCTCACTATTCTTCCTGTGATGCATGGCTTGTTGACCAAGTACAATAGGCTTGGTGGTCCACAAAAAACACAAATTTGTTGACTAATAGGTAATATCTATACTTTTTTACGGCATAGATCATTCTTAATCCTTCCCTTTTCATGATGGTATAATTCTTTTCCGCCATATTAAACTATCGGCTAACATAAGAAATAGGAAAATCAATTTTCCGTCTCCCGGTTGAGCTAGTATACACCCAATGGCAAAATTGGAAGCATCTACATGTATGAAAAATATCTTATTCGAATTTGGTGCTTTCAATATTGGAGTTGAAGTGAGAGATTGCTTAAGCTTCATGAAGAATTTCTTACACGCTTCAGTCCACTCAAAGTGTATAATCAAGCTATACATGGGTTTTGCAATTATAGTGTACATGTAAATGAACCATCTGTAATATCCACAATGCCCATGAAGGCTTGAACCCCCTTGATTGTTGTTGGTTAGGCAAATCAAAAATAACATGAATTTTATCCAAGTCAATAGCTATGTTTTTTTTAGACATTATATGTCCAAGAATTTTTCCTTGTCTACCCATGAATGTGAACTTTTCATGATTTAAGCAAATCCTATAAAGTCTACATTTTTTGAATACCTTTTTGAGGTGTTCAAAATTATCAGCCCGGATTGATGAATGTACGCATAGGTCATCCATATATACTTCCAAGAATTTCCTAAGATATTCTTTAAAAGCATGGATCATCAATCTCTGAAAGGTGACATGAGCATTAGTTAATCCAAAAGGCATAACCCGATAGGCAAAAATACCCCATTCAGTCACAAAAGCAGTTTTATGATGATCTTTTGGGTCAACCAAAAGTTGATTGTATCCCCAAAAGCCAAAGAAGCTGTAAGCTTCTTTTCCTGCAACTCGTTCTAAAACATGCTCACTGATTGGAAGAGGAAAGTTTTCTCTAATGGTAGCTGCATTCACTTTTTTGAGGTTGACACACACTCGTAGTTTTTCATTTTTCTTGGGTACTACCACAATTGGAGACACCCAATTCGTGTGTTCAATTTCATAAATGAATTCGGCTTCCTTTAGTTTTTCAATCTCTTCTTTAATCTTCCTACAAAATGTTTCATTGTATGTGTATGGCCTTTGTCAACTTGGTTTCACATCATCTCTCATGGGTATAGTATGTTGACAGATTTCTGGATCAACACCCTGAGATCCTTGTAAGACCAAGCAAATATATCTTGGTATTCTTTTAGAAAGCTTAGAAAAATCTCTTCTTCTTCTTCAATTAGGTCATTTACAATGTAGGCAAGCCTAGGCTCTTCTCCTGGTTCAGCCAAATCTATCTTTTTTGCGTTTTTCGGCCCTTTGTAGGACTTGCCCTGTTTTCGTAGTTCTCTAACAGGTTGTTTGACTATGATTTTTTGATCTTGGAGCGTATATTTTTTGTAATGGGATGGAACACTCATTACATCTTTACCATCTTCTTCTGTGGTTTCCATTTCTGTCGTATATATCTCCTTTGGAGCTTTTTTCAACTCTTGATACTTCTTTTCCACTCAACTCGTGTCATGGTTGACTCCTTGTCCTGTTTTCTGGCTTTGCTTGAGTACCTTCCCCGTTTTCCTCGATGTTTTTGACATTTCTGGATTTTCATTTGAAGGATATATGTCAGTGATTTTGTCCTTGACCCAATCATGTGCATCTATCTGCATTAGGAACTGGTTTCTATTGGAGACTGATGGCATAGGTATAGCTTTCACGTTTCTAGTGTCTCTTTTTCATCTATACCATTTCTGTCTTCCCAATTTCTGGTTAGGAAAGTCAAAAAACTTTTCCTCCCCTACTTTCATGAGTAGCTTAGCTCTCACGTGTTCTTTTTCTGACCCCGAATCATCTGAGGTAGCTGAGTGTTCTTCTAACTCATCTATTGCATCGTAGTAGAGGTCTAAAAAGACTTGTTGAGCTTTCATCAAGTCCTTAGGTTCGTGAATGTCGTCTTCGATGTGGAGGGTTGAAATCATTTGGATGGGAATTATGTCATAGCCATCTTCATTGCAAAATTGAGTGGGCATAGATGTATTCACACATACATCCACTGTCGCTAAAATTTGAGTCCACTCAAATGGCTCAAACAAATGTTCTGGAAAGGGTTTAGGTACATAGGCTTCATCTGTGCAATCCCTTTCTAAGATACATTCTTCTCGTTTTAAACTCCCTTTTTTGAGGCTCCGCACATCCATATAGGAGTGTCTTTGTTCAACCAAGATGGAAGCTTAGTTTAAGCCGAATTCCTTCTTCCCCTTTGTAGTATTCTCTGACTTTGTTCATTGGAACAGGTCGAACCTCTTTGTTGTTCATTTCTTTTTTCAACTTCCCAAATTTTCTGTGATGAGCCCCATTATCCCCACCTTCTCTAGGGTTTTTTGTAGATCATTCCATAGGTATGGTCTGATTTTTAACAGTTCTCCCAAAGTAAGAGTGCATTGGATGGGTGTAGACATGATTGAATGAATGTTGTCTACTTCTAGGGTCAGTTCTGCTCTTTTTACCTTAGTGGTCTTACACATTATGGATTCATCTTTGTTATCTCCCAAGTAAGAGGGTAATGTTTTCAAGGTCAATGGTTAGACATTCCTGAAGCTTCAGATCCGCAATCCCTATACAAGGATTATACATCCATGTCTATATCAGCAGGTAGGTTGTTTAACCAAACTTCCTCTGTAGGAGCTGACTTTAGAGTTAGGATACCATCATTGATCTCTCATAAGTGTCATGGCCAGTCTTCCTCTACGAATGGAATTCCGTCTAAGTTCATCTTCGTTGTTTGGCACTATAAGTTCTAGCTCTTTTGTTTCAAGGTGGGGTTCTACCACCACTTTGGTTTTTTCTTGATTGTCTCTTACCACAAGCTCCTTAGGTTTTGTCATACTTTCAAGCTTGGGTTTTTGCTTTTCTAGCATTTCCTGCGTAATTCTTACCAAATTTTGATAAGCTTCTATCTTAGCTACTTCCATGATAGTTCTTCCATTTGATTTCCATGTTTTGGCCTACTTTAAGTCCTGCTTGGTAGGCTTCCAAGGCTGCATTAATAGGCTCAAAAATTTTATCAACCAAAATTGATCCTCCAGATTTCACGTTGGCTTATTTGACTTTGCTTCCCGTTTCTTTCACCTTTTCATGGAATAGTTTTTTTGCTTTTCCTCGATTTCAGCCCATTGTTTCTGTTTTCTCATCTCATACCTCTTGCTTCTTCTTCTTTTGGTCTTTTGAGAGGCAATTTTTGTACTCTTCGAATCATCAGAGGAGTTATGTTTCTTTTTCTTAGCTGGGGCTCTAGTGATTACCTTGATTGGAACAATCCGTTTACTCTTTGATGAGCTACTAGGTATCACTTGGACTACGTTTACTACTGTTTTTCCCTTGTTTAAAGGATTTTTAGGACAATCTTTTGGGAAGTGTCCTCCCTTTTTGCAACATTGTATGCAACAAGCTTCAACTGACTTGAGGTTCTTGTTAGGCTCTGGGCATTCATTTTTCCAATGATCATCTGCACCACATTTATGACAGTTTCCCATTCTTGGCTTAATCATGGGTCTTACCATAGGAGGTCTAATACTTTGATTAGCCACATAATACATTGGTGCAAGCTCTAGTGGAGCATACGTCACATGTTCTTCCATTGGTGGTGGATGTGAATTATACCAATCTCCTTCTACCATTACTATAGAAGGACTAGGCTCAGCATAGGGTTTAATAGTCACTAATGCTTGTTCATCTATGACTCCCTCTGAATGCATGTACTTTACAGGCACTACATTATGTCCTGGGTACGGAGGTTGTTGACCCAATACGGGTTAAGGTCTTTCCATACCCATCGGTGGTCTTTGAGCTGGTGCCATGTTAGGCTGATATCTGTACATGGGTTGTCCTTGTGGCCTCATGGGCATGTATTGAACATTCCCATCATACTTTGGTCAGTAGTAACACTCATTGGTCTTATGGTTGGTCCATTTACCCTCGATTGCATACCATTCCTGCGGTCTAATTGGTTGTCCCTATTGAGGTATCCCTTGCCTTGGTCCCCTCATAGGTGCTTTTTGCATGTTATTCATCATGTCATTCATCCTTTTGAGCATGTCTTCTATGGCTGAAAGTGGTTTTGTAGCAGCCGTTCCCACTTGAGCTCGTTTGGTGGATGTTGTTTTCTCACTTTGGTTATCGTTAGGGACATCTTCTTCATTGAAAATATCACAATTGTCTCCTAAGTCAATAGCATATGACACACACTCTTCTTGGTATGCTTCTTGCTATATAGTATAGTATGAAGTTCTTTGTTTAGCAATCCCTCTAGAAACAATGATACTAGTCGTTCTTCTACAGGTATCTCTAGCTCTGGGCATTTGGCAATGTATTGTTTTATTCGATTTGCACAATCCCTAATATACTCACCTTGCTTCTGTTTAAAGTTGTAGATTTGAGCCACCATATTGTGTTTGATCCCCGTTTTGGAACAAGCAGCTACAAATCCTTGAGCTAATGTGTTCAAGTCCATGATTGACCACCTTGGTGGAATGTTTTGGGACTATGTCAATGCTTTTCCTTCTAATGTAATTCCAAACCCCTCGAATTGAGAAAATCCAGCACCCTCGTCTGCTGTCACAACAATTGATGCTCAAGACACCACAGAAACCATGCCGCAAAATTTTCCACCACGAATCAAGCAAAGAGTAATCAAAGAGTCACCCCGGTTTCTAAAGCACGAGATGCAAAGAGGAGGAAAAGAATGAGGGAGATGGAAAAGAAAGAGGCAACTGAGAAGGAAGCGCAGAGAGTACAAGAAGATCAAAGAAGACAAAGAGACCAAGAGGAATGGTAGAGAGCTGAGGCCGAGAGGGCTCATTTGGCAAATTTACAAGCATGAGCAAAGGCAAAGAGAAAGGCAGCAAAGGATAGAGATCAAGCCACCCAACAAGCAAAGGCTGGGAGCTCAAGGCCTTCAAAAATACCTCAGAGAGGCAAGCAATGTACAAAGAGAAAAAAGAACAACGTTACACGTGAAGAGCAACAAGCCCAAGAGGAGAGGAGGAAAAAGTATAAAGATGATCCTCCTCAATGGGCCAGGCAAGTGACTCCTCCTCCACCACCAACAACACAGAAAAAGCAAAGATGGAAGCCAGGCACAGTTGCTTTGTGTGAGATCAAAAAATATCAAAAGAGCATTGAGCCAATCATACCGAAAGCGGCCTTCTCTCGGGTGGTGAGAGAGATGATAGATGAATATAGCGATTTGATTACACAAATACAACGTGCAGCTCTACTGGCCCTATAGGATGCCACCTAAGACATTTTGGTGCAGCTTTTTAAGGATGGCATCTCCTATACGGTGCATGCAAAGCATGTAACATTAAAAAATATGGATTTAGCCTTAGCAATCAATTTAAGAAATGAAGGATGCCTTCATCAGAAATAGTCTTTCCCATATACTGTCTCTTGATGAGATTTGTAATATTTTTCTATAATATCAAATGACAAATTTCTACCATTCCATGCAACTATTCAACTTTATTTTGTATTGTTTTTTATAATTATATTGAATTGTTGGGCATGTTACGGTCATCAAAAGCAACACACAAAGAAAAAAGACTAACTAGATGACCAAAAAACTTGAAAGAGCAGTAAAAGCTACAATTTGCAGGAAACCTTGATAGAGCCACTGTTGTCTCTAGCTCATTAGGAAGAGAATGGGGTCTAGGAGGGCCTCTTTATTTGACAATTTAAGGGAGTCAAACCTCTAGTATTAAGAAAGCAATCAAAGAACAGTTTTTGAATTCAAACAGGCAAAACGACTAGTTTATTTTAATTCAAATTTCCCTCCCAAAATTAAATTCAAAATCTAGCGGGCAAAGCCATATCATGTAACATACTATGGAAATAGCTCGACGTGTAGATTACGGATCTATAATCTCCGCTCAAATCGGAGATAGTATGTAGAAGTTATGGAAGGCCAAAAATCATAAAGTTGTCCCCCCCCTTTTGGGGGGAGAAAAGGGCATCTTTTGACCACTCTTACACCTATCTTACACACCCACCATTCTTGCACACATGGCTTGGACCTATGCTAATCACCTCCATAATCTCATGGCAAATAAAGAGGCCCTCCTAGATCCCATCCTCTTCCTAATGTTCAGTTGTGAATCAGCATACACATGTTGCACCTTCGCAAGCCTCTTGCTATCTTGTGCGTGCTTGAACTCCATGATTCTTCCCTTGAGACCTTGTGTGAACCTCTTGAGCTGGGCTGCATTGTCACCCACATCATTCATTTTACCTCCATCGTCACCCAATATCCATTGTCATCTTGTACATTGCTACATGAAATGGAGTCAATGACACTCCTAGGTCGTCAAATACCTGATGATGTCATGGGGAATAGTGGCACAACCTGAACACAAGCACTTATGATTAGACATTGCACATCCATGTTATCAGTTTTATAAAGAGCAAGAGTCTTGATGGTACACAAAGGTGAAGGATTCCACTTACTGCTATACTGCTCCACCTGCTTGTTGGCTTAATGGGGAAGATAATGTTGCAAAGCTTGAGAGGGAAGTAGATTTTCTCTAGAGAGCTTAATGGGGAAGGAGTAGGACTTGTTGAGGAAAGAAAGAGGAATGATCTAGAAGAAGGATATGCTGCAAATTATCAGCTTTAGCTAGAGGTGTTTAGTGAAGCCCATGGAGAAATGGAGAACTTCAGCTTGAGGAGAATTCATCCCTTAAGCATGCAGTAAGCTTGAGGAGGGAAAGGAGGTTCAAACTTCTTTTGTAGAGCTTTTGGGAGGAAAAACTGAAAGGAAGGAAAGAGAAGCAAGGTGAAGTGCATAGACGAAGTGAGAGATGGTAGAATAGAGAGAGAGGGAGGGATGATCAACACGTTTTTGGAGGGACCCCCTTTTAGGAGAGAGGGGGGAGAAACTGGTAGCCACTAGAGAGAGAAAGGATTGGTTTTTACTTAACTATTTAGAGAAAAGTTTAGTTTTTTGAATTTATAAGATATTTTCTCTTTATATTTTATAATAGAGTACAAGTTTAACCACTTACTTTTAGGCCCTACCATACCCACCATTTCAGTCCACATGGCATCCACCTATTTGCCCCTTCCATAATCTCCTTTTTAATCCCATGGCAAATAAAGAGGCCCCCTTAGACCCCATTCCCTTCCTAATGAAAGGGTTTAAAAAGGATGCATAAAAATAGATCAACAATGATATCAAAGATTTCTTATCCTAGCTAGTAATACATCAATTTTATGCCAATCTATGATTAGATTTTTGGTAGCAACTCTCAGTTTTAGTTTGACTTAGGTTTTGTCCCTATTTTGCACCCGTATCTTAGAAACTCAAATGTAGATTTATAACAAGAATTATCCCGAGATCCAAAATAGCATAGCCAATCTTGACAATAGAACCACCAAAGCTCATTGGTAATTTCTATAGTATCCTTCAACGAGTAGAAAATCAAGCACCAAGCACCCTTTAGCAAATGACTAAGATTTCAAATCAGTTTAGCAACCCGAGATCCACTATGCACCATTAGAACATAACTGCCACCACAATTATCGGATTCCACTAGAGATATACCAATTACCAATATTCCTAAAGGCAATTAGAACATAACTGCCACCACAATTATCAAATTCCACTAGAGATATACCAATTACCAGTACATTAGGAAAAATATGGACTCTCCTAGGGCCCTTTTGATTAGGGAAGGGTTAGTGGAGGACCAATGAAAGGGCTCTTGGGATATCACATATAGCCTAAGGAGAGATAGGGGGGCAGCCTATTTGTCCCCCTCTTCAATGCTTGATTCCTAGAGAGAAAGGGGAGGTGGAATGGGGGGGGGGAAGAGGTGTCATAAAGCCTAGAGAGGGACCCTTGACAAAAAGGGACCCCAAAAGAAAAATCGCGCAGGTCAAAAAACCCTAAAAATTTGAAATTTTTGAAAAGTCTCAAAAATGACCATTTTCCCTCCAAAATTGCCCAAAACATAACCAAACATCAAAAAGTCACTTTTTCTCTTCAAATTCCCTCTCTCTATCTCTCCCACAATTTTCTCTCCCCTACCCCCTCCCCTCCCCTCACTCTCTCTTTGCAGTCAACCCCACCATAGCCAAAAGCTCACTCTCCATCTTCTCTAGCTCTCCCTCCCCTCCCCCCTTCATTCTCTCTGTGGTGTGCAGCCCATCATAGCCCAAAGCTCATCACTATCCTCCTCTTCAGTTGTTCCCCCTACCTCTCCTCACTCTCTCTACAGTCAACCCCACCATAGCCAAATGCTCACTCTCCATCCTCTCTATCTCTCCCTCCTCTCACCCCTCCATTCTCCACAGTGCAGCCCACCATAGCCCAAAGCTCATCACTATCCCACCATAGCCAAAATCTCACTCTCCATTCTCTCTATCTCTCCCTTTCTCCCCTTCATTCTCTCTGTACTGTGTAGACCTCACTATCCACCCTCACCCCCCTCCCCCTTCCCAATATCTCTCTACTGTGTGGCCACCCAACCTCTTCCCAAGAATGTCCACCCATACCACACATAGGAAACCCAAGTTGGAGATACAAAAGGTCATACTGCACAACACAAACAGCTCGAAGGTGGAATGGATCCCACAGGTATTTAGCAAGGCTCATGGGTCTACATGCAACCGTTCAGTGTTGGTCCTCATGGAGTACAATGTCGAGGCATACTGGAATGCCATTGGAAGTGAAGACTAATGGCTTTCAAAACAAAACCTCGAATGGTGGCCATCACTCAACATGTGTACAGTGTAGCTGAGATCCACTTGCAGAGAGCTTCAAACCAATTTTCACCTCATTGTAAGTCTAATGCTAAGTCATCTTATGGGTATGTCCTCTTTAATTTTCATGTGTTCATAGTTTTTGACAACGGTATTTGTGAACGTATTTTTTTATCCAGCTTACTTGCAAAGCAATCGCTTGAATGCCTCTGAGGTACCTTTACGGTTGTGCATGCTATAGATAAGAACTAATCTATATAACTCAATAATGTATATTAATTTAAACTATAATAGCTAACACCATATTTGTTGTATTACAGAATGTTACTGCAGTGGATGCTTGGGCTCAACTTGGTTTGCTGTCAAGTGGAAAGTGCGACTTCTCCAATCAGAAGATCATTCTAAACAGTCTTTGTTTGGTGTGTATACTTGTGGATATGGAGGTCCATGGAGTTATCAATGATGAGACAAGCCTTGCTAAGAGCATAGCAATTGCCTCAGTCTATATTACATTCAATGTATTTGATCCAGTACATAACATCCCAAGCTATTATTGTAGCCAAGCTACAAACTTTGTAATGAAACTACTTGAATAGAAAGCACTCTTGTTTCATTACATTTTTGTCCACTCTAGTTAATCTTCAACTATATGATGTTGTGCTTGTGATCAATTTTTGTTTCATCTAATCTTGTATGGGTATTGTGCTTCCTGCCAAATTTTTGGTGCTCATAAGTGAATTGATCAAGTAAATTGATTTTTTGGTAGCAAGTACACCTTTTCAATGTGCCTGCATGTAGATCTAGTAAGCCATCTAATCTCAAAGGTCAGGTTTGATTCATTTTCTGTTGTATAAGCACTTAAAGTTTATCTCAAAATGGTCGCAAGCTTTAAATTCTTAGAAGAATCCCATACTCAAGACTAATCTAAGCAAGATAGAGCAATCATATTTCCTTGTGTTGCAGGCATAGACATGAACCTCCTTTGGCATTGAAAAACTTTTAGTTCATGAGCACTTAGAGTTTAACTCAATATATTTGGTAGGCTTCAAATTTTTGAAAGAGCACACTCAAACCTAATCCAAGAAAGATACAGCAGTCATATTCCCTCATGTTTGCAAGCACACGCATGAATCCCCTCTTGGTATTGTGCAAACACTTCGTTCTACCTTTGCCATGAATACTGCAATGGCATGCTATTATGTTGTATTTGATATAAATTTGTGTAAGTTCAACCATAAGCTTGTGTTCTTTGAAATCCCCAAGGAACACAGACTATGAAATCAAAATAAAGAAAAGAGAGCGAACAAACAAGATAGAGATAGGGGATATACATATATATATTGTACATAGATAGATGGAGGATAAATAGACAAACAGACAAATAGATATAGATAAATGCATTAATAGATAGATAGATAGATAGATGGATAGATAATTTGATAGATAGATAGATACACATGTAGATAAAAAACACAAAGATAGATAAATAGATAGATAACTAGGGATAGAGAGAGAGAGAGAGAGAGAGAGAGAGAGAGAGAGAGAGACCCTTTTGGAACTCAAGGGCATTGCCCCTGTATTGAGGATACACTCTTATGATGGATAAATGACATGATACATGGATCAAACCCAAGACAAGTTACTCCTCAAGGATTTCTTGCTAATTGAGTATGCATCATGTATACTTTGAGCCATCTGTATAGCAGAGAATGAGTAGAGAATGCATCATGCACATGGTGAGCCATCTATATCCATTTGTAGTAGAGGATGAGTTTTCTTTTTCTAGATATATCATATGAGCTATAGTTTTGTAAAATGCTTCTTTGGATGGATGTTCATGGTTATCCTGTAGGCCCAAGGCCACCATGCCCAAAACTAAGCAAGCACAAAGAGTAGGAGGCAAGGCAGGGGGTGCATAGGCCTTGGGAGGCCCAAAAAAAGCCTGCCACAAGGGAGCACATTTCACCCCTGGCCACAAGGGAGCGCATTTGGGCCTTCCATAGACCTATGGAAGGCCCAAATGCGCTCCCTTGTGGCAGGCTTTTTTTGGGCACCCCAAGGCCTATGCATCCCTTGCCTTGCCTTCTATCTATGCCAGCTTGCTTTGGCATGGTTGACATGGTCCTACAGGATGTTCAAACTTCACTTAACCATGCAATAATAGCTATCTCATACCATGGCGCGTTGCAAGCCCCCCTTTGATATTTAGGATAGTGCCCCATAGTGTGTATGCTCTAGTTCTGGTCTCTTAAGAAAAAGGGAGTGCTTTTCTTGGTTGTACAAAACACTTTTTAGTCTCACAAAGGCCTACTAGCAAAAGAGAGCTAAAGCAAATGGCCATAACATGCACAAAAAGAATAGATACAGAGAGAGATAATCGATTCTTAAAGAAGCTACCCATAAAGGAGCCAATATTCTATTAATATAAAACACTACTCTATAAGTTGAGGCATGCTTTTCCATGCATGGGAACCCCCCCATATTTTTTTCTCTTTTACCAAAACTATTTCCTATTATATAAGTTACTTTTGATTTTTTCTTCCCTTTTTCACTAACGTTTTAGCCTTTATTAAATAAATAATACTTATGCTAATCAATCACGATGTAGCATAATAAGTAAGCTTTCTTTGTTGATCTCTCTTTTGACCTTATATATTAAATATATATATATTCTAATATTTTCTAATATATTTTTTTCATGTATATATATTAGTCCACTCTACCAAATATTTTATTCACTAGTTTTCATTTTCAAACCTCAACCCCACTTTCAAATTTCAATAATACCTCCATCTAGATGATTGCCAATCTTTTCAACACTCTAGGTCATGTTTTCATACACATGAAGGAGCTTACACTTGAAGGCAAGAGAGAAGTCCACTCAAAGGGGACCACCAAAAGACTTTTGCAGCCACAAATAATACATTATTTGGCTGAATTTTTTAAGTAAAGAAGAACCCCGAATCTGAAGGAGCGTTCAACATGAAAGATGTAGCTCGTGATCTCAACTTTTAGCTCAATTTTTTTCAGAATTTTTGGAGTTATGAACACGGAGATATGATTTTTGTAGTGGACCCCAGTTTTCTCGTGTAATGGTGACACAGGCCATCCCCACTTTTCTTCCTTCTAGAATGGCTATGGTTCTACAAGTCTTCAAGCATGATTACAAGAGACAAGGCTCTTTTAATGAGGTTTTGGCTAGTCTAGATTAATTCTATCACCATTTTTGGAGGATCCATCCTCATCAACAAATATCCACCTTCGACAACCTCTCTTATAATTTTCTTACCTCTCTCTTCTCTCCCTAATAAGCTTATGTCTATCCAAAGCTAGACTATTGTAAATATTTCCTATCCTCTACATCCTACCCACATTCTCTCTTCTTCTCTCTCTATTGACATTGGTATTTTAAATAATGAGGAGACAAGATGGGAGCCACAGTCACATGCACCCCATTTTCCTAGTCACCAAAGTGGGACACTCACCTCAAATAGAAATATTGCTAAATCCTTCCCTCCTTCCCTATATAAGGAGGCCATGAGAGCTCACTTGGGGAGAGAACACACACACACACACACCTATCCATACACACTCTTGTGCTACATGCTTGTAGCATGAATCCTAATCACATAATCACAGCACCATCATCATCACCATCACCATGCACAAAAGATGAGCACCACACCTCCACACCACTTGTAATTAAGGGTTGAAGGCACAATTTCAAGAAGAAGAAGGGTGGACACACTCATGATATTCCTCGCCATCAACTCCCATCTCTCCATTATGCCTCCTACGATCTTGTTTCCTTCTCATTTTCCTGCCATACGCTACCTATTGTATTCATCTTTTGCAAGCAATCAACACACTCCATCTTGGTGCCATACTTTGTGTCGCTTTGGATACATCTCATTGTGAGTATGGTATATGCTTGTTCCTTGCCATTTTTTTTTCTGCTTATGTTAAGGTGTGCGGATTCGCCACCACACACACACACACTCTCTCCCTCTCATATTCCTATCATCTTGCTACTTCCATCTTAAGGTGTGCGGATTCGCCACCTTTTGTATGAGAAGTGAGCATACTTGCATGTATCCCTGACCTCGTTATCTTCCTTACTACATGCACGCGTAGCGAGCCCATTCTCACTCACTCACCACTCCTCTCACCTTATTCTCCGACCACCCCATTCCACATTTGGGCGTGGATCTTGAAATTGTTTTCCATGCATGCTTCATTGTGTATATGTATGCGTCCTAGCCGCATATCTTGCTAGGTGGTGCCCCTATTGTGTATTCCCCATGATGAGGCCATTGTGCATAGTCTTGGTGTAGAGGCCACCGGGTCTATTTTTTCACTTCCGCCTCTCATTTGGTGCCCCCACTGAGGAGGGCTCTTGAAACCCTTCAGTTTATAAGACTGAAAACCCTAAACTATTGTGAATGGATGAATGAGTATGAAGGTTTTTCTAACTGGACGACAGAAGAAGAAGAGCTCCAAGCACAACTAGACGAACTCCGCATCTCCATCGAAGCTCGAGTGCCAGGCGTAACGGTAATCGATTTGAAGTGGGAGAGTCAACCAACGCGCCAAACCCAGTGGATATACATAGGCCAAGTGCCAAGAAGAAGAAGGAGAAGGTGGAAACCATGTCCGCAACCTACAACCAACCAACAACAACAAAATGGAAGGAGCTCTGCACAATAGAGAATCAACACTATCCTACTTTAAGAATCGGGTAACTCAAGTCACCGAGGTAATTATCATAGTCAGTTTTCAAGTCGCACCTGATGCTGCAGCACAGATAACAGAAGCATTGGCTCACACTCTCACTAGAGAAACTAGGGATCTACTGAGTTTGTTTCAGGAAAGAACACCACCCTCTCCTACAAGCTTGGACAGTGACTAAGCACCTCTAAGCTACACATGAATCAGTACAACCTACCTCAAGACAGATCACACATACCAACACGTGTACGCTCAATCAAGGTAATATTGGACTTGAAGATTCACTACCAGCACGTCATTGACACCATGCCGGGTGGGGAGCAGTTTTTTGAGGTTCTGGCATCAGATCAGCCATTTGTTTTACCTTTGGTACAAGGCAATGTACCGTTTGAAGTTTTAATCTATGTCCTAGTATAATAGGGTATACACGCCTCCTTGTAAAGAAGAAAAAAATTTTGCAAGTTAAGAAGTGTGTCTTTCTAGCTCTCTCTCAGTAATCATGGCAAGTGTAGCATTTCCAACCTTTACTGGTAAGGTGGGCGAGGATGCTGCAAACTTTCTATACAACTTGGAAATAACATGTGTCATCTCTGCGAGAGATGATGATGCTTCGCGCTTGCGCATCTTCCCACTTCTAATGAAGATGGAGGCGAGATCATGGTACAATGCCTTGGCACAAGAAACCAAGGAACGGTGGGACTTATTAAGGGCAGCCTTTGTCAAGCGTTTTGGAGAGGGCACAACATCAGAGAAACTATGGCAATTGTTGACAGAGTTGAAGCAGGGCAGTATGCTGGAATACGCATCATATGAGTCAAAGTTTGTAGATTTATGGGGGCGCTGGGTTGCATCGCTAAGAGAGGATGAGGGGGCACCTGATTTCCTAAAGAAGGATCGGTTTGTGGCTGGGTTATGGCCAACTCTTAAAGAGAAGGTGAAGGGAAGGTTTCCTGCTACGTATGAGCTAGCAGTTGAAGTGGCCCGCCTTAAAGACAAGAAGTTGCGCCTACAAGTCAGGAATATCGATGGAGAGGAAGCCGTTAGGACCCCACCACCTCTAGCACCACCTACAACAGTCACCCAGAGGATTCAACCACAAGAACCAATTGAAGATCAGCAAGACCTACTCAACCGAATCACCAATCAACTTGAGAATCTCTCAGTCCATTTGATACAACAAGGGCATGCACACAATCTCAACCAAGAGCAAGGGAGAGGACAACGAAGGCAAAACCAAGAATATCACTGCTACAATTGTGGGGAGGATGGTCATGGCATGTACTACTGTCCACAACCAAGGAGGCAGAATTTCAACAGAGGAGCCAGACAAAACCAGGTTTCACCACCAAGAGCAAGACCACCACCACCGAGGGCACCACGACAAGCACCACCCGTGCAAATCTTACAACCACCAATTCAACCACAACCACAACCACCACCACCACCACAACTTCTCATTCCACCCTTACCCCCACCACCAGCTGGCAATCAAACAGTAAGCGTCATCAGTCTTGAAGGTAAGGGAAAGGAGAAAGTGGAGGAGGATAACACCAAGGTTAAAGGAGTAGATGCCATTGGGGTAAAACGCGCTAGGCATGGTGAATCTTCTCAAAAGGAAGAAAAGATGAAGAATAAAGGGGAATCTAGCAAAAAGCCGTCCAAGTCACGACGTAAAATTGACATTGTAGATTTCTCTTTGGGTGAATGTTCTAAACCATATGATTTGGTTCAAGATGTTTCTGTGCAGGGCCCAAAAATCACCTGGCCCCAGTTACTCCACCTAGCACCTAGGGTGAGGAGACAATGGACAAAGATGTTTAACACGAGGCGACCAAAGCCAAAGATAGCTGGGGCTATCTCCGGGAGGAATCTAGACGACATACTACCAGTGATGGATGCTTACATCAAAGGGCAATACATCTCCAATATCTACATTGATGGTGGCGCACAAATATGCGTCATGAGTGAAAAAATGATGCACCGTTTGGGTTTAGAGGTGAGTCGGCCGGCACCATGCCGAGCCAAAATGGCAAATAATTTAAAAGTTCAATGTGTTGGTGTCATAAATGCAGTTAGGATGAAGGCATTCAACACCGAGGTAGATGTGGACATCTTTGTCATGCCACACAAAGGGGAGGGCTATCCTATCATTCTAGGGAGGCCTTGGCTTATGGATATGAGAGCTAAGCAGGACTGGGACACCGGCATAATCCAGATGAAGGATGCAAAAGGAAGGCCAATACTTTACGACATGAAGATAGGTCAACAACGCGACATGGATCTAGAAACCTCCGAGGATGAGTTTTCTAGTGGTGACTCTTCAACCACTTCAGAGGAGGAGTCAACAGTGAGTGAAGAAAGTGACAGTAGCATTGAGGTGATGGGGATCATTCTCAAGGACCCTAAGAAGATGGAGCAACCTCATGCCTCATCATCAAGCCAAGGGGAGACACCAGGTATACAACCTCTGGTAGAAGCAAGTAAGCTACATCAAATGCTCTCTAGTGAGTTGTGTGGGAAGGAGCGTGAAGATTATATTTTGATGCTAAGTAATTTTACCACATTGTTCATTGATGAATATGATAAAATCACTGGCATCACAGTAGTTCAACATCACATTAAGCTCAAGGAGGGAAGTAAACCTGTAGTGCAGAAGCTCAGGCGGCTAGGAGTAATTCAACAAGACGCCCTACTCAAAGAGGTGAGGAAATTGCTAGAAGCCGGTTTTATCTATCATGTTGAAGACTCAGAGTGGGTTTCTCCAGTGGTAGTCACACCAAAGAAGAATGGTAAGTGGAGGGTTTGTGTTGATTACAAGCCTCTTAATGAAGCCACAAAGAGGGACCATTTTCCTCTTCCTTTTCAAGACGAAATACTCAATGAGGTAGCAGGACATGAGCGCTACACGATATGTGATGGCTACTCAGGCTACTTCCAAATTAGCATCGCTACAGAAGATCAAAAGAAGACAACCTTCATCACACCATGGGGATGTTTTGCTTACAGAGTTATGCCTTTTGGTCTCACTAATGCTCCAGCCACTTTTCAACGATATGTGACATTTGTTTTTCAGCCATTCTTTGGAAAATCAATCCGTGTTTTTATTGATGACTTTTGCATCTATAGCTCTCGCTCTCTTCATTTGGAGAAAGTTTATGAAGGTCTAGCTAGGCTACAAGCTTTGGGGGGCCAACTCAATGTGGAGAAATGCCACATTGGTGAAAGCAAGGTTACTCTTCTTGGCCATGTGATCTCGGCCAACGGCATTGAAGCTGACCCAAGCAAGGTTCAAGCCTTGGTGGCTTTGACCTCTCCCACCACAACAAAGCAATTGGTCTCTTTTCTTCAAAAGATGAGGTATTTGAGTAGGTTCATTCACTTGCTCTCCCAAGTGGTTCTCCCTTTACAACAAGTTACCCATCAAGAGATCTTCACTTGGAGTGAAGAAAATGAACAAAAATTCAATGAGGTAAAACAAATTCTAGCTTCACTTCCCACCATAGCACCTCCAAAGTGGGACGAGCCATTTTATGTAAACCCTAGTGTTGGCAATGACACACTTGGGGCTGTATTGATGCAAAAGGATCCTCAAACTTCTTTCATGCGTCCTATCTACTTCTCTAGTCGAATGATGACCCCATCAAAAAAGGGATACACGGCAGTGGAGCACATGGTGCTTGCATTAATGTTTGCTACCACCAAATTTCGCTCTTATTTATTGTCTAGACCATTCATAATCTTAACAATGGAAGAAGTATTTCCTTATGTAATGCAGCACATGGATGTTTCTTCTAGGATTTCCAAATGGCTCACAAGGCTACAAGAGTTTGACTACACAATGCAAGTGGAGAACTCCACAAGGGCCAGTCTAGGAGGTATTCTCACTCATCGCCACTATGAAAAGAAGCTAAAGATAAAGCCAAATGATCAAGATATTACACCTGTGCTGGAAGTCCCTAAGGTAGAGGAGGCTCACTCTCTTTTCTTTGATGGAGCCTACAAGAGGAAAGTGGACAAAGCTGCAGCAGGCATTGTCATCTTCAACGAGCAAGGGGACAAGGTTTTCTCCATTGGGAATCTCTTGGATTCTCACTCTAACAATGAGGCAGAATATGCAGCTTTAACTCTTGGGTTAGAGTGGTGTGTGACACAGGGCATTCAACGGTTAAATGTATTTGGTGATGCCATGCTTTTAATAAAACAAATACAAGGAACTTGGGCTTGTAAAAATCATATCTTGCTAGGCCATTTGCACAAAGTCAAGGAACTTTTAGGGAAATTTCAAGTTGTACAATTACATCATGTCCCTCGAGCAGAAAATCAAGAAGCAGATGCTCTAGCTAGAGAGAAGTTGCAAGATGTTTCAGTGGTGGGTGCTATCAAGTTGAAGCTGCCTCTCTTCCAAGGTAGCGATGCTATGCTTGACATCATGAGTTTCTTGGACACAGGAGAGTGTCCTAAGGATCTTACTAAGGGCCAAAAGCAGTGGCTTGTGCGCAAGGCAACAAAATACCGCCTTATCAATGACGACCTCTACTGCAAGGGTAAGGATCAAATTCTTAGGCGTGTACCTCTCTTTAGAGAGATCACTGAAATCATTTCAAGTTGCCATGATGGTGGTTGCGGAGGACACTTTGCACTTGACATCACTAGTAGAAAGATTCTACAAGCCGGGTTTGTATGGCCTAGTCTACATAGGGATGTGCATCATTGGTGTAAAACATGCAAGGAATGTCAAAAGGCAGGGGATAGGAGGCTCACATATGAGCCACAGACTCCTATAATCTCATATGGACCATTTGAGAAATGGGGAATTGATGCTATTGGGCCTTTGCCAAGGAGCCAATCAGGTAAATTTTATATCATCATGGGTGTGGACTACATGACCAGGTGGGCTGAAGCAGTTGCCACCACCCGGATTACAGCTAAGGAAGTGGCTAAGTTCGTATTTGAAAACATTTGTTGCCATTTTGGCACTCCTCTTGAAATAATTTCTGACAGGGGACCATATTTTAGAGGAGACCTTGTAGGAGAGCTAATGGAGAAGTTAGGTATCTCACGACGACACTCAACTCCCTACTACCCACAATGCAATGGTTTGGTGGAAAAGGTAAATGGTATGATCTGCAAGATCATCACTAAGCATGTAAACATTCACAAAAGTGATTGGGACAAGCATCTTATGGCTGCACTTTGGGCTTATCGCACTTCATTTCGCACATCCCTTGGGTTCACACCATATCACTTGGTGTTTGGTAAGGAAGCCATTTTACCCATTGAAGTACAATTGGCTAGTCTCAGGGTGCTAGCTGGGCAGGTGGAACGTCCTAATGCTCATCTCCACAACCACATTCTTGATCTAGAGAGACTTCAACTAGACAGAGAAGATGCTATCAACTATTATGAAGCACAGGCAGAGCAACGTCGACTTACCTTCAACAAGGGACTTAGGGCAAAAGGTCTCAAGAAAGGTATGTTGGTCCTACGGTATGATAACAGGTTTGACACTAGGAAGGATAAAAAGTTTTCACCCAGATGGGAAGGGCCATTTGTCATTAGAAAGCGCTACGCCAATGGCAGTTACCGATTGATGGATGCAGATGGTAGGCTCCACAAAACACGTGTCAATGGATGGAGGTTGAAGCAGTACTTTTTGAGATTTGATCAAACACCTATGATGGAAATCCCCGAGGAGGGAGACTCCTCCACCTCAAATTGAAGAAGAATCAGGTACAACGCTAGAGGCATGAATACCTCTAGCCTTAGGGGGAGGGCTAATGAGGCATGCTTTTCCATGCATGGGAACCCCCCCATATTTTTTTCTCTTTTACCAAAACTATTTCCTATTATATAAGTTACTTTTGATTTTTTCTTCCCTTTTTCACTAATGTTTTAGCCTTTATTAAATAAATAATACTTATGCTAATCAATCACGATGTAGCATAATAAGTAAGCTTTCTTTGTTGATCTCTCTTTTGACCTTATATATTAAATATATATATATTCTAGTATTTTTTAATATATTTTTTTCATGTATATATATTAGTCCACTCTACCAAATATTTTATTCACTAGTTTTCATTTTCAAACCTCAACCCCACTTTCAAATTTCAATAATACCTCCATCTAGATGATTGCCAATCTTTTCAACACTCTACGTCATGTTTTCATACACATGAAGGAGCTTACACTTGAAGGCAAGAGAGAAGTCCACTCAAAGGGGACCACCAAAAGACTTTTGCAGCCACAAATAATACATTATTTGGCTGAATTTTTTAAGTAAAGAAGAACCCCGAATCTGAAGGAGCGTTCAACATGAAAGATGTAGCTCGTGATCTCAACTTTTAGCTCAATTTTTTTCAGAATTTTTGGAGTTATGAACACGGAGATATGATTTTTGTAGTGGACCCCAGTTTTCTCGTGTAATGGTGACACAGGCCATCCCCACTTTTCTTCCTTCTAGAATGGCTATGGTTCTACAAGTCTTCAAGCATGATTACAAGAGACAAGGCTCTTTTAATGAGGTTTTGGCTAGTCTAGATTAATTCTATCACCATTTTTGGAGGATCCATCCTCATCAACAAATATCCACCTTCGACAACCTCTCTTATAATTTTCTTACCTCTCTCTTCTCTCCCTAATAAGCTTATGTCTATCCAAAGCTAGACTATTGTAAATATTTCCTATCCTCTACATCCTACCCACATTCTCTCTTCTTCTCTCTCTATTGACATTGGTATTTTAAATAATGAGGAGACAAGATGGGAGCCACAGTCACATGCACCCCATTTTCCTAGTCACCAAAGTGGGACACTCACCTCAAATAGAAATATTGCTAAATCCTTCCCTCCTTCCCTATATAAGGAGGCCATGAGAGCTCACTTGGGGAGAGAACACACACACACACACACCTATCCATACACACTCTTGTGCTACATGCTTGTAGCATGAATCCTAATCACATAATCACAGCACCATCATCATCACCATCACCATGCACAAAAGATGAGCACCACACCTCCACACCACTTGTAATTAAGGGTTGAAGGCACAATTTCAAGAAGAAGAAGGGTGGACACACTCATGATATTCCTCGCCATCAACTCCCATCTCTCCATTATGCCTCCTACGATCTTGTTTCCTTCTCATTTTCCTGCCATACGCTACCTATTGTATTCATCTTTTGCAAGCAATCAACACACTCCATCTTGGTGCCATACTTTGTGTCGCTTTGGATACATCTCATTGTGAGTATGGTATATGCTTGTTCCTTGCCATTTTTTTTTCTGCTTATGTTAAGGTGTGCGGATTCGCCACCACACACACACACACTCTCTCCCTCTCATATTCCTATCATCTTGCTACTTCCATCTTAAGGTGTGCGGATTCGCCACCTTTTGTATGAGAAGTGAGCATACTTGCATGTATCCCTGACCTCGTTATCTTCCTTACTACATGCACGCGTAGCGAGCCCATTCTCACTCACTCACCACTCCTCTCACCTTATTCTCCGACCACCCCATTCCACATTTGGGCGTGGATCTTGAAATTGTTTTCCATGCATGCTTCATTGTGTATATGTATGCGTCCTAGCCGCATATCTTGCTAGGTGGTGCCCCTATTGTGTATTCCCCATGATGAGGCCATTGTGCATAGTCTTGGTGTAGAGGCCACCGGGTCTATTTTTTCACTTCCGCCTCTCATTTGGTGCCCCCACTGAGGAGGGCTCTTGAAACCCTTCAGTTTATAAGACTGAAAACCCTAAACTATTGTGAATGGATGAATGAGTATGAAGGTTTTTCTAACTGGACGACAGAAGAAGAAGAGCTCCAAGCACAACTAGACGAACTCCGCATCTCCATCGAAGCTCGAGTGCCAGGCGTAACGGTAATCGATTTGAAGTGGGAGAGTCAACCAACGCGCCAAACCCAGTGGATATACATAGGCCAAGTGCCAAGAAGAAGAAGGAGAAGGTGGAAACCATGTCCGCAACCTACAACCAACCAACAACAACAAAATGGAAGGAGCTCTGCACAATAGAGAATCAACACTATCCTACTTTAAGAATCGGGTAACTCAAGTCACCGAGGTAATTATCATAGTCAGTTTTCAAGTCGCACCTGATGCTGCAGCACAGATAACAGAAGCATTGGCTCACACTCTCACTAGAGAAACTAGGGATCTACTGAGTTTGTTTCAGGAAAGAACACCACCCTCTCCTACAAGCTTGGACAGTGACTAAGCACCTCTAAGCTACACATGAATCAGTACAACCTACCTCAAGACAGATCACACATACCAACACGTGTACGCTCAATCAAGGTAATATTGGACTTGAAGATTCACTACCAGCACGTCATTGACACCATGCCGGGTGGGGAGCAGTTTTTTGAGGTTCTGGCATCAGATCAGCCATTTGTTTTACCTTTGGTACAAGGCAATGTACCGTTTGAAGTTTTAATCTATGTCCTAGTATAATAGGGTATACACGCCTCCTTGTAAAGAAGAAAAAAATTTTGCAAGTTAAGAAGTGTGTCTTTCTAGCTCTCTCTCAGTAATCATGGCAAGTGTAGCATTTCCAACCTTTACTGGTAAGGTGGGCGAGGATGCTGCAAACTTTCTATACAACTTGGAAATCACATGTGTCATCTCTGCGAGAGATGATGATGCTTCGCGCTTGCGCATCTTCCCACTTCTAATGAAGATGGAGGCGAGATCATGGTACAATGCCTTGGCACAAGAAACCAAGGAACGGTGGGACTTATTAAGGGCAGCCTTTGTCAAGCGTTTTGGAGAGGGCACAACATCAGAGAAACTATGGCAATTGTTGACAGAGTTGAAGCAGGGCAGTATGCTGGAATACGCATCATATGAGTCAAAGTTTGTAGATTTATGGGGGCGCTGGGTTGCATCGCTAAGAGAGGATGAGGGGGCACCTGATTTCCTAAAGAAGGATCGGTTTGTGGCTGGGTTATGGCCAACTCTTAAAGAGAAGGTGAAGGGAAGGTTTCCTGCTACGTATGAGCTAGCAGTTGAGAGAGAGAGAGATAATAAAGGTTTTCTAAACCCATCTCATGCCTCTTTTCCATCCAATGCATGAATAGACACCCTTGCCTCCTCTCCTAAACTAACCAACTAGCCCCTACCTTTGAAGCATTGGTTGATATAGTTTTGCAGCCTTAGAAATGCTACCATGATGCAATTACATGGCCCATCTTGATGCAGGCTTATGAGTGATGGGTAATCCTCCCCACTAGCATAATTCTCAACATTGGTTCAACACTTTCTATATTAGTTATGAACCCCTAGTATTCACCAATAATTTACCGTATTCATGTGACACACTTGTATAAGCATCAAACCCCTCAGTAAGAATCAAATCTTCAAAGAAATTGCTACATGGAAACTAATTTGCAAGATCAAAGATTTCATATATTAAAGCCATAGCGCTTGTTGTTACAAAACCATGTCCATTGCAGACCACCTCAAACATGATTTTATGAGATTACAAAGTAAAAGCTATGTCGATAGCTTTGGGCATTATGGATACATGATCGGCATGTATATAGTACAGATCTAAATTCTTCAAATGTTGCCTCAAATACACTCAGGTTTGAAACCAGTGCCCTTGTGTAAAGTAACATCGCCATTGCTTGACATACTTGACCTTCCTATGCTTGGGATCCATCTCTGTCTCATGGCTATGGAGTTTCCACCTGTGGTCCAGGGACACCCTTTTGTGTCCTTCCAACTAGAAAGTTTGTGATGTGACTCCACCTTACATGAAAAATAAATATTCTATTCCATAGCTTGCAAGAAGTTGGGTATGCTAGAGTCTTTTCCATAGCTTGTAGAAGTTGGGTATTAGTGTTGTGGGATGCAATAGAGGCAAAGGTGGATGTGAAGACAACTACATTAGCTTGTAATCAGGGTGGGCTTGGTTGATAGGGGAAGTTGAGTGGGAGGGAAGGGTTAGGGTCAGGGGAGGGGATGTTGACATTGAAATGGAAGATGAAGAGGTAGTTGCTGTAGATCTTGGCTGGGTATTTTTGAGGGAGGACAGTGAACAATGGAAGAGGGTACATGCATAGAAAGAAGAGAGGAGAGAGGAATGTGACAGTGAGAGGAATTGTTTAGCAGCTAGATGAAGAGGCAGATCCAGGAGTGTGTGAGAATGAGAGGGAGGGTTTAGCAGGTAGATGGAGAGGGAGATGAAAAATTCTGTAAGAGTGAGAAGGAGGATTTAGCATTTAGATGAAGAGGGAGATGCAGCAGGTCCTGGCTATGGTGGGCATGGCTACTTTGAGGAAGGGGAGTGAGAGACAAAGAGGAGACATGGAGAGAGAGAAAGGGATTTTGGAGGCAAAAAATGATTGTTTGATATTAGAATAGGTTTGGGGTCACTTTTTGGGGGGAAATGACTACTTTTGAAAATTTCAATAAATTTCAAATTTTTAGAGTTTATTTTTTGCCGAGTTTTTAGAAAAAAATGAAAGGAGGGATTCTCTTTTTGTACAAGGGTCCCTCTCCCTCTTTATGACACCCCCTTTTCTCTAGGAGATGTTGAAAAGCTAGAGAGAGAAGGTAGCCTCCTAGTCACTACTTACCCCACCTTTTCTAGGCTTGAAGGCTAGAAAATGACCTACCAAAATAGCCCCCATCATTTCCTTTGCCTCCCTTAATCACAACATAATTCCTTAAGATTAGGGATTCTTACAAGGCCCATGGAGAGTCCATATTTTTCCTAATGATTCCTAAAGGCAATTAGAACATAACTGCCACCACAATTATTGGATTCCACTAGAGATATACCAATTATCAGTATTCCTAACGGCAAGATAAATAACACAATGGCAGAGGGTAGTTTAGTTTAATTTAATCCCAAAACATTAGACGACTACCAAATTCAATGTCTACTATGAAACCACAAAACTAATCACCATTACACAAGCTAGGATTAGAAGAGAACATATGAAGAGGAGGTATTTTCTACAATCTCAATAGTAGACAAAAGCACACATCCCTCGACTTCAGTACAAGGTAAAAAAACAATGCACCCTTACTCTCTCTCTCTCTCTCTCTCTCTCTCTCTCTCTCTCTCTCTCTCTCTCTCTCTCTCTCTCTCTCTCTCTCTCTCTCTCTCTCTCCTTTTTCATAAAATAGAAAACATTCAAGGCTAAGTGAGGAAAGAAAATTACCCACTTGTTTATAGAGGTTGAAGGTAGGAGGTGTAATGAGGCAAGCCCACCCACCAGCTATAAACCAATATCCAAGCTAAGCATGCAGTTCAGGCCACTAATCTAAAATGAGATCTTATAGATTAGTGACACAATATATAAGCATAAACTGACAGAGAAAATCCAATAATATTGTATTACCTTATTGTGTAACTCAATGCACCCCCACCCCTACTCTCTCTCTCTCTCTCTCTCTCTCTCTCTCTCTCTCTCTCTCTCTCTCTCTCTCTCTCTCTCTCTCTCTCTCTCTCTCTCTCTCTCCCCCCCCCCCCCCCCTTTTTCATAAAATAGAAAACATTCAAGGCTAAGTGAGGAAAGAAAATTCCCCACTTGTTTATAGAGGTTGAAGGTACGAGGTGTAATGAGGCAAGCCCACCCACCAGCTATAAACCAATATCCAAGCTAAGCATGCAGTTTAGGCCACTAATCTAAAATGAGATCTTATAGATTAGCGACACAGTATATAAGCATAAACTGAGAGAGAAAATCCAATAATATTGTATTACCTTATTGTGTAACTCACAAACGCCTCTAGCAGAGCCATGCCAAGATCCTATTTTAGGTTGCAAATTGTAGATTATCAAACCTTCACTCATAATTACAAACAATAGTGACGCATCAAGAAGTAAAGACATAATATAACAAAAGACCATTATCATTCAAATAAAGCTTTGAGATACAAAGGGGATCAGATAAGAAGTGTTATGAGTCCAAACAACATAGAAGTATTCGCACTTAGGTTTCCTCTTGCTATACATGCCACCATCACAGCCAACAACGAGAGGAGAAGTTAGACAGTGGAAGGCAAGTGTCAAAAAAGAAACCCACATGACATGGATGTCCAACATAAGAACATATTAGCATAAAGGGCCTTTAGGAGAGTTTGATAAGAACATTTGAACAGTGCCCTCCATAGCCAGCTTGGTGTGTATGTATGAGTAAGGTGCAAGGAACTACAACTCTCAAGTAGTATGTCTCTTTTTGCACCAGATCATAGAACGTCAATCTCTCCCTATTGAGAGGGGACAAGCTCATTTTCTTAAGGTAATTATATTCAAGGGCATGAAGATAAAGATTACACCATATGGGTGAGTAGGCCAACCCCATTGGGATTCCATTTGTTTTCTTATAGAAATTATGGTAGCATTGAACGTACATATAGTTAATTAACCAGGTGGTGTTGATATCGATTACATCCTCTAGATGGAAAGAAAGCCCATTTTTATACTCTATTTTGGACCAAAAACAAGGGTGGAAGTAAGAGGGGAATTGATTGATAGAGATAATCACAGTAGCAGCAATTTGAAAGGCACAAGTGATGAGGCCAATTATCAAGAGTGTTAGCCCAAATTTGTCATAATGAGGGATGTTCTCATAGCATTTCTTAATGTCTAATGAGAACAAGAAAGAGGCTTAATTTGGAAGGTTAAGAATGTAGTCATAAATGTTGTCAACAATGCACAAAGACTAGAGCTTAATGTAAGTAGTGCCTTTTGATTAAGCATTCTTGCTATCTCCTTGATAAAGTAGTGCCTTTTGATTAAGCATTCTTGCTATCTCCTTGATTTTGGGAGACAAGTTTTTAAGATGCAAGCCATAAGCAAGGATAAGTTAGAATAAGCATTGCTGGCCCCACAAGTAAGCCATTTAAAACCCTTTTTATGGATTTTGTAAGATGCCATCAAGAAGGGGAAAGGTGAAGAGTTGGGTAAGTTCATCCTCTTAAGCATAGAATCCACTATGTTAGTGGGATCCTCAAAAGATAAGGTGAAATTAGGATTAAATAATCTTTTTAGTATTTTTGTTTGAATGAAAGCCTTACAAATGAAAAGCAGGTTGCTAGGGGCTTTATCAATGAAAGTAATCAAGCAAGAGAGAATGTGACTCAACCCATACTGAATAATTTCCTTCACCTTAGTGGGACTACGTAGATTTTCTACTCTAGTAAGTAATGTCCCAACTTAGGCACAAAGCCAGGGTCCAATGGGAGACAAATACAAGTAGAAGATAAGGGAGAAGCAGTGAAAATCTCCTTCTGATTACATAAAACCAATTTTAAGGAAGGCATAAAGTTCCAGGTGAATATACAAGCTTTCCATAATGGTGTCAGCACAAAGTTCATACCAAAAAAGAACAAGCCAAAAAATGATTTGAGACAAGGCATATCCATGAGAGGACCATTACTTAACATTGATGAAGATTCGACCATTATTCCTTTGCTTTGGAGCAAGAAACAATCTTCCAGTTGCAACTTTTTCCACCTACAACACTAATGTTGTAGAGGAGGGACTTTGAACTAGGTAGACAGCTATGATTGAAAGCCTTCCTAACACGACCAATGGAATTTGTAGAATGTTTTCCAAGACGAGCATGAAAGTTGGGAGTATGAGCAGCAAAACGGGTCATCCGATTTCTAGCAGAGTCAACAAGTGAGGTAGCATACCAATTCGAGCTAGGGGGCAGGGCAGATTGAGTCAACCTGTTGTTTTCCATTTGCCTCCCTCTTCCAAGGTGCGATTTTTGAAAATCACCACTGGATCTTTTTGGAGTCCTGCCATCATTAGAGGTCCATGCTAGGGACAATTTCCTTTCTGATGAAAATGTCCACCTCATACATGTTGCTACTAGAGCCATGGAGTTGTCCAAATAGAGCCAGCTACTTAACATCCTCAAGATTTTCCCTATAATAAATGAAAAGACTCCTTTACAAATTTTTAGAAAAATCAATGAGTTAATGCTTCACATTATGCAATCAACCTCCTGTGAATGCACTCCTTAATGCCTTGTTCTCTGAGCCCTTTTTGAGCAAGCCAAAAAGCTTGTGAATGGAAGACTTACTACATGATTAGGTAGGGAGTCAATTATCATGTAGGTTAGCTATGAAGGAAGGAGGATATAGTTGTATACTAAAAGCTATTTGTATTTTACAAGCATGAAAGAGTGAAAGTCAAAACCTAGTTGGAAGTGAAGAGATGAGAGAGCCCTAGTGAACCCTAGCTATGGTGACTTGATAGCATCGATATTTATTGCTTACACTTTCCACATCTCTGAGACAATCACTCCAAGGGCGTGAGATGTCCTCTCAACCCCCTTCACACGTTGCCACACCAGAGCACCCGTGAGCGTAAAAATTCTCAAGGAAGCTATCAACGGGATCACACCATGAGGTAAGCAGGTGCATCAGATGGCATCCAGTGGCGTCAAGAGGTCCAATGGGGTCAAGACTTGCACATGGATAAGTGAGGACACAACGGGAATGTTTTCTTGTGATGATTATGCAGAAAGGTCATCATGAGAACTGTATTTGGGGGCCACTTCACGTAATTGTGGAATGAATTATTGGAAAAAGTTGAGTGCTAGGTGTGCGGATGGATGTAGAAGGGTAACAAAAACGTACTACGTGGCCATTTTTTGGCCTATTCGGGGTCAGTTCAAGGTCAATCAAAAGTCCAAAGGTGCCAAAGGGATAAAGTGAAGTGTGGACACTAAAAAACCTAAGAAAAAACCAGAAAGAACGTGAAGAGAAGAGGAGAATAGGTGCAACTCAGTTTTTGCTGTTTTTGGAGCCTGTTTTGGCCATAAATTGCTCATGCGAGCTCTGATTTGAGCACTTTCATATTGTTTACTGGGGTTTTTGGCCATTCTGATCGCAATGGTGCTGTCCATTTTTCCAAATGCCTCAGTGTTTCTTTCTATTTTGGCTATGTAATTTTCTACTGTGAGCGAAGCCTTTGCTCAAATTTGTAATTGTACCTGAATATTTCATCCATATTGTGTGAGCTATTTGCCCCATTGGTGTTGGCCCAAGCTCAATTGTATCTAAAAATAAAAAATCTTCCTCTTTTGAGCTGAGTTTTTGGGTGTGTGTGTGTGTGTGTGTGTGTCTGTGTTGAGTGGGAAAATGGATAGTCTCTCTCCTCTCACTCCATCTGTGTGTTCCCTGTCTCAGCCAGGTGGGTTGTGTAAGCCAAGTGGTGTCCCATAGTGTGTGGGTGTATCATCCCAAGAGTGTGGTTCAGGTGATTATAGAGGCGTTGTGTGTGTCTCCATCCCGCTCACATTCTTTTGGTGCCCCCACTGAGGATCTTCTTCAAGTACCTTCAGCTTCGAGATTACAGGTTGCAAATTACAGATCAAGGGTTACATGTTACAGGTATAGGTACATGTGATTCACACAGGTACAGATAGCTAGAATAGAGTGATATACTAGAAAATGGAGTCACTTGCAATTGCCGTGGGTATGCATCATTTGGTACCTGTTTGAGCCTATTGTCTTGTATTGTATGTTACTTGTGGATAATAACATTGACGCCTTTGTGGAGCCATACTTGGTTTTATTTTGCAGTCCCAGAATCTCAGCCTACACATGTTAGGTAATGTGGAAAATAATCGAGGTTGTGTGAGGTTTGCAAATCATCCTAGAGGTGAAGAAAAACCCAAGAATGGTGTTGGACAAAGCAATGGTAGGGTCTATTATGAACGCAAATAGAGCTAGAAGAGAGCAAGAGGAGGTGCTCACAATGTACAAGAACTTGGACTTGATGATAAGCTTAATATTGATTAGAAGACTTAATACTTTATTAAGATCTAGAAACAAGACTTGGATTAAATGACTTGGGTACAAGACAAGGCTTGATTGCAAGGACAAGACTTGAACATAAGAACTAGAAGAGGGATTCCCTCATAGGAGCCTCACAACTGGTGTTGGCAAGACTCAGGGGCTTGTGGCCCAAGACCCCTATTTATACTAGTGCTTGAGGAGGTTAGGACTTTCTAGGTTCGTCTTGAGGTGGTTAGAATCTTCTAGAACCTTCTTGATCCTTCTAGTTCTTCTAGAACCTTTTGGATCCTTCTTCAACTTTCTAGAGCTTTCCAGAAACTTCTAGATTCTTTCGGAATCTTCTCCAGGATTCTAGAAACTTCTTGATCCTTCTAGATCCTTCTAGATTCTTCTAGATCCTTCTCGAACCTTCTGGATCCTTCTTCAACTTTTTAGAGCTTTCTAGAAACTTCTAGATTCTTCCGGAATCTTCTCCAAGCTTCTAGAAACTTCTTGATCCTTCACGGTTCTTCTAGAACCTTCTAGATCCTTCTTCAACTTTCTAGAGCTTTCCAGAAACTTCTAGATTCTTCTGAAATCTTCTCCAAGATTCTAGAAACTTCTAGAATCTTCTAGATCCTTCTAGATTCTTCTAGCGATGATGTAGGCAATGACATAGGCGATGATGCAAGCAGCGACTAACTCTCAATTTGCAAATCCGAGGAAACATTGAACATCTCTTACCGAGGTGGGTGTCTCCCAATCAAGGATGGTTTGAACCTTCTTTGGATCCATGGAGATTCCCTTTTCAGAAATTACATAACCAAGAAATTCCACCAAAGATTGATGAAAAGAGCACTTCTCCAACTTTGCATATAACTCTGATGCACGAAGCTTTTCAAGCACTAATCGTACATGGTGCTCATGCTTTTCTTGATCCTTGGAGAATATCAAGATATCATCCAAATATATTACCACAAAATAATCCAAATACTCCCGAAAGATATTGTTCATTAAATGTTGAAAAACAGTTGGGGCATTTGTGAGGCCAAATGGCACGACGGTATATTCAAAATGGCCATACCTTGTCCGCAAGGTTGTTTTCCATTCATCACCTTCTTTGATTCTGACTAGATTGTAAGCACCAAAAGATCTATTTTTGTAAATATTCTTGCCTTGCCAAGGCGCTCAAGAAGCTTTAGGATCAAGGGAAGGGGATAGCGATTCTTGACGGTGATCTTGTTTAGGCCCCTATAATCCACGCACATCCAGAGAATTCCGTCCTTCTTTTTTACAAAGAGTATTGGAGCTCCTGCTGGGGACTTTGGATGCCGTATGAACCCCTTAGCAAGATTCTCATCAATATTTTTCCATAATTCTACCAATTCATCTTGAGATAGCTTGTATATTGGGCCAAAAGGGGGTTGGGTTCCCTCCTGAAGCTCTATAGCACAATCATAGGGCCGATGCTCTGGTAAGAGGTCTGCATTCTTCTTCTCAAAAACATCATTGTAATCTTGATATTGATGTGGCAATGCCTCCATGACTTTTGTTGTCGACGTGTTAGTTGGTGTTGCAAATATCAGGAAAGTTGGATACTTTTTGGCTGCATGCATGAAGACCTTGGCTCCAAGATATATAGGCCTATTATGCCTTCCCTTCTTCTTTTGGACTTTTCGTGGTTCAATTCTTTGAGCCCTCCAATCGATGTCAGGATTATGTAATTCAAGCCGCGGTAGCCCAATAACAATTGGACTACTTGGGCTTTGTATAGTATTGACTTCTATTCTTGAAACATGCTCCTGCAATGTTACTTCTATGAGGCGAGTTTCATACCTGACATTCCCTGAAGCAAGGGGACGACCATCAATGACTTCTACAGTTGTTGGATTAGACTTATCCACAAGTGGTATGCCTTGTTCTTTTGCAAATTCTTTGTCCATGAAGCACGCCATTGCGCCTGAATCTAGTAATGCTTCACAATCTATGTGCCTACCCGGCATATGGATCTTGACTGGTAGCATAAAACTTGAAGTGGAATGAGAGGGAAGAAAGAGACCTTTTTTGCCTTGTCTTTTGTCCAACCAGTCGGTCTCTATTGGGGTTGGACGTCCATGTTTTCCAAACACATTGAGGACATTGCACCATGAACCTTCATCCTTCTCTTCCTTGGACACTGTTGAACTATGTGCCCCTGCTCTCCGCAACCCTGCTCTCCGCAATACATACATAAGCCATTAATGCGCCGCCTTTGCTTCTCTTGGGCTGAGAGAGGTTGAAACCGTGCTGAATCAATTTGCATGGGCTCAATGCTTAATTCATGGTCCTGTTGAGGTGTGTAGCCATTATGTGTCACTTCTGTTTGGGGTCGCAATGTTGCCCCAAGACACCTCTCTTGTCTCCTCTCAAATAGTCAATTATCACATTCTATTGCTTGAGAGATGAACTCGCTTAATGTGTGAGCCTTTGGCATAGTCAATAAAAGATCTTTTACGTCATCCTTTAATCCCCACCAAAATTGGCTAATGAAATATTCCTCATGCCAAGTCAGATCACAAGTGAGCTGTTGAAATTTGGATGCATAGACGGATGCAGGTCTTGATCCTTGGCGGAGATTTCTAAGTTTGGTTTCAGTAACCCTTGCTCTATCAGTATCCCCAAAGGTTGCAGAGAACTCCCGCACAAAAGCTTCAAAGTCATGAAGGAGAGGAGATTCTTTTTCAAGTAAGGGAGCAAACCAAGAGAGAGCCGTACTTGAGAGGAGGGTCCCAATAAGGCCTACTCGAGAGGCATCATCTTGATAAAGCTCTCGTTGCATTTGAATGAAGAGACGCACTTGTTGGAGAAAACCTCTAAACTTTGATCTAGTCCCATCAAACTTTTCAGGCATGCTGAACTTCAGCTCCTTCTTATGTTGTTGAGAATAGCTGGATCTTGCAACTTGTGCTTGATGTGTGCTTGTCTCTTGAAGCTCTTGAATTTGACGTTGAAGATCTTGCAATTCCGGTCCCAAGATTAGGGGTTTCCTTGCTGGAAGTTGAGTGTTACTTTCGCGAAGTTCTCGTAACTGAGCTTGAATGCTTTGCAATGCGTTGATGAGACCTTTCATCGTCACGGTTGCATGATGGCTTGAGAAGATTAAGAGATGGTAGTCTTGCCAAACTATTATGAGCGCGTATAGAGCTAGAAGAGAGCAAGAGGAGGTGCTCACAATGTACAAGAACTTGGACTTGATGATAAGCTTAATATTGATTATAAGACTTAGTACTTTATTAAGATCTAGAAACAAGACTTGGATTACATGACTTGGGTACAAGACAAGGCTTGATTGCAAGGACAAGACTTGAACATAAGAACTAGAAGAGGGATTTCCTCATAGGAGCCTCACAACTGGTGTTGGCAAGACTGAGGGGCTTGTGGCCCAAGACCCCTATTTATACTAGTGCTTGAGGAGGTTAGGAATTTCTAGGTTCTTCTTGAGGAGGTTAGAATCTTCTAGAACCTTCTTGATCCTTCTAGTTCTTCTAGAACCTTTTGGATCCTTCTTCAACTTTCTAGAGCTTTCCAGAAACTTCTAGATTCTTCCAGAATCTTCTCCAGGCTTCTAAAAACTTCTTGATCCTTCTAGATCCTTCTAGAGCCTTCTGGATCCTTCTAGAACCTTCTGGATCCTTCTTCAACTTTCTAGAGCTTTCTAGAAACTTCTAGATTCTTCGTGAATCTTCTCCAAGCTTCTAGAAGCTTCTTGATCCGTCTAGTTCTTCTAGAACCTTCTAGATCCTTCTTCAACTTTCTAGAGCTTTCTAGAAACTTCTAGATTCTTTCGGAATCTAAGCTTCTAGAAACTTCTAGATTCTTCTAGCAATGATGTAGGCGATGACATAGGTGATGATGCAGGCAGCGACTGACTCTCAAGCACCCTTGAGAGGTTCTGGAGGCAGACACCCACGTGTTATAATTGCAAAGAGTTGGGCCACATCAGTCCGCAATGTGATAAGCCACCAAGGATGGGGGAAGACATGTATCCATTTCCAAGACAGGTGCGAACTAGTCAAATGATTATGGCATTGAAATTAAGGGAGAAGAAGGAACCAATGGATTAACCCAAGAGGAAAAGGGAAAGACAAAAGTGATAAGTGTGGTCACCTTGGAGAAGGCAGCAAAGCTGGAGGTTAGTGATGCCTATTGGGAAGGGGACCACACAGGATAAGAAAGGAAGAAATGCCCCAAGTCCTAGCAAGAAGAAGGGAAATATCCATGAATAAGAGGATGTCAAGGCCAAGAGGAAAAGAAGGGCTCGTCGCAAGTTTCATGTTTCAGATTTTCCGCTAGGGGATGGGCAATTAAGCTATGTCTTGAAGAAGTATCTGACAAGCAGGAAAGCAAATGTTACTTTTGGGCAGCTTATAGGGATGGTGCCTAAGCTAAAGCGACGGTGGAAAAGGATGGTTAACCCAATGGAGAAAGAACCAAAGAAAGGTTCAGCGAAGGTATTGGCGATGGATGAGCTACCAGACATTTGCCCAATAGTAGATGTGTGGCACAAAAGAAAAAATCTGGGACAAGGTTTGTTGATGGCGGAGCCCAAATATGTTTCATAACACACTCATGCGTTGACAAGATGGGTCTTACAGTAACTGGGGTGTCAGGCTTCCAGATCAGATTGGGAAACCATCAGAAAATAAAATGTTTGGGTGTTGTAAAGAGCTTAGAAGTGGAGGCGTATGATGCAAAGGTGGTGGTTGATTTTCATATGGAAAGATAGCTTCCAAGAAGCTATATAATATTGACACAAGGAAACGATTGGAGGAACTTTATGAAGATGAGGATGAGTCTAGTGATGAAGACTATTCAGTGTCTGACAAGGACAGTGATAGTACTACCAGCAGTGAGGAGGATGTTGATGTTGCATTTCTTTTGATGGACAAAGAAATCCATGAGTCTGGTTTAGTTGCATTTGCAAATGAGATTGAAGATGAAAGTGAAGGGCCTTATGAAGTGATTGAAGGACTGATGCAAACCAAGGTTGAATTATCAAAGAAGAAGATGACACAAATGATCAGTGGAGACCTCTCAACTATGGAGAAGGAGATATGTTTGCACATGCTGGCTAGTTTTCTTGATTTGTTCATTAGTTCATATGAAGAGATTAGAGGGTTCAAAGGAGAAGAGATGCATATAGAGCTGAAAGAAGGTCCTAAATCAGTGTGGCAAAGGCTAAGAAGGATGGGTCAAGAGCAAATGGAAGCCTTGCGAAAAAAGGTGGACAACTTATTGAAGGCAGGGTTCATAGTCCCAGTGGAGACCACAGAATGGGTGAGTCCAGTAGTAGTCAATCCAAAGAAGGATGGAAAGTGGAGGATTTGTGTATATTTTAAACCCTTAAATCTAGCCACTAAGAAGAACCCATATCCTCTTCCATTCATCGATCCGATCTTGGATTCAGTGGCAGGTTATGAGAGGTACAATGTGTGTGATGATTTTCAGGCTATTTTCAATTGAAGATTGCTCTTAAAGACCGAGCAAAGACAACTTTCATTACTGCATGGGGTTGTTATTGCTAGACAGTATTGCCATTTGGGTTAACAAATGGACCATCCTTCTATCAAGAGAGAGCAGATTGTGTATTGGCACCATTCATTGGTAGTTGTGTTAAAGATTTTATGGATGACTTTTGTGTCTACAGCAGTAGGGTTGAACACCATGAGAAGCTGCAAATGGTATTGGCTCGATATGATGAATGTGGAGGAAAACTAAATCCAAAGAAATGTCATCTAGCACAGCCAAGGGTGAAGTTATTGGGCCATATGGTGTCAGAAAATGGCACCGAGTCTGATCCGGAAAAGGTTAAGTCTATTATTCTTGTTCCATCACCTAAGAGTACAAAGCAATTGGCAACCTTTATACACAAAGTGAAGCACATGGCACGGTTTATTCCATTGTCTTCACAGCTCCTTTATCCATTACAACAAGTGGAAAAGCATGGTCCATTGCAATGGAATGACAAGTGTGGAGAAGTGTTTCAAGAGGTGTTAGGGGGGCTATCAGCCATGTACTCCTGATTGGGAGAAAGCGTTTTATGTAAATCCATCACTAGGGGATGATGCAATTGGAGCCATGCTATTGCAAAAGGGGAAGGGCAACCATTATATGAGGCCAGTGTATTGTGCAAGCTGAGTGAAGTTGGTAGCAGAAAGAAAATTGTTGGAAGTAGAGCTAGTGATGGCCAGTGTAATATTTGCCCGACGATTTTGTCATTACTTGCTACCACGACTTTTTGTTTTCTCAATGAGTTACGCTTTTTTACCACAATTAATTAATGACACTAACATGTCAAATGTGGTCAAGAAATGGGTAATTGAGTTGCAAGAGTTTGAGTTCTCTTTTCTAGTGAAAGCCAATACAAAAGCTACCTTAGCTGATTTGTTGACTTACAAGGAGAATCCCCTTCTTGTTAAGGAAGAGGTGGTGTGAACGGTAGTTGAAGAAGTGCCACAGATCAGCAACGCACATGTGTTGCTCTTTGATGGCTCATACAGAAAGAGCCATGATGTTGCTTCAAGGGGTATAGCACTTTTTGATCAAGAGGGGAAGCTAGTATGCAAGAGAGGGTTCAAATTGGATGCTCATATTAACAATGAGGCTGAATATGCTACTTTGGAATCCAGATTACACATTTGTTTGAAGCATGGGATTAGAAGGTTGAGTGTAAAAGGTGATGCCTTGTTAGTTGTGAAGAAAGTGTTGGGTGTGTGGAAGAGCAAGAACACCTCATTGAAGGATATGTGTTTTAGAATTAAAGGCCTATTAAAAAAGTTTGAAGCATGGAGCATCAGACACATTGAACATGCTCTAAATGGAGAGGCACATGAAGTAGCTCAAAGCATGATTGGGGAGCTATTTGTGTTGAGGACCAATTTACCTCTTTATCATTGCCGGGAAAGTTTGGTTCAAGAAGAGGAGTTTTTGCTAACAGGAATCATTCCGAAGGACATTCAAAAGTCTAAGAAGTATGGTTTTGTGCGTAGAACATCCAAGTAGAAATTGATTGGTGACGTCTTATACATGAAAGGGGATGATCTCGTGTTGAGACGTGTACCTTGGCGGGAGGAGCTTTATAGAGTGTTGGAAGAGAATCATGAAGGCGCATGTGGCGGACATTTTTCTCTGAAGATCACCTTGCATAAGATCTTGCAAGAGGGGTATGTATGGCCTAGTTTGCACAAGGATGTTCACCATTGGTGTAGGTCTTGCAATACGTGTCAAGCATTTGGGAAGAGAGTGTTGAAGCCAGAGCTACGAAAAACCATTATGGTGTTTGATGTGTTTGAAAAGTGGGGGATTGATGCAATAGGCCCGTTAACTATCACAAGCAGGGGCAAAAGCTATATTTTGACTGCAGTGGACTATCTCTCTAGATGGGTAGAGGCTATAAAAGTAAAACAAATCATTGCAAAGGATGCGGCAAAATATGTGTACGATGAAATATGTTGCAAATTTGGGGTGCCATTAGAGCTACTTTCGGACAAGGGGGCCAGGATTTAGAGCTAAACTATTAGACTTTTTATGTACAAAGATGAAGATTAGGCACCAGCATACCACTACTTATTATCCACAATGTAATGGCTTAAATGAAAGATTCAAATGGCTTTTTATGTGCAACGATGAAGATTAGGCACCAGCATACCACTACTTATTATCCACAATGTAATGGCTTAAATGATTTGTATCTACTTGATACAAATTCTTTCAAAAGTGACAAAGCACCAAGGAAAGAATTGGGATTTGGAATTGCCTAGTGTTTACTCCATTTCATTTGGTATATGGAAAGAAAGCACTATTGCCTGTGGAAGTAGAGTTGCCTGCGGTCAAGATGTTAGAGAAGTTGCTTGGGCAGTCCAATGATGCATTCAAAGAGAGACTCTTACAATTACAAGAGGTTCAGATGGATAGGATGAGCGCATTGGAACATTATGGGCATATGCAAGATAAGGCTTTAGCAAAGATAAATGAAAAGGTCAAAAGTAAGGGTTTCAAGAAACGTGACTTGGTTTTGTGCTACAACATTAAGCTGGACAAGACATTCCAAAAGAAGTTTCAAATTAAGTGGGAAGGCCCTTTCAAGGTAGTTGAGTGTTTTCCAAATGGTACATATCAGTTGGCTAACCTGGATGGGATTCTACATAAGTCAAGGGTAAATGGATTGCATCTTAAATTATATCATGCTAGATTAATGACGGTGGAGCAAGATGCGCTATCTGCAGAACAAGTAATGTATGTGTGGGATGAGGAGACCCGTGACGCGGCAAGTCTCATATATCTTTTTGTTGCTGCTAATCATGAATGATATATCATGGTGGAGCAAGATGAGATATCTGCAGAACAAGTAATGCATGTGTGGGATGAGGAGACCCGTGACGCGGCAAGTCTCATATATCTTTTTGTTGCTGCTGATCATGAATGATCTAGCAAGCTAGGGGATGGGCAAATTATGTTAGGAGTTTTTTGGAAGAAGTAATTGTGCATATGTACATACACATGCATGGTGCATCGAATAAATAATTACCCATTTTCCAGAGCTAGGTGGTTACGTGGGGCCCACATGTGTACAAGTAGGACATCGTGTACATAGTACATCGATTTTCATCGTCACCCCCAGTATTAGTGTGTTTTTTCTAAAATAATGAGGAGTTGGTAGAGCGTAAACATTCTCAAGGAAGCTATCAGTGGGATCATGCCATGAGGTAAGCAGGTGCGTCAAATGGCATCCAGTGGCGTCACGAGGTCGAATGGGGTCAAGACTTGCACGTGGATAAGTGAGGACACAACGGGAATGTTTTCTTGTGATGATTATGCAGAAAGGTCATCATGAGAACTGTATTTGGGGGCCACTTCACATGATTGCGGGATGAATTATTGGAAAAAGTTGAGTGCCAACTGTGCGGATGGATGTAGAAAGGTAACAAAAACGCACTACGTGGCCATTTTTTTGGCCAGTTCGTGGTCCGTTCGAGGTCAATCAAAAGGCCAAATGTGCCCAAGGGATACAGTGAAGTGTGGACACTAAAAGATTGAGAATAACCAAGAAAAACGTAGAGAGAAGAGGAGGAACAGTCGCAACTCAGTTTTTGTTGTTTTTGGAGCCTGTTTTGGCCATAAATTGCTCATCTGAGCTCGGATTTGAGCACTTTGATATTGTAAACTAGGGTTTTTGGATGTTTCAAATGCAATGGTGATGTCCATTTTTCCAAACTCCTCATTGTTTCTTGCTATTTTGGTTGTGTAAGTTTCTCCTGTGAGCGAAGCCTTTGCTCAAATTTGTAATTGTAGCTGGCATATTTCATCCTTATTGTGTGAGCTATTTGTCCCATTGGTGTTGGCCCAAGCTCAATTGCATATAAGCATAAAAAATCTTCCTCTTTTGAGCTGAGTTTTTTGGTGTGTGTGTGTGTGTGTGTGTGTGTGTGTGTGTGTGTGTGTGTGTGTGTGTGTGTGTGTGTGTGTGTGTGTGTGTGTGTGTGTGTGTGTGTGTGTGTCTGTATTAATTGGGCAAATGGATAGTCTCTCTCCTCTCACTCCATCGGTGTGTTCCTTGTCTCGGCCAGGTGGTTTGTGTAAGTCAAGAGGTGCACCATAGTGTGTGGGTGTATCATCCCAAGAGTGTGCATCGGATGATTATAGAGGTGTTGTGTGTGTTTCCATCCCGCTCACAGTGCCACCTCCCAACTTTTTTGCACCCGCCAATCGAGACTATTGAAATGGAAAAAAATTAGCGAACCTCCTCAAATTGGCGGATGTCGCCAACTTCAATTTCTTGTATCTTCCCGATTCGGACTTCGTTTGATCAGTCGTAAATTCCCATGGCATTTACTTGTCGTATATTTCACATACAAAACTTGGCGAGGCCCCAAAAACCTTAGATTGAATGCTCCCCAATACAACCAAGAAGGCACACAAGTTGCCCTCGAAAAAAAATTGAATGTCCATAACTTTTTCTATGGAGCTTCGATTGATGATCCGCGAAGACCGGCATGCTCCACATCTTGAGCTTTCCATGCCTACCTGCATGTTCCAACCTTGGCCACTTGTCCCCATCTTCCCTGTACATCGGGAACGTGCAAGATCCTCTAACTTCAAACTTCAATATCTTTTCACATCGTGGTTCCGTTTGATTAGCCGTCTAGACGGGCTCCTAGAACATCTTGAACATAAAAATTCCTTGACACATTTCCCATATTTCAAACACTTTGACCTTCCATCCCAAGTAGCACACCTTGGAGGCCTCCACGGCCCAAAAAACCCACTTTAAGCATACATTTTTGCTGGCCTTTGCTTGTCCAAGTCTCTCACGCGGGCCTTAGCCCGTTACCATGCACTTATTAGCATACAAGACATTGCATTGCACATTTCTTAGCATGGACCAACTTTGGTTGCACCAACATCCGTCGTGGTGACCCGCTAAACAGGTGGAAAGAATATGGGGCAGGCAAAGTAGAACTTCAGCACTCAAGTGTTATCGGTTGCTATCTCTAGTGGCAGTTGTGAATGCAATTGGTCTGCATCTAATTTCATTCTCTCCAAATGTAAAAATTGTCTTTATTTTAAGTGTGTCAAAGATATTGTGTAGGTTTTTTTGCAACATGGATTTGGTTCTTGCCCCATCATCAATTGCAGTAAAGGTAGCCCATGACAACTTCCACCCACCACCACAGACCCATGAAAGCCTTGCTTTAGAATGAGTGAGTGCTGACAAAATGTATTAGAAAGTGGCATCAAAAATTATGACCAAGATATGATTGATTATCTAGTGCATGTGATACTTGGATGTCAAGAATGATATACCCTAAAATTTGTAATGGCATGCTCTTGCATTTTAAGTAGAAATGTTCAGAGTTCTCTTAGATTGGTTAAATTTCCAAATTAATTAGTGTACACATATACAAATTGATAGGGTTACTTTGATTTAATAAAACATGATTATCAATGAGCCCTTGTTTTGTAATTGCATGTGTAGACACTTTGAAAAGAGTATTCCTGACCCACCATGGAGGACAAAACTTAATGCAACGCATGTGGTACAAACATGTGGGACACTTCAAGCAATATGCCATGCGCTTCATTGTAATCTTGGTGCCAACATTCAAAATCTGGGTTGCGGCCATTTTCTATCAAGGAAACCCATATCAACCACTAGGTTATGATTCAATGACTCCAAAGTTTAAAGACAATATCAAAATTTGCACCATTAATTTGAAGTGCTTAACATAAGTAACAAAGATTTAGTAGAAAAAAAATTAATGCTCAACACAAACAACTTAAGACATTTAAAAATGCACATAAAGATTGATGACACTTGAAAGATGCAGATTACAAAATTGGGGTTAGAAAAATGGGATTTGTGCTATCAGTCATCAAATGGATGTAGCCCTACTATGGGTGATAATCCATGGACTATCTGGTTTAAGCCGCCCAAGCCTTCCAAGAGATTGAATGCATCTTTATTATCCTTTAAAGATGAAACCAAGGTGAACTCTAGGAATAGCTTGTACTTACACACGCATTGGTGATAACTAGTATCTTCATCCTCACAAAGATGCTTCAAAACTCCAGTATAAATTTCACCAATGCATATATATCGTATGATTTGGTGAAAACTAGTGGGTTTGTAGGTATGCATTCAGGTGCAATACACTAGTATCACTTTGTCCACTCCTCATGTGTGGACGGCAATAGGTTTGGCAAAGTAAGAAACCTCTTTTCAATGGAATAGAGGATAGCTTGCCTCCAATCACATAATCCCACATAGACACCATGTCATCCAAAGTAAAGCATGATGGTACTGCCATGGATGTCATTATATGTGCAGTTGTGTGCATGCAAAAAGGTAATGGTGTGACCCATGGATGATGCTCCACATGCTAGCTTGAATCTGATCAATGGTGCCCTTGAAATATTTAATGGCCTTGTTGTATTGGAGGCTCTCTATCTCCTTGCTCAATATCTCTAGCTAGATGTGATGAAGGTGCTTCCATTCCAAAAGAAAAATACCAAAATTGACAAGTGCAAAGGGTGGGGGAAATCCCTACTAGTCTTGAAATGATGCCTCCATTGTCACATACACAATATTTCCTCATGATAGGCCACAAGCTCAAATGCATTAGTAGCTTGTCCTTTTAACATCTTTAATATATAGACATCATTGTTAAATCCATCTTCAAGCACTTTGATTTTCACCCATGATGCTGAATTTATCCTCATCAGCATTGTCAATTTCCAAGAACTAGATGCAGGCATGGTGAAAAATACAGAGCACAAGAGGCACAATGTTATCTATATCTAGTTGTGATGGAGTAGCAGACGCTCCCACCATTGGTTCTGGTGCCTCTCCACTTGCACAAGGATCATTATTTGTGTGTCAATTCTTGGCCTTATTTATCCAATTGTTATAAAGAGTTTCAACTAGATTCATGGGATCCATAAGGCCTACTCAAGTCCTCACTGCTAGATCAAGAGCCTCAACAACTCTCACTAGCTGTCCCAAAATCTGCATGGCAACATTTGCTACATTCCTTTTGTCAAAATATCTATGATGCCACATGATTTTCCATGTCTCTAAACCAAAGCATTGTATGTATCTTGGCATGAAGTGTTAATACATGGCTTAAATCCCAATGCTTTGAATCAGCAATGGAGATTACCCTCTTGAGCAAAATGAAGTTTCTAGCATAGGAACTCCTCTATAGATTAATGCTCTGATTTTGTGACTTTTTTTGCCATGATGTATGGATTACCTACATGAAATATGCATCATTCACAAAGTCATAAATCTAACAAAAGGTGAACAATAGATGACTAAAAAATATTTCTCATCAACATGATAACAACTTACAATTTACAAGCTGATGTGATACATTGTGACCATACAACAATGGAATCAAGCATACTAAAATGCAATCAAGAAAATACAACAGTGTGGTCAAGCACTTATACTAAACACAAAAAATCATGGATAATAAATCAATGATATTGTATGTAATCTTGCCCATAGTAAGTACCTAAGTCACTACCAAGATCGAACATAGACATTTTTAGACCCACTGTAAGAGCAAGGGAGTAACCATGGATTCAAACTTCGAGAAAGATTACATTGAAAGCAAGTCACTACGACCCTAAACCAAGCAATTACAAATAATAATAAAAAAATTATACATGCAATCTTGCCTGTTGTCAGTACCTAAGTCACTACCAAGATTAAACTGCGGGACTTTTAGCCCCATTGTGAGAGCAAGGGAGTAACCATGGATTGGAACATTGGGCAAGATTACATTAAAAACAAGTCACTATGAGCATAAACAAAGCAAACACAAATAGTAAACCAATGATACAACATGTAATCTTGCCCATTGTAGGTACCCGAGACAATATCAAGGTTGAAAGTAGGGGCTTTATGATCTGCATTTCAAGAGAAAGGGAGTAACCATCGACTCAAATGCTGGGTAAGATTAAGTTGAAAGAAAGTGACTACAACTACGTCACTTCTCTCTTTGTAAAAAACAAGGCTATACCAAGGATTGGAGAGAATCATTTAACTTGATGGATCACAGTATGTTGGAGCTATGATAACCCTAAAAAGCATTGCACAAAGTAGAAAACATTGTGTGAGAATCAAACAACGTACATGCTATGTATGGTCTCCTAAAACAACACCTCAAGTAGGACCAATGAGTCAAACAGAAGGTGTGTCATCTAATTATATCCTAAAGTAGTGTGAGATTGAATAAGAAGAATCCACATTAATGTCTAAACCCAAACCCCCTTAACTCCCTTTGAGATAGCATGCACCAAATGGTCAATCAAACCTTGAAGGTGGTGTCTATCTACTCTACACAACCCATATGCAAGTAGGACATTCTTGAGATACATCAAACAGGCATACAAGTACACATGAAAACAATTTAAACTTTATTTCTTTATAGGTTCAAGTGTAATTAATCACCTACATGTAACTAGAGAGAGGATATGTGATTGCAAGCTATAGAGAGTGTGTGGCTATATGTATCTAGAGAGAGGGTGTGATTGCAAGCTAGAGAGCATGTATGAATGTAGGTACATAGAGAGAGAGTGTGTATGGGTGTCTATAATGGATAGAGAGAGTATGTAAGTAGCTGGAGAGAGAGAGAGAGAATATTGATTGATAAGGTAATCGATCGGTAGTTTATCAAATTAGATAAAAAATGATGGAAGGAGTAACGGGTCAAAGCATGGTTTGGTGGTACAAAAAGGAGTGTCCTTGACACAACATATGCTTGGTGATTTTTGTGTGTAAAAACCATGGGCATTTTTTTGGAATTGGGGAGAGCAAATAAACTTCTTTTTTAAGTGGATGTTTTTTTAACTTTAGAAGCATGCAATGAAGAGGTGGGGGGTGACGGTGGGGCCGGGGGGTGGGGTTACGGTTGGGAGATTTCACTCCAGCACCTCTCTCTCTCTCTCTCTCTCTCTCTCTCTCTCCCTCCCCTCCCTCGCACGTCCCTCTCCCTATATGTCTCTCTCAGTTTTGAACCTTCTCGCCTTCCTTGTCGCCTCCATAGCCACCGAGCTGCTGTGTTCGAGATCTCTCTCTCTCTCTCTCTCTCTCTCTCTCTCTCTCTCTCTCTCTCTCTCTCTCTCTCTCTCTCTCTCTCTCTCTCTCTCTCTCTCTCTCTCTCTCTCTCTCTCTCTCTCTCTCTCTCTCTCTCTCTCTATTTGCAAATGGATAGTAGCGCAGGAGATTACTGGCTTGGTGATGCTCAGGACCTTTCTTTTGATGAGATAGAACGTGATGCTCAGGACCTCTCTTTCAACGAGGTAGAAGGTGATGCACAGTTCCTCTCTATCGACGAGATAGAAGGTGACGCACAGTTCCTCTCTTTTGACGAGGTACAAGGTGGCCCAAGCAATGTTCAACAGATGCACATCAATTCCATTAGCACTAGTATTCCAGCTGCATGTACCGGTAATCAAGCTTTTCTTCGTGATTATTGGGCTGCAAAGAAACGCGCACAGAGAAGCAAGGAAAGACATCCTACGTCTGCTCTTGGATTACGGGAAGCCAGGTCAAGAAAGAACATTTGTGCAGCGGTGGTTCGATGTTGGCACAAGCAAACAGTAGGTATTGCAAAGAATGAGCAGAAGGAAATATTCCGGCAACTCCTGGACCACCAAACATTTTCCTTGCTGCAACCATCAAATTTCAGCAAAGTCGAATACACTATTGTATCGGGTGTGTGCAACACTTTGACTCAAATCAAGGTCCCTCATTCAGCAAGTGAACTTTTTGTAAAGAGAAGCTCTTTGGCAATGATTCTGAACAATAGTACAAACTCACAATCAGTAAACCAATCCAGAATGGCTAGTATCCTGGGGATCCATCGAAGGAATATAGCTGCAGCAAGCTCACTGCTAGAGAATAAAGATGAAGATGAAGTGTTGCCATTGAGTGCTTGTGAGAGACAATTGCCACGAGGAACCGTTATTACCAATGAAACAAGAGATTTGGTATATGCCTTTTGGACATCAGAGAGCAGAGTTTCACCCAACAAGAAAGACATATGCAAGATGAGAATTGGAAGGAAAAGTGTCATCAAACATCCTATACATCTACTCCGACGAATCTCAGGTACCAACAACTTTTAGTAATTGTACATCTTTTTTGGTGCTACTTAAGGCTTATTTGGTCTAGACAGTACCAAATTTGGTAGTCTGTTGTACGGAAGAGGGTGTTTACAGTACTAAAGAATATCTATAAAGTACCAAATCCTAGCTATCGAGTGCCAAAGCCTATCCATAGAGTTTAAAACCCTCTCTATAGAGTACCAAAACCTAATTATCCAATACCAATGCCTATGTATAGAGAACCAAAGTCTATTTACAGAGTACCAAACTCAACGGATACCACCAAAGCCTCTCTGTAGAGTACCAAATCCTATCACTATAGGACCAGGATCTATTTACAGGGTACCCCACACTTCTGATAGTACGAAAGCCCATATGTAGAGTACCAAATCATGTCTATCGAGTATCCAAAGGCTATCTATGGAGTACCAAAGCGCATCTATAGAGTACCAAATCCGGTGTATCGAGTACCAAAGCCTATGTATGGAGTACCAAAGCAGATTTGTAGAGCACCAAATCCGGTATATCGAGTACAAAATCCTAGCTATTGAGTGCCAAAGCCTATCCATAGAGTTTTAAACCCTCTCGATAGAGTACCAATACCTATTTATCCAGTACCAATGCCTATGTATAGAGAACCAAAAACTATTTACAGAGTACCAAACTCATCGGATACCACCAAAGACTATCTGTAGAGTACCAAATCCTATCTGTAGAGTACCAAAGCCTATCACTATAGGACCAAAGTCTATTTACAGGGTACCCCACACTTTTGATAGTACCAAAGCCTATATGTAGAGTACCAAATACTGTCTATCGACTAACAAAGGCTATCTATGGAGTACCAAAGCACATATGTAGAGTACCAAATCCGGTATATCGAGTACCAAAGCCTATCTATGGAGTACCAACTCAGATCTGTAGAGTACCAAATCCGGTATATCGAGTACAAAATCCTAGCGATCGAGTGCCAAAGCCTATCCATAGAGTTTCAAACCCTCTCGACAGAGTACCAAAACTTATTTATCCAGTACCAATGCCTATGTATAGAGAACCAAAGTCTATTTACAGAGTACCAAACTCATTGGATACCACCAAAGACTATCTGTAGAGTACCAAATCCTCTCTGAAGAGTACCAGATCCTATCTGTAGAGTACCAAAGCCTACCACTGTAGGACCAAAGTCTATTTACAGGGTACCCCACACTTCTGATAGTACCAAAGCCTATATGTAGAGTACCAAACTCATCGGATACTACCAAAGACTATCTGTAGAGTACCAAATCCTCTCTGAAGAGTACCAGATCCTATCTGTAGAGTACCAAAGCCTACCACTATATGACCAAAGTCTATTTACAGGGTACCCGACACTTCTGATAGTACCAAAGCCTATATGTAGAGTACCAAATAATATCTATAGAGTACCAAAGCCTACCGACAGTACCAAATCTATGGTACCATATTTGGACCTGTCTAAAGCCAGTTTTGGCACTACTGCAGTAGTGGAATTTTACCAGTACCATGAAGTTGGTTTTTTTCTGAATCGTTTTGTTTTTGTGCCATAGGTTGAGCTGTACCAAAAATTAAAGAAGGCTCACCCAACAGTGGTACTGTCTCTTAGATGCTTCGAGGCATTGAAGCCATACTTTGTACGGAAGTTGAAGGACAGAAATACTTGCTACTGTGTGCTTCATGTGCAGATTATCTATTTCAAAGAGGCCCTTAATCAAATGCGGCAGAACAAGTTTGGGCACCACGGGAAAGGTCACCTTTGCACTTGCTCCGTTTGTTGCAGAGGTGATGAGAGAGGAACGTGTTTTGCAAACCAAGCAGTGTGTCAGCACATCACCGGTATGTGGGAATCCATCATGTGCCCAAAGCCTCCAAATTGTGAATACCATGCAAAGAAATTCTTGATGCGGGACTGCTCACAATGTGGAGTACAGAGGTTGACATTTTGTCCCGATGAGATAGCAGAGGATAGCAAGGAGGTGTCTATGAAGGTTTTCATGGAGGTTGGAACATGACAAGTTCACGAAGGTGGGAGTGAGAAGAAGAGAAAGGACTTGATTGTGCAACGGATGAAAAGTGGGACTTTTCTTAGCCTATTTCCAGCCCATCTGACTGGCTTCATCAGGCACAACTTTGTCTTCCGGTGGCAAGCCCAACAATTCAAGGACTGTTTGCAGAATTTTCCTAGCAACGTTGTAGTATCTGTTATTGACTTTGCGGAAAATTATTCCTTTAAAGTTTAGAATGAAATTCAGTCCATGCATTGGTGGTCTACCCAAGTCACAATACTTGTGCACATCACTTATTTAAGAAATGCAGCAGGTGGTACACAGAAGATGCTACACTTCTACATATCGGATGACAAGCAGCATGCATTGTTTGTACAACATTGTTTCTTGCTGCATGACAAGTGGCTGAAAGAACGAGGACATTCTCTGCAACAACATTGGGTTTGGTCAGATGGTGCTGCTTCACAATTCAAGGCCCGTAGACCTTACTATTTTGTGGCCAGGTACTATCAAATGACAGGCTTGCACATGGTGCATAACTTCTCTTCATCCGGCCATGGAAAAGGTGAGCATGATGGGGTAGGGATAGTCATCAAGATAACTTTGACGCATGAGGAATTGAAACCAGATGGCTGGCATATGAAGTGTGCAGCCGATGTTGTCAACTTTTTGAAAGCAAATTTTCAGCCAAGAGAACAGTCTCAGAGGTGTAATACGCAAAGATTCTTTTGGCTTATTGGCGCGGATGAAGTGCAGTGCAATCTACAATGGGACTGTGAGCGCATCGTTGGCTCCCGCTCATTTGATTGTGCTGATGGCTATTCACAAGACAACCGCACTGCCATACACTTTTGATCACTTTCATGCTTTTGTGATCCGTGTATGCGTGGGTTGTGGAGAAGATGCAGGAACAGAATGCACATTGAAGAATGGAAATATGTTTGCATCAAACCATTGCCAGAGTCCGGGGATACAATTAGGGATGACGAATCAGATGACGAGGAGGAGGGTGGAGATTCAACATCGATTCCGATGAGCCAAGTGTCCAACCTGCCACTATATGAAGGATGCCCTGAAATCTTAAGTGGCATGCTCTCCATAGGGGATAATTTTGCAGTGAAAGCAGTTGAGGAAAACAAAGACTTCTAAATTATCAAATGCACAGAAGTGTTGTACCAAATGGTGAAATTACAAAAGGATAAGTGGCATAACAAAATTGTTAGAGGAGGGAAGGTTGTTGAAGGCTTTTTTTATGGCCAAGATGAAGGAAAAGCTGATACATACCGGCTATTGGATCACACATCTCCGGTAATGATCTACTCACATCTTGTTAGGGCCATACATTTCCCGATGGAGCCTATTGCAGGATCCCTAGGTCAAATTTTACAATACAAGTTGTCTACTGAAGTATATGAGAGGATATACAATAGAATGCCATATCATGATGATGAGAGAGACGAAGGTGCATCCATGTTACTTGAGGGCAACGAGAAGCCCTGATTGAACAACTGAATCTAGTAGTCAATAGTACCAAACCCGGTAGTCAACAGTACCAAGTGTATTCCGCACTATGTGCTTTTTAGTGATTGAGTCAACTTGATTTTTTGGCCCTGAGATTTATCTGTTCTCTCTATCTAGTTATGTGTTGGTATGTTACCTTTCATTACATTACTGTTTCAGTTGTCCTCACTATATGTGCATTAAAGTACCAAATTTGGTACTTTTTGGTACTGTTGAACTTGGGTGCACGTCTGTCCACTATTACAGTACCGAATTTGGTTCTTTTTGGTACTGTTGAACTTGGGTGCACGTCTGTCCACTATTACAGTACCAAATTTGGTACTGTTGAACTTAGGTGCACGTCTGTCCACTATTATAGAACCAATTTGGTACTTCTTGAACTTGCTATATCACTTATGGTTTACTTTATTTCTTGTTATTTTTCAGTTTGTCTATTCGTATTTGATACGACCACCTTGAGCAATGTCTAGAACTACGTTGATAACATGAAAGGTATGCCAAACATAGATGCTATCTGCCTCAAAAATTAAAATGTTGGGCAACCTGGTTAGCACCAAGAGGTTTCAATAGAATTAGTCGGATACCAAGACAGTCTGAACAAGAAAAGGTTACAAAATAGTATCAGGTTACAAAATTCCACTATTTACATGATTATGGCAATCTCCTACCTCGGGGGATCAAATTTATAGAAGTACCCCTCCATCAGTATGAACTAATCAGTAGTGTACCCAGAAATATCGTCTTTAGTGTTAAAGGCTGGGTTTTTGCGAGTGTACACTGTTGGGTACCGATCCCTTATCCACCCAAGCAACCAAGGCAAAACAAAATCCAGCGAGTAAAACGGGTAATCGGTTCCTACTACCATGGGATCGTATGATTGGATTGCCATACAGTTTTCATAGTCATTTTTAAGAGACTTGTATCTACAAGAATAGTGTTGCTGGCATCGTACTTCGGGTGCCTTGCCCACAACGTCCGTAGCTTCTTCAAGAAAACGAGCTTATCGCCCATGTCTTTGGGCACAACCGGCACCTCCGACATACGGGGCCGCCATATTTCATAGTCCTCTTGGGAGAGAATATCTACTAATGCCAAAAAACGAGGTTAGAGGTATGCGTAACTTATGTCCTGCAACATTCAAAGCGAGCATGCTTTACCTGCAAAATATTTTTTCCTTCTATGGTTGGGGAAGCACTCGTTCACCATGTGTAACAGTTTTTCCCTTCTACAGTAAGACCACAACACTAGGCTGGCTTTCTGTTTAAGCCGTAGGATGAACTGCTCCGCATCCGGCCTTACAAGACAAATTGCATCCTTTTGGAGATAGACTACCCGTGGCATGTGCTCCTTTGGCAGGCACTCAAGTTCCTTAGGGATTTCGCTGCAGCTGGTTATTAGCACGCCATTAAGATCAAGCACAATCATCCGCCCGCGTCTAGCAACCACATCATGCTGCAGCAATGTGCTTGTCGGTGTCTCGTCTAGCCACCAACTTACTACAGCACCAACAGACATAATGAGTGGAGACAAATACACAGTGCAAACATCATATCTAAAATAGAAAATTGGACCACAAACTACCAAATTTGGTACTGTATTGCACAAGTGATAAGGACTATCCAAAACAACAAGTTCAAGAAGTACCAAATTGGTACTGTAATAGTGGACAGACGTGCACCCAAGTTCAACAGTACCAAAAAGTACCAAATTTGGTACTTTAATGCACATATAGTGAGGACAACTGAAACAGTAATGTAACGAAAGGTAACATACCAACACAGAACCAGATAGAGAGCCACAGATAAAGCTCAGGGCCAAAAAATCACGTTGACTCAGTCACTAAAAAGCACATAGTGTAGAATACAACAGATTCTCACTGGCTACAGTTTGCATGCACGGGATAATTCTTCACGGGCGCGATTGCGCTTCTTTCTCTGCATACCGAAAAGTTCCTGCAGGATCACGGAATCAGGGGAATCACCTCTTCGCTTCGAAACAGCATTGGCAGCAGTAGAGTCAACGCCCCCGTCGATGCTGTCCACAATACTATCGTTCGCAAGTACTTCTTCCTGCTCATCCTCGGCCTCCCTCCGATCTTTGTTGCCTTCCGACCCCTCTTTGGCCTCTCCTTCACTCCCCTTTGTGGTTTGCACCCCCTCCCCAACACCCCCCTTCGTGGCTTCTTCCTCTGTCCCTTTGGGTTCTTCCTCTCCCTTCTTGGCCGTTGCATCATCGAGCAGCATCCTGGCTTTCCTCCGCATCCAGCTCCACAACAACAGGGACTTTACCTTCCTCTTTGTCCTTAGTCTTTTTACCATCTCTGGCCTCCTCCTCACTTTTACTTTTGCTGTCACCTGTTGCCTCACATCTTTGCCCCGTCACATTGTCTTTCCCTACAGAATTACCTTGCTTCAGATCATGGAGAGCATCTAATATCTCCCTTGTCACCTCATCCACGTCCCATATTCGACTTGCAGCCAACTTTGTGGCATGTTGGTCAGCAACTGCAGCATCCTGCTCCTCTGCAAACACAAAGAAAGACAGGACATACTAACTTGTATAAAAACCTCATTGAGTTGCAAGTGCACATATGTATTCAAAAATGCATACATACTTACTTTTGACAACTTGAAGCCCACTGGCCTAGGACTTTACCAAATCAGAGATTACCATATTACAATCCGGCTTGACACACTGATCCCTGCTTTGTAACAGAGCAATGAAGCACAAGGGATGATACTGGTGTCGGCACTCTAGCATGAAGGTTCCGACTACATGTGCGCACTCCAAGGGCTCACCGCATGCAACACACATACCAAACACCGGGATCACATTTACTGAATCATTAACCTGGGGCATAGGATATAGCAGGAACCTCTTCCCAAGCCTGATATCAGACAACATCTCCTTCACAAATAGGGTATCCTCTTGACCTTCCTTCCATTTTTTCTCCAGAGTGTCATACTCAGCCTGTTGACAACTAGCGGTCCCAATTAGTTTCAAAAACTACCAAGAAGTCATACCGAGACTGTTACTTCTAAGTACTGTACTACCAAACAGAACCCAAACTACCAAAACCACCAAAACTACCAAACTCGGGAACCATATAGTACCAAAAACATATAAATACCCTCAATGCAGAACTAAACTACCCAAACCTTATCAAAAATACCAAAAGCCACTTTCTGTAGCACTTTCAAATAGTACATAAAAGTACCAAAACTACCAAAATCAAACTACAAAACAAGCTTTTTGCAGCACTTTCAAATAGTACCTAAAAGTACCAAAACTACCAAAATCAAACTACCAAAGCCACTTTTTGCAGCACTTTCAAATAGTACCTAAAAGTACCAAAACTACCAAATCAAACTACCAAAGCCACTTTTTGCAGCACTTTCAAATAGTACCTAAAGGTACCAAAAGTACCAAAACTACCAAAATCAAACTACCAAAACCACTTTTTGCATCACTTTCAAATAGTACCTAAAAGTACCAAAACTCCCAAAACGACCAAAATCAAACTTTCAAATAGTACCAAGACTACCAAAGAAACACTTTTTGCAGCACTTTCAAAAACTACCTTCAAGTACCAAAACTACCAATTACACTTTTGCAGCACTTTCAAATAGTACCTAAAAGTACCAAAACTAGCAAAACTACCAAAGCTATCAGAATAAAACTACCATAACACCTTTTGCAGCACTTTCAAAAAGTACCTTAAAGTACCAAAACTACCAAAAAGTACCAGAAATACCAAACCATAAGACAGAAGGAAACCATAAACTACCTAGAATAAAAACAGTTATACCATAAGTACTTAACACTACCAATCCCACCAAACCAAGCATAAACAGTTCTATCAAAGGTACCTAACACTACCAATCCCACCAAACCAAGCATAAACAGTTCTACCAAAGGTACCTAACACTACCAATCCCACCAAACCAAGCATAAACAGTTCTACCAAAGGTACCTAACACTACCAATCCCACCAAACCAAGCATAAACAGTTCTACCAAAAACTCCCAAAACTACCAACACCTATTGCTCTAGAATCTCCTTGTCGAGCAATGATGTATCTTCACTGATTCCATATCGGTGTAGCATCCTTCGACTGGCAGTCAAATCAGCTTCTATCTCAATGATTTCTGCGTCATCGCCAGTGTTGGCCTCTCTCAATGTTTCCAGCTGGGTTTCATATTCCTTGATGTTGTCCATAATCTGCTTGACAAGTTTATTGGGACCCTCTTGTTAGGAAATAAGACGTAGCTAAATAGATATTTGAGTAGATTACTTAATGGAGAGAGATATATTTCACACACAAGAGATTATAGAGTAGAGAGAGAGAGAGAGAGAGAGTACACACGATATACATGGTTCACCCAATGTGGGCTACGTCCACGGAAAAGCATCCACTCAATGGCTTTAGTACTTCAAAACAAGAAGTAGTTTACAAAGGGATTATACCCTTAATGGAGCTCCCGCCTTGCTTCACTCTCACCACCTCACACTCACCTTGTTGCATCAACTTCACACTATGAAATGTGTGTAGAAATGGCCTCCTTTTATAGGCCAAAAGGGCTGCCCTCTCTCATGAGAGGGAGCCATGTGTAGCCGCCCTTGTGTAGATAAGTCCAAATCGGACCCTTCAATCCGCCCATGTGTGGCCGCCCTTGAGAAGACAAGTCCGCTTTTGAATTCGGCCACCGGCCATTGACTACCGACCACCGGCCAACCGACCGGTTGTTTTCCGACCACTTTCCGGCCGTCGTCCGGCCATAATATTCCAGCGAGGGAAAAGAAGTGTCGGGGGCTTCCACCCTCGAGGCCCCTAAAGTTGCCCCTGATTTTTTGCCATGAAAATTTTGGTTTCTGGCGAGTGATTTTCCTTCACGCACGATGGCTTCTCCTCATAATGGGGGCCTTACAAATGTGCGCTTTTACCACAAAACATTACAAGGGTAAATCAGGCTCCATACTTAACACCTCCGCCCTCAAGAGTGTTTCCTTCTTCTACTTCAAAGACATTGTCAGCTCTTTTAGGCTATCGGCTACCCCCACACATGTCCGAGGGACTCTCCCAACCATAGCTTCAAGGTCCGCAATATAATCAGGTGTCTTCTCCTCATGACGTTGTGGGGAGACTTTCTTTGTAGGGGGCATACTACTGAGTGGCGTAAGTCGAGGCTTCTTGGTATTTGACGGGTGGCCTCCTTGGGACGCACCGTTTGCCTTTCGCCAATTCTCAACCTTCTTTTCCAAGCCTCCTGGTCGGGAGGAACACATGTTGAGTACACTCTCACCAAACCTAGCCCATGCAACCTTGTGGCCTGCAGGGTCCTTTGTGGCTGCATGACACTTCTCATATGCAAAACAACGGGCAAATTTTGTAGTGATCTCCCCACATGATGGTTGGGCTTGGTACACCTTATGGAATAGGAACCTGCATTCATCATGAAGCCATGGCTGCACGTAATTTAAGTAAATCTTTGTCTTCTTCTGGCTGGAATGCCTGAATACAGTGATGCACTGGTCATCGGGGATGTCATCTTCCATAAGATCCTTTGGCAGCACCCCCTCCATGCTCAATCCATACTCATCATGAAGCTCTTGTGCTGTATAGTAGAACTTTGTCAAGATAGGGTACTCCTCCATCTTGTTTTTTCTTGCGATGTGGAAACAACACGCAAGTAAAGACATGCCCTCATTCCAGCACTCCAATTACCTGATTATTCACCCTATATGTCTCATTTCAGTTGTGCAAAACAAAACACATGGAATGAAATGAATGTATCTCATTCAGGTGACAATTGAAAAATTCAGTCGTGTACACAGCCAAATTTGGTAGTGGTTAGTATCAAATTTGGTACTTGTTAGTACCAAATTTGGTACTAACCACATTTGGTTATGCTGACAGCCCTACTGAGCTTCAACTTTGTGCTATGCTCATGCACAACATATACTGATTTTTGCACTTGCATGCATGCAAGTTAGCAATCTAATTAAGATCAGCTTATCCATGTAACTTTGTAACTTTCCTAAACCCTAAATTCCTAAGAAAATCCCAAACATGCACATGTACTTGCTGCATGCAAAAAAAGCAAATGCAGACCTCATCAGAGAAAAGACATGCAGAAGCTTGCACGCATGGAAAAGAAAATGGTAAATCACCAGAAAACGCAGAGCTCTCATAGCACCTACCTTTAGATGTTGTAGATGACCGTGGAGTCTCATCATCGGAAAAAAGAGGTCCACGCTTAAATGAAGTCTCCACGGACACAACAGGTTTCTCCCTCTCCACAAAGGAGGCCCCCTTGCTAGCCCTCGTATTTGGGGTGTCGCTGTTCCAAGGGGATTTTGCATCCATTGTCCTCTTCTTCTTCATCCCATTGTCCGGTGACGTTTTGGCTACTGATTTCCTCGTTGGCGTCCTCATCTTCCTAATTGTGAGTAGCCGGGCAGCTTGTTACCTACAACTGTAGTGGTTTGCAGAAGGCGTTGTAGTAAGAGAGCAAGGCGGAAGCTGGAAAATGTGTTGAGCAACTGCGCCACTCACAAACGCATGGTACTGTGATGGGACTTTTGGCACGGTTTCAAAACACCACTCACATTACTTATTGCCCCACCCACATTTTCTTTCACGGAAAGTTTAAATCATACAAATTTCCCCCCTACCATTCTTTAACATAGATGAAAAAAAAGGTTCCCTCCAAAGTGTGGACATATGTAGAAGTACCAACCAGGGAGAAGCAAAATAGGTCCTTTTTTTGTACCACCAAACCATGCTTTCACCCTAACACAAAAAGAGTTCTTCTATTTCATTATCTAAAGGGAAATTCATAAGTTTGGCTATACAAATAAATGGTGAGGGAGACACATCCTTTTCTCCCAATAGCAACACATGCATACCATTGGATTCAAACATTAGACTATTATTCTCATAGCTTTGATGTAATGAGGAACCCAAACCATGCAACCACTCCTGACTTAAAACCACATCTACTTTATTCATATTCATATCTTGAAAATCCAAGGATGTCTGATACTTCTAAATCTCAAGTAGAACCCCCTTGATTGGTGTATCCCACACCTCAACATCATGGCCATTTATCATAGCTTGTAGAGGTGGGTACTAGGCGTCTATGGTAGATCAAAAAATTTCACCAACTAATTGTAGTTAATGAATATGTGAGATGCACCATCATCTACCAAGATTCTCACATTGTGAACTTTGATAGACCCATGCATTCGCACAAGCTCGCGTGGACCAAAAGTCAGCTGCCACATAGAAGCTATAATACAACACTCATGCACCACATCAATGTGTGTTACTTCCACCTCAAACTAGTGAGAAGAGGAATTTAGATAAAGTAATTGCACCTTGTGCACGACTTTCTCTTTGCCTTGGGCAATAGATTTTCCCTTGGGACAATCCTTTTTTCCATGCCCACTTCCCAAGAAATTAAAACACAACTTATCTTTTTTAGCTTTCTCAAAATCCTCAGTTGACAGATGTTTGCAAGGTTGGTATTTTTGAATGCATCAGATGAGATTACCACAAATTTTATCTTATTATGATTGTGAGATGCATGTACATTTATAATGTCATGCACGTGTGTGCTATGCAATTTTTTTCATTGTATCATCATGGATATGAGCCTGCACTATCAATTCCTCAAGCATTTTTGGATCTTGTGTTTTAATGTGCTTTTGAATCTCATGATTTATCCATGGATGAGTCCTCTCACCTTCTAGAAAGTTTCTAAACCCTAGAGCTTGAGAATAACATCTCTATAGTGAAAAACGTACTCAAGCAGTGCCATATGTTGATGCATAGAACACTTATCCCATGTAGTCTAGCTTCTATCCTTCTCATTAGTGGGAAAAAATTCCTCGTTAAAAACATCCTCAAAGGTAGCCTATGAATGTGGTACAATGCCCTTATCCTTGAGAAACATCCACCACATATGAGCTTTACCTTCTACTGTCAAACTAGTTTGCAGTTCCTTCACTGCATCCGAAGTCCAATGTAGATCATGAATACCATTCCATTTACTTAGGAAGATATTCACTCTATTTACTTAGGAAGATATTCAGTACATCCTCATTTGCATTCTTTTTCATCCCTACAAAAGGTTGTCGGTTTTGTGTTTTTCAATAGCTCACCCACTTCTTTTTGGGTAATAAATGATAATGAATCCGGATTGGTGCCATGCTCTGGAATTCCATGGGCAAGATTAAAAGGCATAGTGCCTAATGGACTCCCAAAATTCTCATTTCTTGGTCACTTAGCCTAATGATGTAGATATTGCACTGCCAAATTAGATAGCTTTGTGACATTTTCATTCAATTGTGCAAAATTTGTTTCTATGATAGACATGCCTGATTGTAATGCCCTAAATTCTTGCAAATCAAGCAACTATATGGTATCTTCTATGTCTGATGCATATGCATCCCCTCTTGAGAGTAATTGATGTTGAGACAGCAGAAGATGCATTAGGTTCAAAATGTTCAAAGTCATCCATGGTGTAGTGCTAAATTGAGAAGGAAAGATAATACCTGGTAAAAAATTACTTTCTTTGTGAGAAGCGATAAGCAACCACAAAACCAAGAGATTGATTGGCCTTGCCAAATCAATTCTCTATGATGAGATGCTTTACTAAATCCAAGGCGATATCAAATCTGGTTTTAAAATTTTGGTCAAAGGTCTCTAGATTTACTTATCAAAAGGAATTGAAGTCAGACAAGCTTTGATTGGTGAAACCAATGGACTTGTTGAAGAGGATTTCCATTAAAAAAAATGAGCAATCAACAAACTGAGAAATCTCTAGTAATAACATAGAGTTAAGAATATTAACCTAGTATTCTACCTTACTTTAACAACTATTGGCTTTTGGTGCTTGATTTTGAGAAGAATGCTTTTCAAATTCACTTATTCTTGTCAAGTATGTACTCTATAAAAACTAAAGAAGAATGGAAAAAAACATGATTTTCAATGTCTTTGGCAACCATACAATAGTTTGCTAAGATTTTGAGCTTAGGAATGCTCTAGAAAAACTCTATGATTGTGGGAGAGAACCCCTGTTGAAGTGGCGATAGGATGCCTAAAATAAAGGGACTCAAAAAATCCTTTTAGTGTGAACCAAAGAGGCTCAATGGAATCAACAATGCACAAAGAACAGGGTTAGGAGAATATTTTCTCATGTTGATTTGTGTGGCCCGCCTCGGCCCATCATGTAGAAGCTAAACATGCTTATCATACCGAGGTTCTCCCTTCTATAGCCAACACCATGGCAAAAATGTGATGGGATCTATCACCTCCTTCCCGTGTAAGCAACCACTCCCACACCTTATGGCCCTAATTTACTACCAAGAAAATGTCGACTACCACACAGAGTGTGCCATAGAAAAAAAAAAATTCCATGAACTCCCTCTTTACCCAGGGCTTTGATACCAATATAATTCTAGAGGGTACTAGAAACTGCTTGCTCTACCCAACGTGCAACAACCCCTTTATAGGATAGTTGAGCCCTCATGCTTAATTCCCACTAGGGCCTTGCCCGTCTTAGCTTATGCTTGGCCTTACACTAAAAGTGCAAGGGCTTTTAAAAACTTTTTCTAAACAATTTCAAAATATGACATGGCTCAACCAATTTGAATACTAAAAGATGAGTGAATAATTTAAAATTAAAATGTGAAATTGCTTAAATATTTTGAATACTAAATCTCTTGTAAGTGAATATTTTATTTATGATATAATTTGAAGTGGGTGTACATAGTCCAATTTCATATGCATTAGGGGGGTTAACTTGCACTACTCTGCCTTGTATCATGATGGCGTGAACCAAGAGTTGTTTGCAATGAGAGGGGATCACAATAGACAAGCAAGCACAAATGCTCCAGCAAGGCAGTGTTGCCTCATAGAGGCAAATCAAGAAGATTTGTGCAGATCCTTATCCCTCTCACTTGGCCTCCTTGGTGTCTACTCCTTGCACCTCTGACACCGAGTCTTTGCAAATTCCCCACTGGCTAAGAAGAAGCAAAGGACTCAAGTAGTTCTCTTGCAAGGAAGACCCTTGCAGCCACTCCCAAGGAAGAGGTCACACCAAAGGACAAATCCAAAATGCATTCAATTGTGACACCCAACACAGAGGTGAGTTGTTTGGAGAGCTCTACCCTACTCAATTATCTTTTGTCTTCCACAAATTTTAAGGAGAATTTGGAGCATAATTTGTGTGCATGTAGTAGCACCTTCATTGTGCATGTGAATGGAGAACTTCATGAAGTCAAATTATCAAGTGCAAGCACTGGTTCAAAGATTATAGTTCGTTTTTCAATAGTTGAAGCATTCACTAGTACTACCATGTGTTCTTGCAGTTGACCAATGACCATACATGCATATAATATTTTACCTTGCTATTGTTTTTATGTAGTGCATGGGGTTTTCACATAATGTGCATAAATTATTATTTTTGGTTTAGGGTACCATGAAAGAATAAATATACAACAAATTTGAAAGGTTAATTATTGTGCATGCATAAAAATTGTTGGTTTTCATATTGTGTATGCACAAATTTGTATCAAAATTGCAAGGGTTAGTGTGTGTGCATATTGTGATGCATGCATATAATTAGGGTATGTTTATTAAGAGGTGGTACAACTACCACTCTCCTGGATAGGTAGCTACCACACCCTAGCGCTAAGTTAGTTTCATGAATCTTATTATGGTAGCTTGCTACCGCACTACTAGAACTCATTAGATGTTTTGCCAAGTGTCTGTAATTATGTTTTGGATGACTTCTAGATACTCTTTTCTTGATTTCTTGTAAAATGTATTGTTGATAGCTACCCCATTGCTAGTGTACCACATATACATGCTTTCACTCCATAACTTCTTTGGTATTCAGATCAATTGTGCATGCATAAATTTGTAGCAAATTTTCAGGAGTTAGCGTGCATACATAATGGTTAAGTTGGTTTTTATATTATACATGCATAAATCTACAACAAATTTTCAAGGGCTAGTGTGCATGAATAATGATTTGAATTGGTTTTCATATTGTGCATGCATAAATTTGCAAAAATTTGGAAGGGTTAGTGTGTATTTAATGTTGTGGGTTTAATCTCATAATGTTTGGTTTGTGAATTTTGCAAGGCAAGATGCAATGTGTTCTTTTTATGGTCCCTTTGAGTGGAAGTCCTTGTTTTATAGGACAAAAGTCAAAGCACATGAAGCCTATGACCTTCTTGAATCTAGGGTGGATGCATAATGTCTAATAAAATCAAATATCTATGATAAATACTGGCTACAATGCTTTGTGGAGCTACCTAAGAGAGGCAGTAAAGTAAAGTCAAGACATTTGAAGCCGGAATATTAGACAAAATTCTATACACTCTTCTATGTATCAGGAACCTTCAAATAATTATGGTTTTAAGGTGACTAAAGCTTTGCAAGGGGGTTTTCTTATGAGATTATTAGAGGACCAGTTGACTAGGAATTATTTGCATAGATCATGATAGGATAAAAAAAATTTGGTTGCCAAGAAATTAAGGTGGGCAGCATTCCACTCCTCCTTAGGGACTCATAGTTCTAGGTGATTATCAATGTCGATATCTCAAACCCAAGAGGAATGGAAATCACCTCTCATGCCTCAAATGGGTGATGTCAAGATCCCGCAATCCCGTTTCCAATCTCTAAATGTTTTGGATGGACTATATAGCATTGTGCAAAACAAGCATTCTTATGCACACTAAAATTACAATGAATCAACTAACAAGCTATAGTTTCAAAACTATGAACATGCATCGAGATGAAGGTGCATCTTTTTTGTGAAGAGTCTCAAAAAACAACTAAGAGTTGCAAAGATCAAATTGCAAGCTACTCAAGCTACAACTGAGTTTGAGATAGATAGTCAGGTGAACAACTAAAACAAAATGTTTTGAAGTGCGCAAGTGAGAGAGGGAGTAGCAATGGATAAACGATAAGAAGGGAAGACCTATGTTTGTAAGGGCAATGTAAGGGCATCCTCCTAGCTCTTACTCTTGACTAGGGCATCTAAGCCATCAACTTTTTTTTTTTTTTTTTTAATGTGGGTATTTCTGGCTCAATCGAAGCACCTACTTATGAGACACTTTTGGTTTATATCATGGGGACATGGACATAACCAATGCATGAGAAATTAGCTTATTATTTTGAGAAAATTAGCATAAGAAAAATTAAAAGAGAAGATACGAATAAGGTGAGTAAGTAACTTGTTAAACAAGTTTTGAAAAGAAAAATAAGCTATCAAAATAAGTTAAAGCATTTATTGAAATGTGCATAAAAAGAGTCCTTCTCTACTCATTCAACACTTCTCTCCTTCCTTTTTTTGAAGGTGAAACCTAGAGAGTAAGCTTGGGACAGCCATAGCTAAGCCTCTTTCACACACATCTCCTATATACACCCCTCTCCAAGAGAAGACATGGCCAAAAACCCTAATCAATCTAGCCATAAACTCGCCTTATTCTTCTCATTACACTCTCCCTTTCCTCTCTCCTAATCCTCAAGCTTCTATAGCTTGAATTTCCCTTGTCTCATTCCTTTCTCTCATTCTAAGTAGCGCAATTGGTGGTCTTCAAGTGAAGCAAAAGAGGGAGAGAGATGCCTACACCACCAAGATTCTCCAATAATTCCCAAAGCAAGGAGAAAACTCTACCATACACACACCAAAGTAAGGTTTACTTGTCATCTTCATGCTATTGCCATCTTAAACAATTGGGTTACTTTTTACTCTAAGCAAATTCATGTTTAAGCTCTCATGTTTTCATAAGAAATCTTTTCTCTTACTTAGAGGGAACAAATTAATAATTTTCTTAACTAATGCAGTTATTAATCACTAACTACAATGATATATAAAGTTTTGTTATTTCAAGTTCTTTAGAGTACCAGGCTAATATGGCCTAAAGAGAGTAGAAAGCACTCTCTTTATCCATGGGCACCTAGATATCATGCTTTTCTAAATAGCATGCATGATGAATGGTGGCTAATATCTATACTTACCCCTAAATCCACGCAACGATTTCTTATTGGTTTTTAAGTTACATTGAAGATAAATTCCGTAAATCAAAGGCAATTAATAATTGGAATTTTTGGAAACTAACCTTGATTTTCAAAAGAGACATTATAATTTCTACAAAACGAAATTCTCCAATGAAAGACTTACAAATTTTTATTGATTATGCATTTGAGTTAGATGAAGAAATAGACTCCTTTTTTTCCCTCTCTATAAAGTATGCATGTGTAAGACTTTTAGTAATATAACTAAGTTAATATCTAATTTTTCTCAAGAGAAAGTTGAGTTTTGAAGGGTAACTTTATCATAATCAAAAGAGTATTTCCCTTCTAAGTAAGGTTATCTTCTCTCTTGTCAATTGGAAAATCCCCAAATCTCTAAGCCTCTCCTAGATACATGATTAATCCTCTCCACGATAGTTGAGGTAAGCCTACACCCCATCTTAAAGAGGAAAATTGTTAATCATTCATACTGTATTGCACGAGCATCTTTCACTACGGTAGCATGACCACTCTTAGGAGTTTCCTGAATTACTCTTACATTACCATTCACCAAAGGATTCTACTCTTGCATAAACCATCATTTAATATTGAATTAAAGGATCTAAATGTTAGCATTTACTACTCATGGTTCACACTTAAGAAACAGTCATTGTATAAAGCATATGCATTGTTCATTTCAAGTTTATCTACTTTCAAGTTTGTTTTGCAATTATGAAAGGGGGAGGGGAGTAAGTGGATAGCTTCACGGAATTGATGATCGTGTTGTTTGAACATAAACATTCCATCGCTTCCATGGAGATGCCACATGGATAGTAAATGATGCAAAGAAAACAAAACCTTAACTTCCAAGAGACTCATTGGTTTTTTAAGGTCTCATTTGAGTAGAAATTTAAAAGAAATAGGAATTGAAGGAATATAACTCAATGAACCTAATCTAAATTTCAATTAATATTAAAAGCTTTACCGAGAAGATTTGACGTGGATATTTCTAGCATAACATAGAAGATTTAAGTGTAAAATTTGTCTTACATGTTTGAAAAAAGACCGGCTCAGGTGTTTACATATGGGATGCAACGGGGGATGGTCTTGATTTGGGATTGGATGGGAGTGTGTCCCAGCCGAGTGGTGAGACCCACAGATGCTTCTGGAAATCGATCTAGTTCAGGTAGGCCTGAACTAGGCCTGATGCCGATGAAGAAGGAGGAAGCAAAATGGATCCAAGAAGTGATCGGATAAGGGAGAAAGATGTGGTTTTATTAAGGAACTCTTATATTTGTTTGGTAAAAATGAACCTTCAAAAGATTAGGGACTTAATTGGGCTATCCCTTAATTGTCCTCATCAGTTAGACCTTTGCTCTGCTTTTTAAAATATTTATCTAAAAGAAACTTAAGGTAGAGTAAATTGTAAGCCTTCCCAAACAAGATAAAGAAAAATAAGAATTGAAAATTGTGTAAAGACGATACCTCCACAAGTGGTAGAGGAGACATGATAGTCGAGTCCTGGGATGAAGACAGGGATATGCATAGAGAAGTATATGTGACTGCTTAAAAGATAACTAGATAACTTTACTAATACTAAAGGAAAAAGAAAGTAAAATATTCTAAAAATAAAAAATATGGGAACGACCTAATAAATGCACACTTACAAGCGTATGCAACTATTTGCATACTGCTTTTTAATATTGTTTTCCTAGTATCATAGTATTACCTTGGAAAGGTGCATTTATTGAATGGTTCGGTGGGAGGTTGGATTCCAGAGGGTTAGTTTGCTGGTCAAAAAGTTGAACCAATTTTATGTTGACCATTAAGTTATGTCAATAACACGAAAAGGGATTCTAATCTATGGACTGGGGATCAAACTTAGGAACGATGGATTCATGTAGTTAATAAATACACTCATCTTAGGGGAACACACTAATGGCTGTGCTCGTTTGTAACCGAGAAAACAGCACCAGAGAAAAAAACCGAGAATTAGAGAACTCACATCAGCTGAACCTGGAAGGTTAAGTTTATATTTAGTCTGATGACTTTGATTGGAAAGTTGAACCGGTAAGAAAAAATATGTTTTCGTACTAAGGGATTCATATGAGAAAAAGTGAACGTTATCACCCCCTTGAGTTAGTTGTATGCCTCTTGGGGTGTCTAATGCTCCACCGTGCCTTTCCTTCTACTACAGAAGGGATATCATCCAATGTTTAACTCCATAGAAGAAGAAAAATTACATGAGAGAACTAGGGAAACAACAACCAATAACAACTTATGGCACCAAGTTTTAGAAAAGAAGTTGGGACTCCTAGCTTGAAGCACAATGGCAACGATCAGGTGGGCATTCAAGGGATGGCTACATGCTTGTCAGCAATTGTTGAGGGGAAAGAGTCACAAGAATCCAGCCAAACAAGGGGGAGCCTAGAACAAGAAAGAGGGGAGAGTTCTTCACCTAAGCTAGAAGAGCAGGGAGGAACCCCACAAGCTCCAGAAAATGTTTTCAACCACTGTGATTGGGATTCAACCAATTCACCAATTCTTAAAGAAAAGAATACAATTGCAATTTCCACCACCTCCATTTCCAATACCACAATTGCCATCATTAACATTTAATCCATTAGTAGGTCTATTACCCCCTCAACCACCCCCAAAGGCTCAATTACCACCACCAAACCCTAAAGTAGGGACAAAAAAATTCACTGAACAAGAATCCCAAGATGCTAACATTCATGTGGGCCAATTTGAAACCACGTGGTCTGAAAGTGGGTATGATGTATTGTACAATGATGCTATCAAGAAGGAGCACTTTGTAGCGACACCATTGGAAAAAGCTATGACATGGTTTATGTAGTATTGCATATCAACTTTTCCAAATTATGACAATTTGAAAAACATATTTTTGGCAAGATGTAGGGTATAAAAGACACGTAGAGATGTATCAAAGAAGATCAAGAAAATTAAACAAAAGGATATATCAATAGAAGATTATGCCCAGCAATTCAAGAACCTAAATAGATTGAAAGTAAACCAAAGGCCATCATAGGAGAAATTAGGTGATTTTTTTTGTAGGGGATTAAGGAAGAAACTCAAAAGTGTTATTGCAAGGCATGCACCTCTCACCCAACAATAGGACTTTGGAAACTTGGTGGATGTAGCAATGAGGGCTAAAAGAAGATATGGAACAAGTGAGCAGAAGAAAAGAAAGAAGAAAAAAATCAAGGAGGATCAAGATTCTAAAGATGAGGAATCTAATGAGGATGAAGAGGAAGATTTAGACATTGATTTAGATAAAGAAGGGAGTGCAAAGAAGAAAAACAAGACAAAGAAGAATAAAGATATCAAGCCAGAGAAACATAAGAGCAAGGGTAGAAGAAAAGTAGGAAATCAAATCCTGAAGATGTCTCTAGTATCAAACAAATTGATTCTTGGAAAAGTAGAAGGAGATTTGAAGCTTCATCATTTACAAATTCTTTCAGATCACCATTTTGCTAGGTATGCCAAAGACTTGGGCATAATCATAATAATTGTGATTATAATCCTAATTTGAAGAGAAGGAGACCACCACATATTTTTGCCAAGATGGAAACAAGAGAAGATTTGGTGGAACTGCAACCCTCTAGGACCAGGTTTCAGAACAGAGGTCTGCCAAGGACATTTTAGCAAGGATATTGGAAACATTTGTAGAGATACCCACAAAAAGACAACCCATTACAACCATGCACCTACTGTAGAACTTTGGGACACAAGGGGGGATCTACCTGTGAACTATGGTGCAAGCATAGAAATGAAATAGGAATACCAATTGCTAATTTCACACCTACCAATGCAGGAGTCAGCTCCTCCAATGAGGGGAGGATGAAGGCACTTGCCTAGGTGAATGTAGTATTTTTAGGGTCTGGATGGAAATTTGTTATTGATGCTATAGTTTTGTTACTCTTACATATTTGAGAAAATTCCCCTCTCTAACCACAATATGCTTACCTTTGGCACATTTGGAATTTGAATATAATTTTTCATTTAACAATAATTGTCTTGTGTACAGTTTGTTTGAGTACCATTTTTGTGTATATTTCAAAATCTTGGCATCATAATGAGACAAAAGTCCATTGTAATAGTGTGATTTGGATGGCCTATCAAAAATGATATTTTATTGAGTTACTTTTGAAAATTTTTCCTTTTTTTAAAAAGCCACTACTATAAAAGGGGGGCTTAGTAACTCATTCTCACTTTTCGCTTTCACTACCCTTGAGCTCTTCCATTGTCTGTCGGCACTCAAACAACCAAATATGGATGCATCCACAACATTTTCCTTTGTACCCACACCCACCCCTTTGTCATGCTTCACCCACTTCCTTGAGGACACCAACTACATGGGAAAGTTAAAACTTGACACACTTTTCACTCATCTCCCCAACTTTGCCCCCACAGTTTCCCTCCATATCAATGCATTTGTGGAGATTTCAGCATTCATGGAAAAGCACATCATCAAATATGATGTATCTCACATGCAAGGTTCCAATTAATCCACAAAGGAGATCGCTTGTTCTGAAAGCGGTTGAGATTGTTCAAACAAAATGGTTGCCGATATAGGTCATTTCTTGGACGAGCAGGCTCCAGGGGTGCTAGCAATAAAAAAGTGAAAAATTGGGGTGGAGTACCTTTCTCTCTTGGCTACATTCATATTCCTTTTCAGTGAGGAATCCAATTTAGAGGAGGTGCGATTGCCACATATGTAGATTGGCACCTTCATCAAGGATCCCAAGGAGCCGTAGGGTGTCCCCATGAACCCTTCGATTGAAGGCCAGGCACTTATGCTTGAGTACCCAAGGGGGATTGAGGAAGTCTTAAAAAAAACCATTTTTGTGGCTAAAATTAGATCCACTCTAGAGCATGCTCCACTGATCGATGAGGCCATCCACCAGAAGTAGAGATCAGCCACTTATCGTCAGTGGTAGCGAATGGGGAGGATTTTCTTTTTTTGCATGACTTGGAGAAAGCATTTGACCTGTGCATGGATGAGTGCCTTAGTGTGCTATGCACTAATGCCCAATTTACCCTAGACTCCACTCTAGATACCCTTGAGACCAAGCTCGTGCCACTCAACAACTCTATCACTAACACTATTGTACTTGTGTGTGAAGAGATTCTGGCAGCAAAGAAATTTCACGTGGCAAAGGAAGATTTTCAAGCCATGCAAGCCAAGGTTGTGGTTGCAAGGATACCTACTGTAGTGTATCTCTCTCTCTCTCTCTCTCTCTCTCTCTCTCTCTCTCTCTCTCTCTCTCTCTGAGTGCGCGGATGCGGTGCATGTGCGGAGAGTGAGAAGGAGAGAGAGGGAGACAGAGAGAAGGACACAGGATGTGGGGTGGAGCTCCCAAATCTCACTGTGTGAGCACCATGTGAGAATGTGAGTGAGAGCTCCTTATTCTTTGTATGTATAAAGAATAAGGAGATAAATGTGGGCCGCCGGACACTAGCCGACGGACACAGGCAAAGCACGGTGAGGCACACCGCCTTTACCTAACATTTTCCCACTAAAGGCTATGTGCCGATAAGTGGCGAGAAGACTAGCCTACAACTAGTATATACAAGAGAGTTAGGTCTTCGAGCGAGCTCAACAGAGCGAGCTTTGGAGCAAGCTTTTTTTTTTTTTTTTTGGAGTGCCGCCCTCTCTACCTCCCCTTCCTCCTCTTGCTGCCCATGTGCTTCCTCCTCTTCCCTTCCTCCTCCTCCTCAGCCTCCTCCTCCAAAATCTTTCCTCTCCTCCAGCTCCTCTCTCCCTCTACTCCTCTAACCACCTTCCCTTCCTCCAGCTCCTCCTCTATAAACCACCATCCCTTCCCTAAAGTCCTCCCATCTCCTACTCCCTTCTTCCTCTCTCTTTTCTTAGTTGCTCTATAACCCCTCTCTCTTTTCTTAGTTGCTCTATAACCCCTCTCCTTATCCCTCTCTCTCTCTCTCTCTCTCTCTCTCTCTCTCTCTCTCTCTCTCTCTCGTGTTGTCTTCCCTTAGTGCGTGTGTCTCTCTCTCGCCCGCCACCCCTCTCTCTCATTGTCTCCCCCTCCCACCCCCTACACACCCCCGCCCCCTCCTCCTCTCTCTCTCTCTCTCTCTCTCTCTCTCTCTCTCTCTCTCTCTCCCCTTGCCGTCCCTCCCTTCCTGGAGTGAGCTTCACCCCTCTCTCTCTCTCTCTCTCTTTTGCTTCACTTGAGGGTTGTCAATGTTTTTCGAGACATTGGAAAATTGTCCATTGAGTAGAGGGAATGGGTATTTACGAGGTTAGGCCTCTGAAGAGAAAAGGTGTGGACTTCCATGTTACTGATTTTGTCCCGCTGGACGAGGAGACAGAGAGTTGAAGAGATCATGTTGGTGGAACTGTTGCATAGTAGGAAATGGGCTGGGAGTTGGCCTTGCTTGAACTGCATGAGCATATGAAAGGGGCCCTTCTGCTCGAGGCCTGAGTGATAGTAGTTGCCCGCCTGACCCCAAATAGTGACATAGTGACAATCCGAAACGGAAACGAGAAAACAAGAGTTTCCTAGTTTTGATAGAGGTCGAAACGGTTAAGAAATGAGGTTTTTTTACTTAAAACAAGAAGCTTAGAAAGATAAGATAAGTCAATGATCATATTCTACATAACTTTAGAATTTTCACGAGAAACACTTAGAACCTTCAACCTACGGTCTACCAATGACCACTTTTAACTTTGGATATCCGCAACTTTTCTTTGGGATTTTTTTTTTCACTCAAGAAACTCCGTTCCGTTTCTTACGCCGTTTCATGTCACTATGGTTGTATACTGAGAGGGGCTCTGAATCGATGTTCCCCCTTGGGGGAAAAAGGAGGTTGAGTAGGAACAGTTTGAGGAGGGTTGAGATGTCCATTTTTACAGACAAAGCCATTAAGCAGAGCGTCATGTAATGCCGTGCTCCCCCCCCCCCCCCCCCGAGAGGGGAAGGGAGCAGTTGGAGCCTTAGTATGCAATAGAAGGTGAGCCCAACAAAAGCAAGAAGGGGGAAAGAGGTGCGCAGGAGTGATTGTGCATGCCTCGATGCAGGCATCTCGTACGGCGCTTAGAATTCAAGAACACCTCCTCGTAGCTCAGCCGTAAAGGCATCTTTTTGTCACGTGATGATGCTAATTTTATGTGCTTGATAGAGGACTCTACTTTTTTATGGTAGCTTTCAATGATTCTTACAATAAGCACAGAACCACAGAGAATGGGTACATTAAAAACAACAGTACGATAAAAACATTGTACAATATCAAATTGTAACTTTGAATTATAAAATATGCCAAGTACAACATGCTGCATGCATGGGTGCATGTGTGTTGCCCATATACCACCTCTTCGATTTTGGCTTGGCAAAAAATATTGTGCTGTCTGTTTGGTATGTACGACCGCCAAACATGGGCAATAGATTGCGGTTGATTGGAGAAGAGCCTTTCTCGAGCCATTAGCTTTTGCCTATCCATGAAAAGCATGTAATCTCTGTATGATTGGTATATGTCATGCTGATGATGTGGTTGCTACGGATGGTATGGTTCTTTCTTTGCATGTGGCTATTCGAACATGGCTTGGAGATTATGGAGTGTTTGTAGGATTGGTATTTTATCGCCGAGCCTACTCCTCTCGTTTTCATGTGCTTATTGCTTCCAATGCATATCGCTTGTTTATTCCCCACCTTGGATTTTGGAGCATGGTAACCGATTATGGAATTTGCACAAGCTCTTCGTTGGTAAAAATGTATTCTACAAAAGACTTGGAAGTGCAAATTGCCTCTCAAAAGATATTAATAAAGAATCTTCGTGGCCCTCTTACTAGCCACTCCCACCCTTACTCCATCGTGCATCGGACACACTCTCGTCTTCATCGTTCTGGTACAGGGTATAAGCCATAAGGAATTCAAGGTCATTTGCAGGAGAAGGATCAATTTTTTTTCGAGCCATCGTTTTTTTTTTCTTGGAGGCATTGCCATGCAGTCGTGGATGTCTATATCTACCAAGACGCACACTCCAAGGACTTGGCAAGCTTTCAATAAAAAATTTTGCCCGATGTCATATGCCTTCAGACATCTTTCTTCGGAATGCAGCTTATGGCGGAGGGGGGTATCCTGAAATGCTTGCCACAGAAACCCTAGCAGATTACAATTTGAAATTTTTGGACATCTTGGAATAGGTGTCTCTTCTCGAGCTAATAACCTTGGAGGTCCACTGTGATTGCTATGTCTTGGGACTACCATCACCGCCACAGGAACACTGTCTGTCGAGATCTGTTTCGACTATTCAAGAGCTTATGGACCATACTGTGGTTGGCTACAACCTTATGGAAGAAATCTAACCTTAATTTTGGTGCAAGTTTCAGAATGGAAGACCTGTCGACCTTCGAGCTAGACGATGTTAAGAATGCTTTCTCAATTATCTTTAGAAGTTTTTTGTGTTGGTTTTAATCTTGGTTTCAATGCTTGGTGATTTACTCTCGGGTGGAGTAGTGAGAAATGTTGTTTTGGTATTGTCTAAACCTCGGAACGACACAGAGAGGATGTTTGGGGGGCGTCTCGTTGTATGCTAGAAAACCTCTGAATGACGCAAACGGGATGTCTGGGGAGCGTTTGGTTGTATGCTTAGACCTCCAAGTGACGTAGGCTGCGGTCTGGGGAGCATCTGGACTTATAGCATATAGCATCAATGGAATCCATTTCCCTGCCAGTTGGGCACCTCTATCACTGTCTCTGTCAATGTAATCAGACACCTCATCTACATACATACCAGATAGAGTAGGTGACAATGAAGAACCTTGTTTCAATCCAATAGTGGAGTACACTAAATCAGATATCCCCCTCTGAAGTGCATACATGTCCCATCATTGATTTGAATAGAGCCATGATCCTCCAAATCAACTCATTGGGCACTCCCATCTCGTGTAGTTTGCACATCAATCTGGCTCTGGGCCCCATGTTGAATGCTTTTCGGAAATCCACAAAGCTACAATAAAGCCGTCTCCCATGTGCCTTACCCTCCTCGATGATGGCTCTGAGTGTCTGATTGTGGTCAAGAGTGGAGAAGCCTCTCCTAGAACCGATCTGTTCCGCTGGCCGCACGCCCTCACTCTCTGCCCAACTGCTGCTCAAGGATAGATGCATACAACCGTGCCAATGTGTGTCCTATCATAATAATACGGTAATTTCTAGGCTCGGTAAGATCATCGGCCTTGAAGATAGGCACAATAGTAAAAAGCCTCCAAGTCTCAAGTAGACCCTTACACATGACACGATTGAATAGGACTGCAAGAACCTCTCCCAACATATCTCTAGCATGTATAAAGTGCTCTGCTAGTAGAACATCATGATCATATTCCCTCGTAGTCCTCATCCTGTAATGGCTGTCCTTACCATCTCAGTGGTAAAGAAGGTGCTTGTAGATGGGCATGGCTCAGGAGGATCTGGAAGGGGTGTTTGTCGAGGGACCGTATATAAGGATGTTACATACTGTCCCCATACATCGAGGGAAGTAATCACTGAGGGAGGAGAGTGCTCATGAAAGAGACGCCATGCCTCTCTTGAGTCTCTGCTCAAAAACAATTGGTATCAGTCTTGCTGTATCTGAGCTAGGAACGCTCGCTTTTGCCGTAGCACAAGGCGCTGAAAGGCTATCCTAGACCATCTGTGATCGATAACCCCTAGGAAAAGATCCCTCTAAAGCTATGCTCGTCTCTCTACATTGCTCGTCATACCAACTGTTTTGAGACATACTCCTGGGCCATCGTCTCTTATCAGGCTGAGTGTATGGGTATGCCTCTGCTGGTGCATCATGCAATATCTTAGTCAGGAAAGTGGTGATCTCCTCCACTGAAAGTCTTGGACTGGCTATTGTACATAGATGACCATAGATCTCCTCCGTATAGATAGGGTCAGTCTCTCGTGTAAATGTATAGTGGGTATATGTCCTCCTTCCTGACACCTGGGCTCACCTGTACTAAAAGGAGACAGATAGAAAGTGTCAAAAGAGCATGATCCACTGCTATACCCCCTAGTCTAGGTCCTACTGTGAAATATTGAATGCAGGGGATGATGCTTGGCTGCGCCATGACATAGTCCACTGTGTTGGCCCCATGCCTATGTTGGAAGCAAGTAAACCCAACTACCGTGGGAAATTGCTGTCGGCCATTAAGTATGGCCAATCCATGTGAGGCCCCCATTTCCATCAAAATATCTCCCGTACTTAGTGTACTCATCCTGTGAGCGTCTGTCAAGCCCCATATCACTGGTCTCTAGCTCTCTCAGTATCTCATCTGAGGTATCATAAAAAATTGTCTGATAATTTCTTGTGTGGGTATTAAAGTCCCCCAGGAGAATGATATCACCATCTCTGGAAAACTCCTATACGTCCTCGTCTAATGTAGAGAAAGGGTACTGTCCTCTAGGTGTAGCATACATTGATGTGCTTGGGACAAAGTAACATATAACAATGTACAAGAATCTTCCTGTCTCAGCTGTCAATCTCACTGGCATATTTGGCTTGATCATCTCTTTGAACAATGTGCACAAGCGGCTGTAACTCCTCTCTAAATAAAAAATATATATATGTAGAGAGAGAAAAATGAAATGAAATGTTATATTAACGTCTTTAAAAGGCCAGAATGACCTATGAGACCAAAAAGTTACAATCGGTGAATCTGATACAATGTCTGAGTACAAAAAGTTACAATCGGTGAATCTGATACAATGTCTGAGAACTGAAAGACTAAAACTGAAATGAAATAGGGAGGTCTCAGATGAGATCCCTCATCGGTTGCTGTCGAATCTCATCAATATCCTCCATGGTCAATACTCTGACTAGGCGTCTCGCATGTCGAGCTAGAGTGGACTGGATCCTCTGTTGCAACCTCTGTCAATGATGTGAGGTCCCCTGTGATCGTGCACGCCTGGATCTACCTAGCGCAATTGCTCGATCAATCAGCGTACCTCTGGTGTGGGTGGGATCTGAGATGTGTGTAGCAGGCTACAATGTCACTTTCACAGGACACAGTTATAGTTAGTACAGTTGGTCTGGTCTGTTCACACTGGACGGACACTCTGGGCAGTGACACGTGGCAGGGATACGGATGGTGGCCTAGTGGAAATGTGGCCAAGTCACACTTAGCTGGCTGACATTTATGAGCCGTTGGTGGCTCTTTATGATTGTATCTATGAGTAGTAGCCGTTGGGTCATTATCATTATCTTTTATAGATGGTCGGGTCATCGTCTAGGTGGAGTCTTACACAGAGCACTGTTTCACCATCCCTCCATATCTGAGCCTTGACACCCCCATTTGTACCTGTGAGTCCTGGGCTAGAGCTGAGTGTGTTGCCACGCCAGAGTCTGTACATGGTTCTTTGAGCTAGTCGAGTCCACATGTTCTGGTCAACTGTTGTGTCTCTATTGTTATCCATTATTTCTGTGTTTCATTCTATTTGAGAGAGTTTCCATTTGTTTGAGTGAGATTGTCACGTACACTGCACTGAGAGGCACCCACACTGGAGAGAGCACGAAACATTATCCGCGCTACAGGTGCTCTCATTTTGGCGATCACGGTGGGACCTCAACTGAAGTCTCACTCTGTTGAGTAGCTAGTTTCTTCGCTTCGCCTGTGCATGTTGGTCTGGTCTTCTCTCGCCCTGGTCCCCCAGTCCTCGTCCTTGTCTAGTCCTTCTCGTCCCTGGTCTAGTCTTTCCTCGTCTTGGTCCAGGCCAGGTGGTCTAGTCACTCGCCCTGGTCTAGTAGAGTCTAGACCAATGTTCAGCCAAGTGAAGGTTGTCTTGCCCAAGTGAAGGTCTTCTTGCCCAAAGCTTGGTGGGGTTGGCGGTTACTGCATGACACATACAAGGAGGTCATTGGAGCGTCAAAGTGCACTACTGAGTCCTCTGAAGTACTACCACAGACGGCGTCAACCCTTGGTGCCCAGTAGAAGCATATTAACCCCATCACCCATACCTACTCATACGGCTACCTCCATTCCATCGACCGGTTCTACATCCTCTAGATCACCTTCTCCGGTAAGGCTCTCCCCCATTTTGTTACAGCAAGCTAGTGAGCAACAGACTCAGGAGCAAGAGGCCATGGAGGAGCTCACAAGTGTTCTGGCAAAGGTGAACATCAAGTTTCCACAGATGATGCAGACGACCATGCTCGGAGGTTTGTCTCTCTTTGCAGAGGTCGTGGGCTCAACAGAGAAGACGCATACTTGGTGCTTTTTCCGTCCACCTTGGATGGTCTTGCAGATAAATGGTACAGTCAATTTGCTGAAAACCACTCTACTACTTGGACCATGTTAAGACAGCAGTTCTGTGAAGCTTTCCGACCAGGGGATTATCAAGAGAAGATTCTAGATGAGTTGTCCAACCTGTTGCTCCAGCCCAAGGAGACATTTGCAGAGCTCGTGACCAGAACAAAGTCCCCGGTCGCTAAGCTGCCTCAGCAACCAGGGGGATTCATGGTGAAGAAGTGGGTAGAGAAGTCTCTGCCTAAGACTTCTCAACAAAAGCTCAGAGAAAGTCTCCGTCCTGAAGCTAGTCTAGAGGACTTTGTTGCTACTGCTACTAGAATAGAGGGAGCAAGAAGGCAGTTCACTTACTCTCCTCAGTTAGATACTGCCCCTGTACTCGTGGACAGTCCATCAGACCCCTTGACTTCTTTACGAAGGGAACTGGAAGCCCTAAAGTTACAGCGGGCCCTTCAAGAAGAGAGATCCTTCTCTCTCAGACAGGAGAAGCCTCCACATCAAGAGGCTTATGATCAACTTAAAAGAGAGTTAGAAGAGCTCAGGTCTCAACAGGATACTAAGGCTATGGTATGGTGTAGTTCATGCCGCTCTCCAGGACACCCTCCACAGGACTGTCCCCTTCGCTCTTATTGTCACTTCTGCGAAAAATCGGGTCATGAAGATAAGGATTGCTACTATATAAAGGGATTGCACAAAATACAGCAAAGTCTTGGTCCTACTCTCCAACAGGGGTTAGCACCAGCTTCCAACATGGTTTCCCACTACGGCCATCCCAACTACATGCCACCTTTGCTCAATACCCCTGTTGTCCAAGGTATGTCAAGTACTTTCCCGACTCAAAGTTTTTATAATGCTAATTCCACCTCAACCTCTCAGAGCTTCTACACTTCAGCCTCCAACTCCATGCAGCAACCACCTCGTCCCCCGTTTTGTCCTTCAAACCGGCCCATACTCTGCTACAGATGCGGAGAATATGGGCATTATTAGAGCAAGTGTCCTTTACCTGAGGGGTCCCCTCCTTGTCGTCATTGCCCAGATTCAAAGGATCACTACAGTAAGGATTGTCCCACGTAAAGGGCATCCACGTCTTTAGGCTCGACTCAGAACCAGCAAGATTTCACCTTCCCGAAGATAAATTTGATTACTGTGAACACCGTGCCTCAACCATCACCTGCTACTCATGTGGTTAAGCCACTGCAAGTGGAGGAGCCTGCTGGTGTCCTTACTCGGGCACAAAGAGCAGCTCTTGGTCTCAGTCTGCCCACGGGTCCACCTTGCCAGTCCCCACTTCCTCAATCTGGTCTACCTGACCCAAAGGACGATTCCTTCAAAATTGCTCAGAGCAAACCAAATTCCCTGTTATCTGACATTGATGGAGCCTTCTTGGAAGCAGTGGCTGACTTGGAACAGATTAAGGTCCCAAAGGGAGCCCAGTTCGAAGACGACAAGCCCACAGCAGAAGCCATCTTGAAAAATACTTTTCAGCAAGTGTCACTATACGACATGCTAAGGCTCGACGCAACACTTAGAAGTGACACCCTGTCAGTCATTCAGTCTCTGTACCCGGGGGCTGGGCCTAGTGGCGGGCACCTCCCTGTACAGCCCTCAGAGTCTTATTTGATTTCCTATCCATCTGCTCCCCTCACCGATTATAAAAGTACTCGTCTCACTGTATCTATTCTTGGGCACCAGCTATCCGGCGTCATCGTTGATGGTGGATCTGGAATCAATTTGATGCCCGAATTCACTATGATGGCCTTAGGTCTAAAACCTACCCGACCTGCTCCTTTCACTGTTACATTGGCCGATTAGAGAACAGTCTACCCAGTGGGCATAGTCAACAAGGTGCCTCTGAAGGTACAAGATTTCACTTTCAACTTGGATTTTGTGGTAGTTAATCTTCCCCAGGTAGAGGGAGGTTATCCCTTGCTGATTGGTAGGCCATGGTTGCGACATACGAAAGCACTTCACGACTAGGGAAACGACGCCATGTGGATACATACTCCTGGCTCTCCAATACAACAAATTTGTCTCGAAGGAGGTATGGATCCGGTCGTTCAGCATAGCTCTTTGTCAGTAGAGTCCAACCCTGACTTGGAGCAGTCGGTCCCTCCTGATGGGTTTGATGAAGACTTACTGCAGTAGTTAGAAGCTACCTCTTCGATGTCATGCTATGTAGTCTCTCTTCAACCTTTGCCAACAGATTCACCCTCTCCCCCTGATCCTACACCTGAAGCTAAACCTGAAGCTACAACTGAAGCCAGTAATCCCAGTCAGCCAAGTGAGCCAGAACCAAGTGGACCGGTCTCTGGTGCCCATCCTTCAGAGGGTCCCTTGATGGAAACCTTGATGGAAACCGTCGGCCTGGGTGAGCCTATAACCCACCATAGAAGGGGGAAAAAGTCTCCCTTGCAAGAGTTGGCCAACACCCCAGCTCCTTCTTTAGCCTCTACTCCATCTGACTCTCCACCCATGCCGGAGCACTTTGAGGTATCTGAGGATTTACCATTTGCAGAGCTTCCATCAGGATGGTTGCAGGAAGAGTATGCTGATTTCAACATTGATCAGACGCCAGCTCATAATGTCCAGAAGCTAACAGAGGCGGCAAGGTCTTCTCTCCCTGACGCAGCCTCGCCCACTGCACCGCCTGACCCAGTCAGAGAGGTCAACCTAGGCGGCCCTGACAACCATCAGCCCATCTTGTTAACCACTTGGTTATGGGATCACCCTGCTCTACTCGACCTGGTAATCTCTTTTGTGCGCTCTTTCAAGGATGTGTTTGCCTGGTCTTACCACGATTTGGAAGGAATCCCCGCAGAGTTAGGAGTCCACACAATTCCTCTAGTTGAGGGGGCTAAGCTGGTCAGAGGACGGTCTTACAAACTGAATCCCAAGTATGCAGAAGCGGTCAAAATCGAGTTAGAAAAAATGCAAGAAGCAGGTATTATTGTACGAGTAGAGCACTCAGAATGGTTGTCCCCTATGGTTATTGCCCCAAAGAAGTAGTCCAACAAAATTCGAGTTTGCATCGACTACCGGGCTCTGAATAAGGTCACAATCCCGGATGGATTTCCGACACCTTTCACTAAGAGAGTCCTCGAAGATGTCGCTGGCCATGTACTGTATAGTTTTATGGACGGGTTCAACGGCTACAATCAGTTAGGAATACATCCTGACGACCAAATCAAAACAGCTTTTGTGACTCCCTGGGGTATTTTCATCTACACTAGTGTCTTTTGGGCTTAAAAATGCACCGCCTTCTTTCAATCGCATAGTATATCTCATCTTTTGTCCTCTGCTTACTGATCACCTTCGCATATTCATGGACGACTTTTCCACCTTCTCGGGTGCTCAATGTTCGACCCCAGTAGAAAATCTAAAGGAGCATCTTGCTCAGCTCTCTGCAGTCTTTTTCAGGTGCAGAGAGGCACATTTGAAGCTCAATCCAAACAAGTGTCATTTTTTGGTCACAGAGGGCACACTGTTGGGCCATGTGGTGTCTGCTCAAGGTTTGGCACCTGACCCAGAGAAGATAGTGGCCATCTTGAAGTTACCTCCTCCCATAAATCCCAAAGGTGTTCAGAGCTTTGTGGGCCACACCGGCTATCATCGCAGGTTTATACGTATGTATGCACAGGTGGCTCAACCATTGACCCGGCTCACCAGTGCTGCTGTTCCCTTCCAGTGGTCAACACCTGAGGCCGAAGCATTTGCATACCTCAAAAAACGCCTCACTGAAGCGCCTATTCTAGTTGCCCGGATTGGGCCCTACCTTTTCATGTGCATACAGATGCCAGTCTGCTGGCTGTGGATGCTGTTCTGACTCAACCTAGCAAAGAGTTCAACTTGGATCGCCCTGTACATTATGCAAGTTGCCTGCTCACCAAAGCAGAGCGCAACTATAGCACCACAGAGAGGGAAGGTTTGGCTATAGTGTATGCTCTACAAAAATTTCGTCACTATTTGCTCGGAGTCCACTTCACAATTATTACTGGTCACCATGCCTTGTGCTATCTGATTAATAAGCCACAGGTCGCAGGTCGAGTATGGCGATGGCTCCTCCTATTCCAAGAGTTTGATTTTGAAGTGGTACTCCGTCCTGGTAAGCATCATGTAATGGCTGACCACCTCTCTCGCATTCACACAGGTGAAGAAGCTACCGGGATTGCGGATGACTTTCCAGATAGCAGTCTTTTTAAAATCGATACAACACCGGAATGGTACGGCGAAGTCCTACATTTTCTATCTACTGGGCTGTACCTAGAGAAGGCATCTCCACTGCAGAAGAGGAGATTGTTGTTGAAGTCCAGGCCTTTCACTCTAATTGGGGGACAGCTCTACAAATCAGGACCAGATGGTGTTCTGATTCCTGAAGCGTTGTGTCTCGCCTCATGAGGTGGAGCATATTCTAGAGGATGCCCACAATGGTCCCACTGGTGGCCATTACCCTGGTCACATAACTGCCCAGAAGATGCTGTAGAGTGGTCTATAGTAGCCCTACGTTTTTAAGGATGCAATAGCATATTCTAAGGTTTGTGATGTGTGCCAGCGCTGTGGGCCGAAGCCAAGTAAGCAATCCAACCGTCCTCTGCAGGTCTCGATGGCGTGGCTACCTTTTGAGAGATGGGGCTTGGACTTTGTGGGTCCAATATATCCCCCGGCTCAACCAGGTAATCGCAAATATCTGCTAGTGGCTACAGACTATGCAACAAAGTGGGCGGAGGTACTAGCGACAGTAGATTGCACTGGCAATACAGTAGCCAAATTTTTATATAAAAATATTTTATGCAGATTTGGATGTCTCTTAGAGATCACCAGTGACAGGGGCAGTCATTTTGTCAATGACATGATCTCAACTTTACTGGCCAATTATAAGATTTTTCATCGCAAGTCGTGCTTTTATTACCCAAGAGCCAATGGACAGGCCGAGAGCACCAACAAGGTTCTGATTGCACTCCTGAGGAAAGCATGTCATCTCCATCCAGCATCGTGGGCTCAGGCTGTGCACGGCACTCTTTGGGCATACCGTACATCTTTCAAATCAACAATGAATCACATGCCTTTTCAACTCGCTTTCGGTTTGGAAGCCATAGCTCCATTTGAGTTCAACTCCGGATCCCCTAGGGTGGGCAGTCTGCGTGCAAGTTGGGGCATGGAAGCTGCTTCTATATCCCGTCTTACCTTATTGGATGAAAGCCGCCTTTTAGCTTCTCATGCTCTGCAAGCGGAGCAACTTCGTCGCAAAGCGTGGCATGATCGCCACCTCAGAAAGCCAAAAATAACGCAAGGCACATTGGTGCTACTCTATCAAGAAAAATATTTGAAAAAAGCAAAGAAGCTGCTTCCAGCGTGGCAAGGGCCCTTCGTGGTGGAAGAGATTTTACCACAGGGGGCAATCCAGTTAGTCACTCTAGAAGGCGTTCCCTTGCCACTGGTAAACGGATCAAGGATTAAGTGCTATCACTCGCCCTAATTATATACACATCTACTGATGATAGCTATCCCAACACCATATGATTATTCCCTCCCCAGTTCGGTATTTCTCCCTGGCTTATCATTTTCCCCTCTTCTCAAATCTTCCTCATGACAGCTCTTATCTTTCAAAACTCCCCTTGTTTCAATGTATGCATCAGTTACTGTTGTTCTGTCTCTCTTGTTCTGTCTCTATCTTTGCTCCCCCTCTGTAATTGTTCGACGATTAAACCAGCTCAACTGCATCGCTCTTTTCCGTCTCTAATTTTTACAAGCACTCTCTCACCATCAAATCTCTCTTTGCCTTCTGGGACTATCTATTGTAAAAGACTCCTCAAATTGATTCAGTAATGATGTTTTCCTCCTGTTAATTAGAGCCCGTTCTGGTTAATAAACCCCATAAAAAGATAAGGCCTAAATCGTTATTCTCTCTCTGACAGCATTTATATATGGCTCTCTATCTAGGCCTTGTTCTTTCTTTTCACCCGCACTGTTCTTGCTTACTGAGCCCTTGTCATCTCTTAACCTGCCCCACATTCCCACATTCTCTCCTCCTAGAGTTCCCATCCTGAACATGCTCAACCCCTCGCCCCTCCAACCTTCACCCTCGCCCCACACCCTATTGACCCCTCGCCTCAGCCCTGCAAAATTCGCCCCATCTTTCAATATTCGCCCCAGCACAAAAAGTTCGCCCCAGCCTACCTGGTAAAATTTGCCCTACCCTATTTTGTTTGGATTCACCCCTACCCTTTTTTTTTATAGCAATTCCCCCTTGTCCTTTTTTTTTTTTTAATTCGCCCCTACCCATTTTCTCTCAGCAACTCGCCCCTACCCTCTCAGCAATTCGCCCCTACCCACATTCCAAGAGATGGCATCCCGGATAGGAAGCTCCTCGCGCACTTTTTGAGCTTTATGAAGTGCACCACATTTGGGATACATGTCGACCAAGGCAATGCCAAGCACGACGCTTTCTTTCAACAGCCCTAGTTTAGCAATATGACCGTGAATTCATTTGCCCATATCAACATCTTGTGTAATGCTAGATGCCTCCAAGACGCAAGTGTTAGTTAGCTGCTAATTATTGATCTTCTCCAAATTGGGTTACTATTATAAGTGCGCATCTATAATATGGTATGACTACAAGCCTTGATAAGAGTGACTGTGAAAAAGCACCTCCTCTGAGATGAACGCAACGTCGCAATGTGAGTGTGCATAAACACCATGAGATGTACTCCTTTGTGTGTGAGAGAGTGAAATTCACTGCGATGCGTACCCGTATGGTTGCAAGCATGGGGTCCAAATCTGCTGTGTTGATGTGTCAATGTTCCAAATTCCAATGTTCCAAGCAGTGTCCGGGACAAATCATTTTTCCAAACATACAAAATTCTCTTCCTTGAATTTGCCGAGAGTCAATTTTTAAAAATTATGTTATTTTTCGTGTTTTTACACTAATTTTCTGAAATTGAAAACGGCACAGTTAAGATACATTTTTCACGAACACGTAACTTCCAAGGCTCGCAACCTCGCACGGGAGAGAGAGAGAGAGAGAGAGAGAGAGCCACGGGAGCGTGGAGGGAGATGTTACGACTTCTAGGCTGGCATGCCCAGCGTTCCGTTGGAGACTGCTCAGTGCTCGCCGACTTCAGTAGCTAGGAAGAGATTTTCAGAGAGAGATTCGAGGGAGAGGGAGAGAGAGAGAGAGAGAGAGAGAGAGAGAGCGTGCTCTTGGAGCTGAGCTCAGCCAACAGCAGGAGCGGGAGTCGAGACCATTGATCACCAGGATATGTAAACACGTGCGGGGGAATTGCAGGCCGTGGAGAAAACGGCTGATTGGTGAAAATCAATCTCTCTCTCTCTCTCTCTCTCTCTCTCTCTCTCTCTATAAGGGGTATGAGCCTCCCGAGACCGGCCACGGGAGGGGACCCCCCACCTAGACACTGTAGCCTCACTCCACGCACTCGCGCACCGTGGGGACTCCACGCAAGGTTCCCCGGGGCACGCTATGACCCTCCGTCAGTGCGGCGGAGCCTGAGGCTACGTGGGGCTAGGGACCCGGAACGCAAGACCCGCGAAGACCCGCGAAACGCAAACGGCCGTCGACCCATGGAACGCAACCACGCCCGAGCCGGTCCCGTCCGAGCCGGGCCCTCCTGAGCCGGTGCCGTCCGCGCCAGGACCCCTTGAAGCAACACCTCGACCCGAGCTGGTCCCGTCCGAGCCGGGCCCTCCTGAGCCGGTGCCGTCCGCGCCAGGACCCCTTGAAGAAACACCCCGACCCGAGCCGGTCCCGTCCGAGCCGGGCCCGAAACGTCCCCTCCCCGACGCGCCCAGATTCTGGGGCGTCACACTTGGTATCAGAGCTCCAGAAAAGAGCTCCTGGAAACGAGCTGAAGACCGACGTGCCCGACGCGCACGATCCTCACGACGACTCCAACCACAATGGCCCGGGTCGTCAAAATCTTGGTGAAGAGAGCTCCAGAAAGCAACCACACGCCCTCCGTCCCCGTGACGCGTCCCTGAACACCGGGCCGTCACCCGTGACCCGCGCCGGCCCCGATCCGAGCCGGGCACCTCCATGATAAAAAGGAAAGATGCGAGCCAGACAGGGCTCCCCGTGACGCGTCCAAACACCGGGCCGTCACCCGTGACCCGCGCCGGCCCCGATCCGAGCCGGGCACCTCCAAACACAAAAAGCAAAGATGTGAGCCAGACAGGGCTCTCCACATGAGAAAAAGGCAGATGCGAGCCAGACAGGGCTCTTTATATCAAAAACAGAGAAACAACAAAAACGCGACGAACCAAGCCAACGGTGTTCGTCGCGCCCCGGCCACTTTTGTGGCCCATGCTGAGCTGAAGACCCATTCAAGTCTACAAAGAGACCACAGGGCCCCGAGCTTGCCCTCCAAATGACGTCCAAACAGGGACCAACTCGCAAGTGCTGCATTGCGACGGAACGCTACTTCAGATTCGGCTTTCAAGAAGCCTCCGCGCGGGCCAACGCAGCAGGTGGCTCCGCGCACACTGGGTTACCTATTCGGGGAACGCTCAAGTACGGGGAATTCTACTTGGGTGTTCAAAGCATACTTTTTCAGCCTTCTGCCAAAACCCCAAAAATACACACACTCACTTTATTCTCAAAAGTACAAAAACAAAGCATGCCGACTTACTTGCATTTTGGGAACAGTTTTGCTCACTTTGCACTTATATGCACCCCTTTGTCCCCACGGCCTCATGCATAGCCAAGCACTCTTTTCCCACGTTCGACGCGGTCGTCGAACTCTCTTCAACCGGGGGTGTATATAAAGGGTATGAGCCTCCCGAGACCGGCCACGGGAGGGGACCCCCCACCTAGACACTGTAGCCTCACTCCACGCACTCGCGCACCGTGGGGACTCCACGCAAGGTTCCCCGGGGCACGCTATGACCCTCCGTCAGTGCGGCGGAGCCTGAGGCTACGTGGGGCTAGGGACCCGGAACGCAAGACCCGCGAAGACCCGCGAAACGCAAACGGCCGTCGACCCATGGAACGCAACCACGCCCGAGCCGGTCCCGCCCGAGCCGGGCCCTCCTGAGCCGGTGCCGTCCGCGCCAGGACCCCTTGAAGCAACACCTCGACCCGAGCCGGTCCCGTCCGAGCCGGGCCCTCCTGAGCCGGTGCCGTCCGCGCCAGGACCCCTTGAAGGAACACCCCGACCCGAGCCGGTCCCGTCCGAGCCGGGCCCGAAACGTCCCCTCCCCGACACGCCCAGATTCTGGGGCGTCACACTCTCTCTCTCTCTCTCTCTCTCTCTCTCTCTCTCTCTCTCTCTCTCTCTCTCTCTCTCTCTCTCACACACACACACACACACACACAGTGTTCACGCAGAGAACACTGTTGCCTGAAGCCACCGGATAGAGCATGTGTCAACACGTGTCGGGTCGGGGGGACGGAATCCCTCCCCCTTTTATAATAGTATAGATAGACCCACGAAAACCATTGAATGCTAAGTGCAGATGAGGTGCAGGTGGCCCAAAATAGTGATGTGGTATTGTCTGTTGCTTCATGTACTTGGGGGCTATTGTGGCAACTCGTGCAGCCCAGAGTTCGCGGCCATGGAGCAATTTGAAAATAGCGATGTGGTACTACCCGTTGCTACATGGACTTGGGGGCTATTGTGGCAACTTGTGCAGCCCAGAGTTTGTGGCTATGGAGCTATTGCGTACGGCTCTTCCCAAATGAATTGCAGCCAGTGTTCGGGAAAAATGTGTCTTAGCTTAATATCGTGATGTTTTTTATTTCAAAAATGCCGGTTGAGGGCAAGCTCAAAAGGAGAAATTTCCCTCTAAAAAAGAGAAATAGTGTAAAAAAATCGATAAAAGCTTCCTCGTGACAAATTCAAGAAAAGGAATTTTGCATGTTTGGGAAAATGGTTTTTTCCGAACACTGGTTGCAACAAATGGGTGTTGCACGGGAGCCTTGAAAGAAGGCCGTAGGTGGCTGCATGTATAAGCTCAAAAGAGTAGGTGCAGGCTTGCAGCCATAGCCATAGTAAGAATGACATAGACAGTTGAAAGGGTACATCACCGACAGTGCTCCAAAAAAACCTAGGTTTAGTGTAATCCCACCTACAAATTTTGAGATTTACCTCTAAATTCTATATTTGAAGGTGAGAAATCCTACAAAAATTTGAAAAAAATAGTGTATTTGGTGTAAAAACCTTCAAATTTAGTCAATTTACCTCTATAGTTTCTCATACGCTGTGCATGCAACCAATATTGAAGGCTAAAACAAGAGAGAGAGAGAGAGAGAGAGAGAGAGAGAGAGAGAGAGAGAGGGATGATGATGATGTTGTATTTACGTCCTCGGGGGGCCAAAATGACCCATGGGACCACAAAAAAAAAAAAATCTACGAGAGAGAGAGAGAGAGAGAGAGAGAGAGAGAGAGAGAGAGAGAGAGAGAGAGAGAGAGAGAGAAAATCGCCTGCGAGTGATTCAGTACCCCAAAAGGGTGCGTGCAGGCTCCATCATCGTGCAAGCTGAGGATGCCATGAAGTCTGAGCCGTCGAGGTCAGAGAGGAGGGATGACTCGCAACTAGTGTGCATTTAAAACGGCAGAGAAAGAGAAAGTTGCAGCGGAACTCTAGACGCCAGCGCAATCAAAGCACTCTCTCTCTCTCTCTCTCTCTCTCTCTCTCTCTCTCTCTCTCTCTCTCTCTCTCTCTCTCTCTCTCTGTGCCACCGGACTTCAACAGAATCCACTCGCCGGATCATCGTGCTGCTACCATGTGTCGGGGGGGAGGGGGGGCACATAAGCCCTCCCCCTTTTATTATAGTATAGATGCCCCTTAAGACAGAGCGATGAAGACGGGAGCGCGCCCGATGCGCGAAGGACTAAGGGTGGAAGTGGCTAGTAAGTCCAAGGCAGGGACACGAAGATTCCTTGACAAAGAAAATCTTGACTCCTCTTTCAGATTCTCCTCGAGAACCTATGTGTTCTGCAGAAGGGATCAGATCCTTCGTAGAAGAAGGATCTTTCTGAGCTGTGATACCACTATTACAGGCTTGACACTCCAAGCGAGAAATCAATAGCAACACATGAATAGAAACTGAAAAATCACTGAACTTTACTAGAGAGAGAGAGAGAGAGTTGACACGGCATGGAGGAGTTCTGTGCCCAATAGCACTAGCCCCAAAGACTGGCGCCCCTTTCGGTATTTCTTTATTATTGCTCACAACAAAGTACATCTCCCGAGGTCCTCTGCTCTCAGACTCTGCATCCAGATGCTCTACAGAGTGCAAGACCCAAGGTAGAGCCCCAGAAGCTATCAGTTCAAAAGAACTTCTTCCGCTCTCAATAGCTAGCGTTAGGATCTCCCAAAAGCAGGCAATGTAATTTGCAAAAATTCGTACAGCTTGCCATGTGGCACTTGCAGCTCAAAACGCAAAAAATCCGTGCTCTCTTGCCATGTCATCGTCCAACGAACTGCCACATCAGCTTGTCAACGCATTTTATAGAAATCCTCCTCAGAGTTCAAGCCTTGGGATTTTTAAAATTAGGCCGTTCAACGAAGTTCTTCTAGGTTCAGTTCTTCAGTTTCTCTTGTCCACTCGGCCATTTCTCTTCCAATTGGGCATGCCAAGTCATCACTTTGTGACATGCCCAGCTGGCAGGGACATGGATTCCATTGTTGTTATATGTTGTTGATATTGTGTTGATCTCTAACTCACAAGAGGGTATGCAGAGACATTTGAATGCATTACATAGCTTTGCACAGGAAAGTTGATTGTCTGTAAACCTTGCTAAAACCAAGGTTCTGGTGTTTAACACCACACCGCAGTGGATCAGTAGATCAACAACTACATTCACTTATAGTCAGGAGACTGTGGAGCACACAAATGTATACACTTATCTTGGGGTAGTCTTCACTGGGCCAAGGTTTTCTTTGAAGAGAGTAACACAGACTAGATAGACCAAATCATATGCGGCCTTGGGAGGATTGGAGAGGATATGTTCGCAGGTTCAGTTCAAGGAAACCCGAACAAAGCTCTATCTCTTTGATACCTTTGTAGCTTCAGCTATGCTCTATCAGATTCAAGTTTGGGGACCCTCTGTGGGTTAGTATGGATGGAGACGTATGGAGAGGCCCTCGTATCTATGATTACTCGATTGATTAGAGCCAAGGCCTCCATGCCACACGAGATCATTAGAGCGGAGTTAGGAGCCCCCCTATGGAGATAGAGGTGATTACTAGATCAGTCTCCTCTATGCACAGCTTATGGGATACTACTAGAGACGTGCCAAATTGGCCCTTGAGTCCTCTAGACAGCTAGCTTTAGAGGGGGACACGTCATGCTGGTATGCACAGATGTCATCATGGTTCCAGATACATGGCTACAACATGGAGCGCTTGCCTCCCTTCCAATACTCCCTTGATGCACCATCGTTGTCTCTTTCATGGGTGTTGATAGCTAGACTCATTCGCCAAGACTTGACCCAGTTGGACACCAAGAGGACATGGATAGAGCCGACACAGAAGTTGGGCACCAAGATGGCTTTCTATAGAGAGCATCTTCTCCAACTCATAGGGAATGGGTTTGTGATTTGACCTAGCTATATGGATACACATCCATCTCATGGGTTGCGATGTGCCATTGGTCAGATATGGACATCTTTACACCAGCTTGAGATTGAGACTGGTAGATACAAGGGGATCCCAATAGCTAGAAGGATATGCCGCCTATGCCATAAAGAGCCAAAGGCAGAGATGCATTATATATGTCAGTGCACAGTGTATTACAAGATACAGTGTCGCTTCCACTGTCTATTCAGAGAGGGCTTTGGACCCTTCTCCAAAGTCATAAGCTATCAAGAGCAGAGATGTCTTGGACTGTATCTACTTGAGTTACTCAGACACAGAGATAGGTTACTGAGGAGATCTCGAGAAGACAATCCCAGGGATAGATTATGGATTTCTTCACACCAGACATTGGACAGATAGAGGAGTAGCCACCACTACAAAGCTCATACTCCCCATTGACCAACCGCTAGAGCTAGGGAGATTAAACACCCATGACTGAGAAGAGGAGCTTCACAGCATCAATGGAGACTATAGCACAGATGGTATCAGATTCACCAGTTTGAAACGGATTGGTCTCATAGGTTATTTTGGCCTTTTGAAGAGGTTAATGTATCATTTCATTTCATATCTCTCTCTCTCTCTCTCTCTCTCTCTCTCTCTCTCTCTCTCTCTCTCTCTCTCTCTCTCGGATGCAACATCATTTAGATGCTTTGCACATATTTGCCCATGATAGTGGATTGTCTGTTAACCTTGGGAAAACCAAGGTTATGGGTTCAACACCACATCATAGTGGGTCAGGAGGTCAGCACCCACATTTACGTATGGCCAGGAGACAATGGAGTACACAGATACATACACCTATCTTGGGGTCACGGGGTGGTATTCAGTGGACCGGTATTTTCATTGAGGAGAGCAGTAGAGACTAGACTGACGAGAGCTTATGCAGCCTTGGGAGGATTGGAGAGGATGTGTTCGCAGGTTCAGTTTCAGGAACCACGAATGAAGCTCTGGCTTTTTGACACTCTAGTGGCTTCAGCTATGCTCTACGGAGTTCATATATGGGGACCCTCAGTAGACCACCATGGTAGATCAAGCAACACGGATGGATGGAGATGTATGGAGAGGCCTTTGGTGTCTATGATTTCTCGGATGATTTGGGCTAAGGCCTCAGTGCCACATGAGATTATCCAAGCCGAGCTAGCCGCTCCCCCTTTGTGGTCGAGGCATTGATTAGATCAGTATCCTTTATACACAGCTTATGGGACCTCCCCAGAGACAGATATGCTCGGCTCGCTTTGGAGTCATCCCGACAACTTGCGCTGCAGGGAGATAAAGCATGTTGATATGGGCAAATGACGTCATGGTTTCAGTCACATGGTTTCAGCATGGATAGATTGCCCCCGTTCTAGTACTCTTGCACCCTCCCTATCTCTTACACGAACAGAGACCACCAAACTCATACGTCAGGATCTGATTCAGCTGGTTACCAAGAGCACATGGATACTGCCGACACAGGAGTTGGGCATGAAGATGGCTTTCTATAGAGAGCATCTTCTCCAACCCACAAAGGACGGTTTTGTGACTAGGCCTCCATACATGGATACACACTTATCTCATGGGATACGGTGTGCTATTGGGCAGATACGCACATTCAGCTTCAGATTGAGACTGGCCAAATTAGAGGAGTACCAGAAGAGGCTAGGATATGTCACTTATGTCACCAAGAGCCACAGATAGAGTTGCACTACACATGTCATTGCCCGATGTTCTATGAGATACGAGGTCACTTCCACTGTCTGGTCAGAGGGGGTTTTGGACCATTTTCTAGAGTCATGAGGTATGAGGATCAGAGATGTCTTGGATTGTTTCTACTAGAGGTGCGTAGACATAGAGAGAGGTTGCTGAGGACATCGAGGGAGAATCAGTCTCAAAGACAAATCACAGACTTCTTTACACCAGCTAGAGGACAGCCAGAGGAGCAATCATCACAGCACATTGTAGCGCGGATAATGTGTCGTGCTCTCTACAGTGTGGGTGCCTCTCAGTGCAGTGTGCGTGACAATCTCACTCAAACAAATGGAAACTCTCTCAAAGAGAATGAAACACAGAAATAATGGATAACAACAGAGACACAACAGTGGACCAGAACATGTGGACTCGACTAGTTCAAAGAACCATGTACAGACTTTGGCGTGGTAGCACACTCAGCTCCAGCCCAGGACTCACAGGTACAAATGGGGGTGTCAAGGCTGCAGAGATGGTGAAACAGTGCTCTGTGTAAGACTCCACCTAGACGATGACCCGACCATCTATAAAAGATAATGATAATGACCCAACGGCTACTACTCATAGATACAATCATAAAGAGCCACCAACGACTCATAAATGTCATCTAGCTAAGTGTGACCTGGCCACATGTCCACTAGGCCACCATCTGTATTCCTGTCGTGTGTCACTGCCCAGAGTGTCCGTCCAGTGTGAATAGACCAGACGAACTGTACTAACTGTAACTGTGTCCTGTGAAAGTGACACTATAGCCTGCTTATAGGTTGCCCGCCACAAGACTGGTCACCGTCTCGGTGAGCCAAAACTGAATGAAACTGCAAAAGTAACTATATGTACAATGAAAGGTGGGGCAAGAGCACAGTCCTGTCACCCAAGGGAAAGTGTCGTCGCCACTGTTGCTCCAGAAGTATCCTGATCGGGAGGAGCCATCAGATCGATTGTATAACTATGCGGTTGTAGCAGCCATCTGCTGCATAGCGGATGGAAGCACCTGCCCTGAAGTGAACTCCGGACGCCTAGTAACACAACCATGGCGGTGTGCACCCGCAACACCGTCACAACAAGGAACACTTTGGCTCTGTATATGTGGCATCTGAGACCCCTACTGAGTAAAGTACTGGAACTGGGGCTGTGGGTAGTGTCCCATGAACTGCGGAGAGGGCTGAGAGGGACCTGCTGGGTAGTGTCCCATGAACTGCTGAGAGGGCTGAGAGGGACCTGCTGGCGCTGCAAAGCCTGCTCAATTCTGGACCTGTATCCCTGGCCCAGTCCATCCATATCCCACAGGAGCCTGGGTAGGGCTGTTACCATACATAAGCATTTCTTGAAATCCCTGCACCTGTGCTTTTAGGTCATCAATAATCCTCGACTTTATCTTCAATGCCTGTTGTAGTGCAAAAATTGTTGCATCTCAATCTGCGATGGCACTCTCGGCAACTCGCAGAGATCCCGCCATAGCTGCGTATGTGGCGGAGTGATGCTAGTGGGTTGCAGCTAGCTGCTCCGCACCTAGCTCGATGGTGGCAATAGCAGCTCTGGAGTCCTGAAGTAACTTCTCTCAAAGCTGAAACAGAGAAGTGAAGTCGGTCCTACCTGAAGATCCCTCAGATAGATGTGATGCTGAAGGGCGCACATGTGGCACAGCCGGCGAGCTAGAAGTAGGTACAGTTGGTGTAGTAGGTGCCTCGGAGATTGTTGTTGTAGGTGGAGCGAGAGATATTGTGACCGGTGTATGAGTGAAGATGGGAGAAGAAGGAAGAGGATCTTGTATGGGTGAAGTGACCATCCTGTCCTGCGGAGCGGCAATAGACACTGGTGCCGGCACAGCAAAACCAGGGGTAGAAGTAGACGTGTGACGCTGAAGATGTACCCTAGTCTGCTGGCTCTCAGAAACTGGCAAGGAGAGTAGAGACTTCACTGTATCCTTCACCACTTTCGCCTTGATCTTCTTTTTCTTGGTGACTGTGGGGTCAACTTGCATGCTCACGGTTTTGCTTTTCCCTTTCGAGGTTCCCTGCTCCTCATCCACTTCATTTATGTTAATAGGTATGTTTATGACCCATGCCAAGAGAGGTGCCGCAAAACATTTAAAACTTAACTACACAGACTGCACTTGGGCTCGAAATCTTTTAGCCCTAGACTGCAAAGAGCTGAAGAGAATTTGGTGGAATCCACATGGGATAGTGTGGATTAAACAGTATAGCCCGTCGCAGTGGGAGAATGTAGTGAGAAGATCATTTTTTTCCTTGTCTTCTTTGGCATCTCGAGCCAAAAAGTAATACCTGAAGATTGCGAGAAGCCGTCTTTTTCGCTCATAATTTGGGTGATCCGAACTCAATAGCTCTTGACATGCTTGAATTGTCGCATCCTTGGACAGCAAAGAGAAAGTGCGAGTAGTAGACTTCACAGCTGGAAAGTTGGTCATACCCATGGCATGGCCAAGCCTTGTAGCTGTTAGCTTGTGGCCCCAGACCTTTGGAAAGTCTTTCAACAGTTGATGTATCAGCTCTGCTGGAACATTATCAGGTAAATTTGCATCAGCCAATGCTGTGAGGCCCAGAGTCCGTAGCTGAGCAGTCGAAAGCACCTCACTGAGAGATGGTCGAGGTTGCTGCATATGAAAATTTAATGAGAAGCTGTGCGATTTTTCGAAGAAGCAAGCCTCTTGATTTCATGAGTGATGATTGGCTGCTTTTCTTTTTTCTGAGCCACTTTTGAATGTTCCTCCTGATCACTGGAAGCACCTGACTCGGAATTTACATCGGAATCATCAGATGCTGCTGAGTCTTCTTTGTAGCTCTCATCACTTGGGTCACTGGAGGTAAAGTCATCTATGTCATGGCTGCTGCTGCTTGCAGATACTTCCTCTGCTTCGCTCTTTGATTCTGCAACCAGAGCTTTCCTCCTCTTCAACTCTACCTTTTTCTTGCTACTTCCTTCTGGCTGTTTCTCCTGTTGCTTGCTACCTCCTACCATGGTGAGGTCGGGTGGATGACAAACAGGGAGCAGTTGATTAGACAAGTGATGGAAAAGAACTCAGTCAGATGCAGACCAAGGTGGAGTTTCTACAAAACGATTTGGGATTGGGCTAGGCAGAGGCTGGACAGAAGGGAGCTGGGGCGATTTTGTGGGGCTGGGCGAGAGGAGTCGATTGAGAATTGGGTATAGGGGCGAATCAAGAGCTAATAGGCGAAGGGAGTTAGGCTGGGGCGAGTAAGTTAGGGTAGGGGCGAATGAAGAGTGCAGGCGCTAGAAAGTTATCTGGGGCGAATTAATAAGGGTTGGTCTAATTTGGGCCAGTTAGGGTAGGGGCGAATGAAGTTAGGTAGGGGCGAATCTAATTGTGCTGAGAGGTATGGGCGAATTTTGAGAGGGGGTGAATTGAAAATAGGCAGGGGCGAATTAAAAAAAAATAGGGCAGGGGCGAATTGCTGAGAGAAATCCCCCATATGGGATGGACTTACCAATGAATCGTTCTTTCAGTATCTGATGCTTTCAAAGAGCCAGTTACAACCCTTTGTGAGATTGTTTGGGGTTGGGGCACTATGCCTGACTCTCATCGTCTTAGCTCTCTCATGTCACTATAATAGAGGTGAAGAGAGAACTGTTCCATTGACTATTTCACTTCACGAAGATGAAGTCAACCCCAACCCTAATCGGGGATCAATAGATACCAACGGGACTTCTAATGTGGGCAAGCCTCCCTTTGAGGAATCGAGGAAAGAGCATGTCCCTTTCCCGCCAAGCGATTTCGACATGATGGAGTACCATCATCAATTGTAGGTTGACACTTGTGCTAAGCAGATGATCAAGTACTCTAAGGATCCACAATATGCAAAGTATCTGAAGAATCATCGACTTGACGAGGTTTATTCACGATGGTGTACTGCCATCCACTCGCCTCTCAAGTCGACCATGAAGCCGAAAGTAAAATCGGGTGCAGATAAGAAAATTGTACTCACAAGAAGATTTTGACCATGCCCTTGAGCATAAGGTCAATAAACTAATGAATACTATGAATACTTTTTGAAAGAAGGTCTATTCAATAAACTATCGCAGCTATGTCGGAAGTCTACTTTTGAGGAAGCAAGAAAATCCAAGAAGCATGTCTGCTTTGAGGATGATCCGAGTTCATCGTCTTCCTCATGGCAGGAAGCATCGGAAGTAGAGAAAGACTAAAAAGAACTGACGAGGATATCTCATCATTTGATAGTTTTGACTTTGAGGAGCCAATGTATGGGAAGAAGAGAAGACATGTGCGTCCCAATACGACGGGTGCGAATGGCCAAAAGCTGGTGTAGAAACCGCATGAGAGCATAGAAATGCAAACGTCTGAGTCCAAGGCTGTTTTTGGTCAACTAGTACCAATAACAAAGTAGCCTTCCTTGCTGTAACATGAGAACACAAATGTAGAATATTCAGACCACTACAACGCTTTGGAGTACACAACTTATCAATCGGGAGCAATCGCAGGCTCTTTTTCTGGGAGGAGGTAGACCAGAAGTGCTCTAGAATCCAAGACATGAAGGCCCGAAGACGACATGGTGGCATACATGCAATTTTTCCTACCATTGTTGCATTGGCCACCCAGATAGACTGCACTATTCTGAGTCTTACATGCAGCGGCCAGGTAGACAATTTCCAATAGTGCAATTTAGACCTCAATTTATTCTCAACCCAATCCAATAATTTTTCATTGTTAACTGAGCAAGCCAGCAGATATCCAAGATGCCTCAATTTGATCAGGCTTCACTATCTCACCTGGCATAATAGAGTGCCAATCCATTTGATGCAATGGCAACAATTTAGATTTTCAAATATTCACTTGCAGGCCTGCAACCAACCCATAAACATGCAGTGCTTCCATGATACATCGAACATCCTCAGGTTGATTTCTAGGCCAAAACATGGAGTCATCTGCATACGCTTGCGCCACAAAATGATCACAAGATGGCAGTTCCAATCCATGTAAATGGCCAGATGCCATTAAGGAGTCTAGATACAACAATAGAGGATGTGTAGCAATAGCATACAACAGACACTCAAAGGGCAACCTTGCCTGACCGATCGACCAAGGTCCCATAATTGAGTTAGCTCACCATCAAGAATTCGAGCAGATTGACTACACTCATAAAGAAAATAGACCACCCGACACATTTGGACCCAAAGCCCAAAGCCATCATAATCTGAGCAATGAAGTCTCAATGAACAATGTCAAATGCTTCTCTATATCAACTTGTATGATAAGTACATCTTATCCAGTATATTTTGCTTACTCAATTTCAATGAAAGCATTAGCAATATTATTCATAATTTTCCGGTGAGGGATGGATCCATACTGAGCCGGATTGTCACGTGACACATCCCAACCCTATGTGTCCATGGACAAGCTACACCATAGCAGGGTTTCCATCAAGTCCAGTCAAGTTAGATTAGAAGTGATCTGACACTTTTGTGAGTCTATTCGTAGACCGTGCATGCCCAGTCACTCAGTGTAGATGCATATCCTCTGGTTGCACACTGCATAAGCATAAGCATTTCCATCAGATTCCATCAGAGTCAGTTTGGGGATTTTTCAGATGACTTTATCCCATTTTTCCCTATTTTTGACATTTTTTCACTTATTTATTAAGTGACTTTTGTTGGGTACTCAGTAGGGAAAATTGGGTAAGTTAATATATAAGCAAACCCAAGTTAGCACAAATTGGCAGATGAGCAAAGACACAGCAGGCTTCCCCAAGCAACAGGTGTCCCACCCTCTCTCAGCAAGACCCTCTCCATTACCTTGGCGAGGCCACTCCCAGCGTTTTCATCATAGCCTGCCTCTCCCTTCCTGGGCGTTTTCTAGAACCTGCCATCGCCACCCAAGACCACACTTGCCTGGCGTTTTTACCACCATCTAGCAGCAGCATCCTCAAGAATCACTAACGCTAGCATTGCTTGCAGATCTGCAGCAAATTCAGCCTTTACTAACGCCAGGAAACACATCAGCAGGTTCAGCGTTTTCATCATCAACTGCAGCAGAATAACCACGGCCAGTAAGGGTTTACTAACGCTTGCAAAATAGTCATTTAGCAAGAAGATACCTGCTGTCACAGTGTTTTTCAGCCAAGAGTTTCTCTCCAAAAACGCAGCCAAAGAGCATATTACATCAGCGTTTTTTATCATCATCTCAGCCCGACAAGGACAGTCATTTTCAGCCTTAAACCAGCAGTAGAAACAGCCCATTTTCAGCCTTTAAACCAGCAGTAGAAACAGCCCATTTCAGCCCCGAAACAGTCCATGGAAATCAGCAGATAGAAGATCCCAATTTTCAGCCACAAAGTCGTCGTCGTCATCGCCGTCGTCGTCATCGGCATAGTCCCATTGCATCAGTCCATTGCATTCGCATTGTACACCTTGTGCAATCAAAGTAGACCACTCTCGCCGACGAGAGTGGGGCCTTCGGAGGAGGGTTTTACAACCTCTCGGTGTCGTATCTCTTCTCTCTCTTTCTCTGAGTCTCATTCACTTGCACGCACAATATCCATTCACTTTGTTCGTGATCATAGCAGTCTCCATAAGACGGAAAGCTCTCTCTTTCCCTAAGAACTAAAAGGAACCTTGAGCAATAAAGATCACTAATCTTGAGAAAATACAACATTCATTCTGCTGCACCTTACATTGGTATCAGAGCTTTGGAAGTGTTCTGCATTACTCAAGGAAAGAACCACAAGAATTTTTTTCTTGTTGTGATCGCACGAACCCAAGTTTACTTTGGCGTGGCGATTCCTAATCGTGTTTTGTTGAAGAGTGAGAGGAATCCCAAGAAAGAAGGGCTTGTCCAGCCTCCCCTTGTGTCTCTTTTCACTCATTGAGAGCGGACCGTGCACTTAGCGGCCGGCCAATGGACGTGAGGTGGGAAAAAGCAACCTTGGTGTGAGCGCAAGGCCACTAAGGGGTGCGCCCGCAGAAAAGGGTATAACTCGGGTGAAGAGAAGATCCTTCTCCAACACGATTTGCAAGCGAAAGAAAACCTCAAGAACCCAAGATTCTCACGAATCAAGAACCTCAAGACCCTCAAGAACCCAAGTTCCTCGCGAGTTTAAGAACCCAAGATCTTAGTGCATGGTCGTCACCCGAAGCGACATGGATACTTCGCATACAGGTGATGAGCATGAGAGAGGCGACGAAGACTCGTCCCCACCTGGAGATGATTTCTTCAACCCTCCCCCTTCGCCATCTACGCCACCAAGTGCTATGGAGGCAATGGTCAAGCAGATGATGGCCATGATGGATAGACAAGAAGCAAATTGCCTTGCTCAAGAACGTGAGCGCGATGAAAGAAACGCAAGACTCACCACAAAACAAGAAGAAAATCGCCTTGCTGAGGAATGTGAGCGCGAAGAAAGACAAGCAAAACTTGCGGCACAACAAGAAGAAAATCGACTTGCTCTCGAACGCGAGCGCGAGGAATGAAATGAACGAAAAGCAGAAAAAGACGCCGAGCGTGAAGCTCAAAGGGAGCTTCGCAATCAAGAATTTATTGCCCAAGTCCTAGCCTCGAAGACCAATCCACCCAAAGATCGTGGAAGTTCGTCAAGTGGCGCAAGCCACGACGCGGATTCCAACCATCCAGTTACAGAAAAGTTGACTTTCAGTAAGTATGACGGTAAGATGGATGCTACAATTATTCATTCTTGGTTGCATCAATTTAATGCTTATTTTGCGACAACTAAGAAAACAGGCAATAGCAAAGTTTTGACGGCAGCTATGTGCCTTGCCGGTGATGCCATCAATTGGTACCATGCATGGCAAGAGGCACAGCTAGCCGCGCACCGAGAGGCAGCCGACGATTTCACGCCCCTCTCTTTTAGTTGGGCTGATTTCCAAGACAAGCTCAAGGCACGGTTTATGCTACCTCAGTACCTCGCACGATTGAAAGAGGATTGGCGTAATCTCAAGCAACATGGTATGCCAATCATGTCTTTTTCTAACCGTGTTTTGCAGCTAGGCACTCAGTTACGCAAGTCTGATGATGGCGCAAAGAGGCTTTTCTCTTTGGGTTAGACGAATACATCAAGTTTGATGTTGAAGTCTTCGACCCCGCGGATCTCAACAAGGCGGTAGCAATCGCTCTCGCCCAAGAGATGAAGCACAACAAGGGGAAGCCTAAGGAGAACAAGTCTTCTAAAGGGACATCTCAGAATTCTCAGGACACACAGAATGGTAAGAACGGTAAGAACAGTAAGAATGGTAATTCTTCTAGCCCTTCTTCCTCTAATTCCTCGGAAAAGAACTCTAACAATGAATCGAAGGGTAAAGCTAAAGCACCTGCAAAACCTAAGCTAACCCCTAATGAAAAAGCTTCTCAAGGAATTATAGGAGGATATATCACGGCTGAAGAACAAGTGATTTATGCTAAAGAAGGTAGATGTTTTCAATGTCATGTCAAGGGTCACATTAAGAAGGCCTGTCCTAAGACAGTCCCACCTAAAGAACCAAAGGCACCCACAACTACCACAAACTCTGTCACAACACAACCTGCATCTTCTCATGACTCTGACACACACATTGATGAATCTCTCATGAAGTGTTATGGCCATGTAAAAGGACAGCGTTTTATCATATTGTTTGATCCAGGCAATATGCATGATGTGATTAGTCTCCATCTTGTTGAGAGAGCCCACCTAGAGGTTAGTCAGAAATCTCCTATCAAGGTTTCTGGCTTCGCTCCTGGGATGAACTCTCTCATCACGAAAGATTGCCTTGATGTGATGTTTACCGTTCAGCAAGCTTCTTTTCGTAGAAAATTTCTTGTGTCTCCTCTCTCAGGATGTGATATGATATTAGGCATGAAATGGTTTCGTGAACTGAACCCTCTCGTTGATTGGGAGACTCTAACTCTCACTTTGCATGTCAAAACAAATTCCCCTCTCATCATTCATACTGAGGAGGGCTTGCATTCTTTGTCTCTCATCTCGCATGTGCAGGTAAAGCGTGAATTACGACGAGGAGCACAAGCGGCATTCATCTATGTTGCCCCAGTTTCCCAGAGCATTCACGCTCTAGGTAAGTATTCGGAGTTGTTTACGAAATTTAAACATCTCTTTTTGTAGGATGATCTTCCACCTCGTCCCCCACCGGAGCGGCCGGAGGACCATCGCATCGAGCTTATGGAGGGAGTGCAGCCTGTCAGTAAGCTCTCTACCGTTTGAACAAGTCACAGGAGGAAGAGTTAGAGCGACAACTCACGGAGTTAGTGGCTAGAGGATTCATACGTCCTAGTGTAAGTCCTTTTGCTGCCCCTATTTTGTTTGTTCGCAAGAAGGATGGTTCGTCTCATTTGTGTGTTGATTACAGGGCATTAAACAAGATGACCGTCAAGAACAAGTTTCCGATGCCTCGCATTGAGTATATCTTGGATAGGCTCAATGGGGCAAAGGTTTTCAGCAAGGTCGATCTCAAAAGTGGATACCATCAGGTACGGGTATTCAAAGGCGATATTTTCAAGACTGCCTTTCGCACCGAGCGAGGGCAATGGGTACGTTCAATCGTCTCATGGTAGGTCGTTTCGGTGACATGGTAGGTGTATGTGTTCATCTTTTTAGATGATATTCTCATTTTTTCTGCATCGTGGGAACAACATGAAAGAGATGTTGAAAGGGTACTAACTCGTTTGGATGAGTGTCAGTTGTACATTGTAGCTAAGAAGTCTGAATTTTTTCTTGCTGAAGTCACTTATCTGGGTTATATCATTTTTGCAGAAGGCGTCAAGCTAGACCCCGCGAAGGTGGAGCAGGTTCGTAATTGGGATTTGCCCAAAACTGCATATGATGTGCGTTCTTTTCTTGGTTTATGTCAAGCATATAGTTCGCACATATAGAATTTTGCACGCATTGCTGTACCTATGACTGATGTTTTGAAAGGGGTAAAGACTCACCGTCAGCGCGTAGACTTGCCCGAGGCAGCCATTGAGGCTTTCGCAGCTCTCAAGGTTGCGGTGACAGAAGCACCGTGTCTTATCCTTGCCTCTTGGGATGATCCCTTTGAGGTATGGACGGATGCGAGCAATGTCACCATAGGCGTTGTGCTCCAGCAGCATGGTCGCCCAGTAGCTTTTCTTAGCCGGAAGCTCAATAGTGCGGAAAAGAATTATTCAGTTTATGATAAAGAACTTTTGTCTATCATTCACTCTCTTAAGCATTGGAAGCATTTTTTGTATGGTAGAGAGTTTACAATACGCACAGATCATCAAGCCCTCAAGTGGCTACAGTCTATGCCTAGTGCACATTGGAGTGATCGCCAAGCGCGGTGGTCACAATTTTTTGAGCAATTTGGAGGTTTGATTGAGTATGTGCCTGAAAAAGCTAACCCTGTTGTAGATGCGTTGAGTCGCAAAGGATAGATTTTGGCTCTTGAGTCAAGAACCACATTTTCTATACAAGGTGAGTCTTTTGACAGCATGAAGAATCAATATGCAGATTCGGAGTTTGGTAAGTATTGGTTGCAGGCTCTTGCTTCCCAAGGGCCTAGCAACTATCTCATTCGTGATGGATTGTTATTTTTTTGTCAGTGTCTATGTGTGTTGCCCTCTCTCAGGCCAGCCATATTGCATGATGCACATGACTCTCTTACGGGTGGGCACAGAGACATGAACACCACATTGGAAAAGATTGAACGATTTTTCTATTGGCCTAAAATGCGAAAATATGTGTTTAGTTATGTCACACATTGCTTATATGTCAAAAAGTAAAAGCTCCTCGGGGTAAGCAGCAAGGCCTCTTGCTTCTGCTGCCTATTCCCGAGGGACCTTTTCAGGATATCTCTATGGATTTTGTGACTAACTTACCACCAAGTTAGCATTCAAGGAACACTCAATGTTTAACTATTGTTGATCGTTTCAGCAAATTCTACATGTTAATTCCTTGTAAGGCCACAGTTACTGCACAAGATGTTGCACGATTGTTCATAAAGCATTGGTACCCCCTCTGTGGTTTGCCAAAGTCCATTGTTTCAGATAGGGATGTTAAGTTTACGTCCAACTTTTGGCATGCACTCTTTGAAAATTTTGGCACAAAGTTGAATTTTTTATCCGCTTTTCATCCACAGTCAGATGGTCAAATGGAAATTTATAGTCAGTTGGCTTTTGATGTGTTGAAATCTTATGTGCAATAAGGGTAGTGGAAAAATGCACATTGCAGTTGAGAAGGATATTGGGGCAGATGCTCATGATTTGAGACTTGACGACTATCCTTCTGGACGTGATCGATTTGAAGTTGATTTAGTCGTGAGGATTGTCAATTTCTCAGTTGAAAAAGGGAAGTTGGTTTCTATCTATGGCCCAGTTGGAAGTGGAAAGAGCTCCCTATTGCTTGGGATACTAGGGGAAATGCAGGTAATGAGTGGGAATTCGTCCATGTTAGGCACTAAATCTCTTCTGAGTTCCTTTGCTGTGTTTTCTTCCTCCTAATTTGAGAAGCAAGTGTCATATTATGACGTTACTCAATTATTTATGTGTTTTTTCTCCAGTGCTTGAGAGGAAGTACTTTTGTTCAAGATACCATTGCCTATGTGCCTCAGCAGCTGTGGATTTTGAATAATACCATCCGACAAAACATTGTTTTCACAAGTCCTTTTGACCCAGAACGCTATCAAAGGGTAATTGCAGCATGTGCCCTGGAGCATGACATTTCACTATTTGCTGGAGGCCATGACACAAAGATTGTATGTCTTCTATCTCCTCTTCTTTATTTCACATCCGCACCTGAATTATCTTGAGTAAAAGAATTTTATATAGGAAAGGATTGAATTTTAACTGTATACTAGATTGGCCCATTTTAGAAGTTGTCTTTTAACTATAAGACCAGAATTGTTTACTATAGAAAGGCAATCATCGAATGAGGATAGTAACGTATTGAACTCTTAATGGTTGTGATTGGAATATCTAGGAAACATTGAGCTGGGAAAGTATCAAAAATGTAAATATACAAACTGTGTTGCAGATCAAGTAGATATTGTTTTGAATCAACTATAGGGGTTTACTGAGATTTGAATGAACTGTGTCCAAAGTCCACAACAAGCAAGCTCTGTTGGGGTCTAAAGATCTCAATGACGTAGCATTTGGTGTTGAGATGGTTTGCAGCTGTATATAGTTGAGGAAGCCAAAAGTTCGCTTGTGGTGAGCAGCTGTATATAGTTGTTTAAGGCCTTCGATCGTGAATTGAATTTTCATGTGCGAACATTGTAAGCATTTAAAATTCATTTGAGTTTGTGTTGACTATGCATATCTGTGGGACAACTAAGTCCTTTGAACTGCTTGAAATCACTTGATTCTTAACACAACATCATGCTCTTTATGACTAGCAACTTTTCACACACTTTTTAAAATTTTTTGATCTGGATGAGCTCAAGAAGGGTTTTGTATCTTTGAATGTAATTAGAAATAAAAAACAAACGGTTCTGTACCTTTGAAGGAAACTAGAAACCTAAATTAATTTTACTCAAGGCATGCCTGTCCTCAAGTAATATAGTTTCCTCTCTTTCAGTTGAGTGAAACTATTATGTGCCTCTTTAGATGGCTTACAGGAATGTGGGTATAATCATTATTTGAAAAGCATTTTGTAAATGACATTTTTTGATTTCCTTTTTAAATGGGTAACTAAGGGGGTCAAATACTAATTTGGCAATTCCACAAATTTCTCATCAGAAATCGTAACAGCCTTCAAGTTCAACGGGAGTTGTGTTGTGTTTATGATAGTATTTCACAGAAAACCAATTTACTCTCATGTAGGAAGTTGAGATTCTGGAGAGTTCTATAAAGTCATCAGCACAACAAAATGTCACAAACTTGAAGGGCTTCTTCAAGTCTTCATCTACCTTGCTTATAAAATGCTCTTTGCCAATGCTCTTTCCAGGGGCAGCTCCTTTTTACTACGAAGCTCAACCCATTTTTAAAGTTGGCGCATGCTCCAATTTATAGTCCACATTCTACATGATATGTTGCAAGAAGCCTTAACGATATAACTTTGGAACTCGTTTACACGAAAAGGAACTGGAGCGTCTTTTGTCTTTTGATTCACGGGCTGGTTTTCTAGCAATCTTGTCTTAGATTTAGTTTTTTACTCAAAAGAAGTTGAAAAGAAATCTTTAGATGTTGCACCAATGGAGGAGATTTCCACAAGTCAATGGCGGAGAAGGCATGCAGCAGGCCTCTCTTGTGTAAGGGACGTCTAAAGCCAACGATCTTAGCTGTATTCAACTTGGATGTACATTGAAAAGAAACAAGTTTACTTTGTTTTCACCTCTTTTGCGGTCACTCTGTTCTCTGAATTGAGTTTCTTACTTTTCTCCATACTTGATGCCCTTGATTTCAGGGGGACAAAGGTATCAATTTGAGTGGAGGCCAGAAAGCACGTATTAGTCTTGCCCGAGCGTGCTACAGTGCAGCTCCAATTGTTTTTTTGGATGACCCTTTAGCTGCAGTTGACATTCCTACAGCAAAGCATTTGATTAATCATGTCCTCAATGGTGTTTTAAAAGGGAGGACTGTTGTCATAGTTACCCATAACAAAACAGCTCTTGAAGTATGTGATCGTGTTTACTACATGGAGAATGGATCACTCCAAGAGGACAACGAGCTTAAACAAGTGAATACTTCAGCTGATCCCTCAAATCAGATAGAAGAAACAGATGTCGACGCATTAATGCATGTCGGAGTGAATGAAAACAGGAAAACAGCTGACAAAATACTCATCAAGAAGCCAGAACCTCTGAACTCAACAAAAAACAAGGAGAAAGGAAGGTCTACAGTTAAAGAAGACAGAGTTATTGGCAACATACAAGCATCAACTCTTATTGCCTATGCAAAGGCATCTCTCTCTCTCTCTCTCTCTCTCTCTCTCTCTCTCTCTCTCTCTCTCTCTCTCTCTCTCTCTCTCTCTCCACGCCATCTCTCTCTCTCTCTTTACCATGCTTTCGTTTAGGGTTCGCTGCTGTATTTTAGGGTTCGCGACCTGTTTTTAGGGCTCGCGACCTGTATTTTAGGGTTCGCGATTTTTTTTTTTTTTTTTTTTTTTTTTTCTTTTTTTTTGGGGTTGTTGGACAGATCTGCGTTTTAGGGTTTGCTGCATTTTCTACACTTTAGAAACATCAATCCTCTCTTCTCTCTCTCTCTCTCTCATGTCATCCCCAACCTCACCTATGGCAACAAGCAAACTCAAATATATGCTTCACTCCAAACGAATTTCCATCATTGAATTGGAAATGAAAGCATGGAGAAAAGAGATGGAAGATTGGAGGAACGCGAAGACCGTTTTCCTCCGAGAAAATGAAGAAAAGGAGAAGAGGTGGAAGGACGAGAAGGATCATCTTCTCAACAAGATCGCCACGTTGGAGAATAGCATTTTGGACCTCCACAAAGAAGTGTTGGAAACACGGTCAAAAAATGGGCTTGAAGAGGGGGAATTTCAACCCTCTTTGAGGGAAGAAATTGACAACATCAATGAGGAGAAGAAGTCATGGGCCGCGGTCATATCCGAAACGCAAAAGAAAGTAGAGGAGGCCGAAAAATGGATTGAGGTTGCCAAGAAAGGGAAAGGTAAGGAAGCTCCTTGTACACCCACTCTTATCAACATGACCCTCGAAGAGGAACAAAGAAGGAGGGTGCGGGCTCTACATGTGAGGGTAACCGGCCTCAAGGACATAAACAATGTGGAAAAAGAGGTCACAAGCCTCACATCAATGATGGGGGTGGAGAAGCCTTCACACACAAAGGCATGGAGAGTGGGCAAGAAGAGTGAGGGCCCCGGAGAATCTTCAAAGGAAAGAGCTCTCATACTACGCTTCCCTTCATTGGAAGAGAAGAAGGAATTCTTGAGGAAGAGACCTACTCTCAAGAAGACAGGTATTTTCTTAGGCGATGACCTCACTCTCTCACAACTTGCGCATATGAGAGAAGTAATGCCCGAGATTCAAGCGGCAAGGGAGAAGGGGAAGATGGCCTTTTACAGAGATGGTCGGGTGGTGATTGTAGAGCGGCGCTCTACATGACGGTGCGAGACCTATGGGACCACATTGAGGATGGCGACTTGGAATTGTAATGGGTCTATGAGGTTGGATGTTGGTGCCTTTGAGGACAGTTTCAGAGACAAGGACATTGTTTTCTTTTCAGAGACTCACCAGGCCCCTGGCCAACTGTTGCCACATGTGGTGGGATACAAATGGGAGACAGCCCACAGAACAGTCACGAGATCTGAGCATGGGAGTAGAGGTTCAGGAGGAGTAGCGGTGTTGTTTAGGGAGGAGCTACAGCCACTACTACATATTGTACGGAGAAATGATCAGGCTAGATACATGTGGGTGAGGCTGAGAGCTGACACAGGTCGATTTCTATATATTGCTATATGTTACTTCCCCCCCAGTACGTCAGTATATGCTGTATCCAGAGGGCAGTCGCCTTTCTCAATTCTAGATGATGATATATGGGAGTTTTCTAGGGATGGTGATATCATCCTCCTAGGAGACTTCAATGCTCGAACGGGCAACTGTCAGACAGTCTTCTACGACACTTCAGATGAGATGCTTAGAGAGTTGGATGTGGGTGAGCTGGGGTTTGACAGATGCTCACATGACAGAGAGCAGACTGAGTATGGGAGATACCTCACGGAGATGACGACTACACATGGGCTAGCCATACTTAATGGCTTACAGCGGTTTCCTCGAGCAGCAGGCTTCACATTCTTTCCACACAGACATGGGGCCAGTACAGTGGACTATGTTATGACACAGCCGAGCTTTATTCCTTGTATTCAGGATTTCACAGTGGGAGCCAGACCAGTGGGCGTAGCAGTGGATCATGCTCTCTTGACACTGTCCGTATCTTTTCAGTTTAGTACAGCCCAGAAATCAGGAGGCAGGTCACACACCCGTTATACATTTACACCAGAGACTGACTCAGTTTATACAGAGGCGATCTGGGATCGTCTATGCACAGTTGCTCCAGGCCTCTCAGTAGAGGAGTGCACTACTTTACTGACTGAGACACTACATGATGCAGCATCAGAGGCATACCCACACACTCAACCGGATCGGAGGCGACATTCTGGGAGCATGCCCCAGAATAGTTGGTATGATGAGGAGTGCAGAGAGATGAGAGCCCAGCTTCAGAGGGATCTTCATTTAGGAGTCATCACCTACAGACAGTCGCGGATTGCTTTCCGGCGCCTTGTGCGAAAGAAGAAACGAGCTTACCTGGCCCAGATGGAGCGAGACTTGTATCAGTTGTTCTTGAGTAGAGACTCAGGCGAGGCATGGCGACTCTTCCATGAGCACTCCCCTCCCCCAGTGATTACTTCTCCTGATGTGTGGGGCCAGTATGCGACATCGTTATATACGGTTCCTGGGCAGGATCCCCTTCCAGATCCTACAGAGCCATGTCCACCTACGAGCACCTTCTTTACCACTGAGATGGTAAAGAGAGCCATTGACAGGATGAGGACCAGGAGGGCTTACGATCATGACGGTCTAGTAGCGGAGCACTTTATACATGCTAGGGATATGCTGATGGAGGTTCTTGCAGTGTTGTTCAATCGTGCCATGTGTGAGGGATTACCTGAGACTTGGAGGTTGTCTACTATTGTGCCTATATTCAAGGCAGGTGATCCTACAGAGCCTGGAAATTACCGCACTATTATGGTTGGACACACACTGGCACGATTGTATGCATCCATTATTGAGCAGCAGTTGAGTAACTGGGTAGAGGGTGAGGGTGTACGGGCAAAGGGACAGGCAGGTTTCAGGAGGGGTTTCTCCACTCTTGACCATATTCTGACACTCAGAGCTATCATTGAGGAGGGCAGGTCACATGGGAGACGGATTTATTGTAGCTTTGTGGATTTCCGCAAAGCATTTGACATGGTACCGAGAGCTCGACTGATGCGCAGACTGCAGGAGATGGGGGTGCCCACAGTGTTGATTTGGGGGATTATGGCTTTATACAGATCAGTGATGGGACATGTACGCACCCCAGAGGGGATATCTGACTTAGTTCACTCCACTATCGGGGTGAAACAGGGTTGCCCATTGTCTCCTACTCTATTTGGTATGTATGTTGATGAGGTGTCTGATTACATTGACAGAGAGGGTGATAGAGGTGACCAGCTGGCAGGGACGTGGATCCCATTGTTGTTATATGCTGATGATATTGTCTTGATCTCTGACTCACCAGAGGGTATGCAGCGACAGTTGGATGCATTACACAGTTTTGCAGAGGATAGTGGATTGTCTGTAAACCTTGGTAAAACCAAGGTCATGGTATTTAACACCACACCGCAATGGATCAGGAGATCGGCACCGACCTTCACGTATGGTCAAGAGATTGTGGAGTATACAGATGCATACACTTACCTTGGGATAGTCTTCACTGGGCCGAGGTTTTCTTTGGGGAGAGCAGCAGAGACTAGACTGACCAGAGCTTATGCGGCCTTGGGAGGCTTGGAGAGGATGTGTTCGCAGGTTCAGTTCCAGGAACCTCGGACAAAGTTATGGCTCTTTGATACTTTAGTAGCCTCAGCTATGATGTATGGGGTACAGGTATGGGGACCTTCTGTAGGCCAGGATGGTTGGAGACGTATGGAGAGGCCCTTGGTATCTATGATCTCCCGATTGATTAGAGCCAAGGCCTCCGTACCTCACGCGATCATTCGAGCAGAGCTAGCTGCCCCCCCCATGGAGATTGAGGCGCTTACCAGATCAGTGTCCTTTGTGCACAGCCTATGGGATACTACTAGAGACAGATATGCTAGACTGGCCCTTGAGTCTTCCAGACAGTTAGCTCTACAGGGGGACACTTCATGCTGGTATGCACAGATGACTTCATGGTTTCAGACGCATGGCTTCACCATGGACAGGTTGCCCCCTTTCCAGTATTCTCTTCAGGCACCCTCGCTGTCTCTTACACGGGTGGAGATCACTAGACTCATTCGTCAGGACCTGACCCAGCTCGACACCAGGAGGACATGGATAGAGCCGCCTCAGGAGTTGAGCACGAAGATGGCTTTCTATAGAGAGCATCTTCTCCACCTCACAGGAGATGGGTTTGTGATTCGACCCAGCTACATGGACACACATATGTCTCATGGTTTGCGTTGTGCCATTGGTCAGATACGCACATCCTCACATCAGCTCGAGATTGAGACTGGTAGATTCAGAGGGATACCAGCAGACAGCAGGATATGCCGATTATGCCAGAGAGAGCCAGAGACAGAGTTGCACTACATATGTCATTGCACAGTGTTCTATGAGATACGGGGGCGTTTCCACTGCTTATTCAGAGAGGGTTTTGGTCCTCTATCTAGGGTCATGAGTTATGAGGATCAGAGATGTCTTGGACTATATCTACTTGAGTTACACAGGTATAGAGACACTTTACTGGGGAGAGCTAGAGAGAGGCAGTCCCAGAGACACATTACAGATTTCTTTTCACTAGATATGGGACAGCTAGAGGAGCAGCCACCACTGCAGAGCTCGTCCAACACTCATTCGACCACTACTGGCACTCTCATCGACCGAGCATTGGAGCTACAGAGATACAGACGACCGCGACTGAGGAGAGGAGCTACACAGCATCGACGGAGACTACAACAGAAGATTCGAGCCATACTCTCTCGACATCCAGAGTGCAGATGAGGATGGATCCTCACCATTTCTTCCATCTTTGTTTCACACACTGTTACTTCCAGTTTACCGGGTACCTATTGTATCAGCTGCTACACCCACGTAGTTTTAGATTGTAGTAGTAGTAGTAGTATTTTGTTCCACTTCTAGTTCTTTTCTAGTTCTTTTGTACCCAGACATGGTATTAGATTCACTATTTTGTAACTGATTGGTCTCATAGGTCATTTTGGCCTTTTGAAGACGTTAATATAACATTTCATTTCATTTCATTTCTCTCTCTCTCTCTCTCTCTCTCTCTCTCTCTCTCTCTCTCTCTCTCTCTCTCTCTCTCTCTCTCTCTCTCTCTGTCGGTGAAAACCCGCTGCTTCTCGCCCTCTCTCTCTCCCCTTCGTATGTGTCGCCCACAACTCCAGCATAGACCTCTCTCTCTCTCTCTCTCTCTCTCTCTCTCTCTCTCTCTCTCTCTCTCTCTCTCTCTCTCTCTGTGCTTGCTGCTGTCCCCGCTGCCCTGCTCGCTCGCTCTGCTCCCGCTGCCCTGCTCGCTGCTCCCTCGCTGCCCCCCGTGCGCAGCGCTGCTGTGCCCGCCTGCAGTGGAACTCCTGCCGCCTCCCCCCCCTCGCGTTGCCTCTGCAAACCCGCCCCCCCTCGCTTCTCCTGCAGCCCCGCCGAGGCGCGTGAGTGAGGAAAAGCAGCCCCCCGCCCCTCCCCACATGCTACACGTAGGATGAACCCCCCCCTTCCTCTACGCGTAGGGTTGCCCCCCCCCCCAAAATTTTAATGCGTAGGATGTCCCCCCCTTCTTCTACGCGTAGGGACTTCTTTTTTTTTTTTTTTAAATAAATAAAACCCCCGCCCCCCCTCCCCCACTCTATCTACCATACTTCTACTCTTTTCGGTATGTATGTGGATGAGGTTTCTGACTACATTGACAGCGATGGGGATAAAGGTGCTCAATTGGCAGGGACATGGATTCCACTTTTGTTATATGCTGATGACAGTGTTGATCTCCGAATCCCCAGAGGGAATGCAACGTCAATTGGATGCTTTGCATACGTTTGCCCACAAAAGTGGTTTGTCTGTCAACCTGGGTAAAACCAAGGTTATGGTGTTTAATACCACCCCACAGTGGATCAGGAGGTCAGCACCTACATTCACATACGGCAAGGAGACTGTGGAGTACACAGACGCTTACACTTACCTTGGAGGGGTTTTTAGCGGACCTGCATTCTCACTCAGAAGAGCAGCAGAGACCAGACTTACTAGAGCCCACGCAGCATTGGGTAGATTGGAGAGGATGTGTTCGCAGGTTCAATTTCAGGAGCCCCGGACGAAGCTCTGGCTCTTCGACACTTTGGTAGCTTCAGCATTGCTCTATGGAACCGAGATATGGGGACCTTCACTGGATCACCACGGGAGGCCGGGTCGCTCAGACGGATGGGGGAACATGGAGAAACCTCTCGTCTCTATGATCTCGCGGCTCATTAGAGCCAAGGCATCAGTACCACGGGCCATTATCCGAGCAGAGCTAGCGGCCCCCCCACTTGTGGTGGAGGCGCTCACCAGATCAGTCTCCTTCATAAACCGCACATGGGAACTTCCTAGAGACAGATATGCTCCCATAGCACTTGAATCCTCTCGACAGTTAGCCATACAAGGACATACAACATGCTGGTATGGGGAGATGACATTATGGTTCAGGCACATGGGTTCAGCATAGACAGGCTGCCACCATTCCATTACTCATTAGATGCACCATCTCTCACTCTCACACGGTCAGAGATCACCAACCTCATCAGCCAAGACCTGACCCAGCTAGACACCAGGAGGACATGGATACAACCAGCACAGGAATTGGGCACGAAGATGGCTTTCTACAAAGACCACCTTCTCCAGCTTACGGAAGATAGTTTTGTGGCGAGACCCAGATACATGGATACCCACTTGTCTCATGGGATACGATGTGCTATTGGCCAGTTACGCACATCTTCTCACCAGTTGCGGATTGAGACTGGGAGATACAGCGGAGTACCAGCAGAGGACAGGACATGCCCCTTGTGTAACATGGAACCTGAGACAGAGCTACACTATACATGCCGCTGCCCCGTCTACTACGAGATACGAGGCCGCTTCCATTGCATGTTCAAAGAGGGTTTTGGACCACTCTCAAGAGTTATGGGATACGAAGATCAGAGATGTCTTGGTTTGTTCTTGCTCGAGCTGTGCAGACACAGAATAGCCTGATGAATGGCGAGGCTAGCCAGTCTCAAAGACGGATCACAGACTTCTTCAGAGCAGACACGGGACAGCCGCAAGAGCCACTCCCACAACAGAGCTCCGCCTCGTCTCACACCAGAGGCACACTGATTGACCGAGCGATTGAACTGGGGAAATCCAGGCGCCCGTGACTGCGAAGAACTACATAGCATCGATGGAGGCTATGACAGAAAATTCGGAGCACGCTGGCCAGGCATGCATGACGCCCGGTCAGACTACTAACCATGGAGGAAATTGATGAGATTCGCCAACGACCAATGCTAGATCTCTTGTGATTCAGCTATCCCAACAAGCCACCCATTTTTTGCTTAGTTTTTTGCTTGGCTCACATCAACCAACTTAGGACCCCATAGTATATATCTTTGTTTTGTAATGTTGCTAGGTTATCTTGTTACTCTGACTTGGTATCAGATCCACCACTTTGTAACTTTCGGGTCTCATAGATCATTATGGCCTTTTGAAGACGTTAATATAACATTTCATTTCTCTCTCTCTCTCTCTCTCTCTCTCTCTCTCTCTCTCGCCTGGAGAGAGAGAGAGAGAGAGAGAGAGAGAGAGAGAGAGAGAGAGAGAGAGAGAGAGAGAGAAATGAAATGTTATATTAACGTCTTCAAAAGGCCATAATGATCTATGAGACCCGAAAGTTACAAAGTGGTGGATCTGATACCCAAGTCAGAGTAACAAGATAACCTAGCAACAGTACAAAACAAAGATATATTAGGTCTTGCACTGGAATTCGCACCTCAAGAGCAGGTGTCTGACCATTCCAAGCTTTCCGGGCCTCTTCGAAATCTTCATACAGACAAGGTTTAATTTCAGAAGCACTTTCCAAAACACTTTCCATGGCTTTATGACGCTTCAAGACGCACGGGAACTCTGACATGCATTAACTAGACCACAACCGAAAACTAAAGCAAGACTTTTTTTTGGGTATTTTGTCAATTTAACTATTTACAGGAACCTTAGAAATATGTACATCTCCACAGAACTCATACATGTGATGAAAACTTTGCCAGGAATACTGTAAACTGCCCCTAACTGTAAATTGCCCAACACTGTTGATGCAGCAGGTCGTTCAAATTCTAGACAACGACGAGCAGACTCAATTGGGCGAGAGAGGTCAAACAGTTGAACACGCAGGCTACTGGCCACACGGGCTGTCTGCCTGCAGATTGCAATTCGCGCAGGGAGGCAGAAACGCGCAGCCAGGGTTCTGAGAATGTTGAATCGTTGCACGTGCTTGCTCTGATTCTCTTACCCCAACACACACACGCTGGCGAGGATGCTGATGACTGTTGTTGTGCGCAGGGAATTCACGCGACTAACAACTTATTCACACACACACACACACCCTTCCCACAGACACACACACACACACTTTTTTGTAAATCGATTGATTAATTTACTAGTGGGAAACCTCAAAGCGAAAAAAATCCACTGGAAAGATCATATACAAGGGGAAGAGCACAGAACTCCTCATCTGTAGAGCATAGCTAAAAACATTCATATGAAAGCTGATGCATCTCTAAGGTGATATCACCAACTTCCAAAGCAAACCGTAACGATTGCCGAAGAGAAAGCCTGAAGAGAGGGAATGGATCCGCATGAGTACGATGGAACATGTAAGCATTACGCTGACTCCACACGGTCCAGAAAGCCCCGTATCTGACCCACATGAAGAAGACCGCAAGACGCTGTAACGTCGGTGAGAAAACGCCAAATGCCCAGAACCTTTTGTGAAAGCCCAGGAAAACGGAGCCGCATACACGCCGATATATGGGGAAGGAAGTCTCTAGTAACACAGCAATCCCACAACAAGTGACAAATATCCTCTTCTGCAGTCGAGCAACGAACGCAAGAAGAAGGACGAATATGACGCGCCCGAAGAAAAGTGCCAACGGGAAGCACTCCAAGCAAACAGCGCCAAAGAAACAGACGCTCCTCCAAAGGCAAATGGCTTTTCCACAAGGCAGAGAGGAGCCTCCTCCACCAGAGGTCAGATTTGTGCATACGCGAAATGGCATTGCAATGAGCATCAAGCCATGGTCGTGGTAGAAGAACATCATAAATTCGACCTGCAGAAATAGCTCGAAAAGGCGTTTCTTGAAAGGCCCAATCAAACATGCGATCACCATCAGGCAAAGGTGAAACAGGCAAAAAAGTCGAGCAACATGCTTTGAAGCTCTCTCCAAAACTAACGGTAATGCATGCCCAACCCAAAACGACAAGCAGCAAAGGAAAACTCAAAAGTATATCCAGCCTCATCGACCACATCCTCAACCACACGAATGCCACAATCAGAGAGAAAGTAAGCCTGAGGAGGTGAGCGATCGACCAAAGTAAGAGAGAATGCTCGGCTCCAATGGAGACTTTACAATCGGATGCAATCACTTTCCTGCCGAGGATTCCATGATAAATGCGTCATAACCTCTTTCAAAGCAGATACTAAAGAGGAAGCAAGTGGACATCCAGGAATGTGCCCTTCCATCTTGCCAAAGACCACCTCCCAGAGAGAGGGTTGCCAATGGCCAAAAGCAAAAGTAACAACGTGCTGACCGAGGAATGCAAACATCAAAGTCCAAGGCTGAATTTGTTGCACAAGAGTGGGCAACAACATAGCTTTCCAAGCAAACACATGTCTGCACAAATCCAAGATATTAAGTCCACCAAAACGTTTAGGAGTGCAAAGCTTCTCCATTGACACCAAGCGTAAGCCTTTTTTCGTAGCATGAGTCCGCCACAAATGGGACATAATGTTCGACATAAGAGAATCAAGACATCGGCAAGGCCAATGTATCAATGGCAAAAAGAACTAAACATATGCCAACAGGATACTCTGAACAATTCGCAGACGAACATGCAAGGGCCAAGTAGAAAGCTTCCAGTAATGCAATTTGACATTCAAGCGTTGCATGACCTTATCGACTTTCTGAGAGTGAGTAACATTCCATCCAATGGATAACCCAAATGCCTAGTGATCAAGACACAATCTCACCTGGCCACAACAGACTATGTCAATCACAAGAATGGAGAGGCAGAAGCTTCGATTTACAAAAGTTGACTTTAAGCCCAGCTGCAATGCCAAACAGTTCCAAGGCTTCCATAATCACCTTGACATCCGCCTGCTGATTACGAGGCATAAAGAAGGAATCATCAGCGTAAGCCTGGCCAACGAATGTACGACCCGAAGGTAACCACAGACCATGCAGACTCTGAACAGAGGTCAAGTGATCATGATAAGTCAACAACGGGTGAGTAGCAACATCATACAACAGAGCACTAAGAGGGCACCCTTGCCTGACCGAACAACCAAGAGGCCAAGATTCAGTTAATTCACCTTCTAATATCCCTGAAGACGTGCTACATGCATACAAAAAATAAACCACATTGTTGAATTTAGGACCAAACCCTAAACACGTCATCTTGTTGAGTGTACTTAGCGTACTCCATGCCAATCAAAACATTAGCCAGATTATCCATAATCTGGCGACGTGGAATGAAACCATATTGAGCGTGATGGAGTCATGCAAAAAGATGGTCCTTAATGCGGTGCACCAGTATCTTAGCCAATATCTTATAAACCACAGGTATCAAAGTAATCGAACGCCAATGAGAGAATCGCTCACAAAGCGCTTGCTTAGGCAGCAATTTAAGTAAACCTTCTTTCCAAGATATCGGCAAATCTTGTTTCTCCCATGCCGCATTAATCATGTTAAGCAGTGGATGCTCAAGATCCTCCCAGAAGGAAAGGAAAAATTCCACAGTAAGCCCATCCCAGCCGGGAGACCGCCAACGGCCCAAAGCACGCAACGCACTATGCAATTCTAAAGCAGTGAAGGGGTCCTCAAGACCACATGTATCTTGCGGGGATACAATCGGAGTAACAAAGGAAAGCATCAATTGACGCGCATGGCAAGCAGCCAAAGATGTCTAAGAAGGAGCAGCAAACACCTGTCTCGATAATGCAAAACCATGGCATCTGCAAGTTCTTGCTTTGAAGAGGTCCAAACACAAGCATAACCCGCTTGATTGCCTGTGAGATTCTTGAATGATGTAAATGCTTAAAAAATTGCTTTGAAGCACAACCTTTATCCATGAAAGCCTGTTGACGGGCACGTGTCTTCCATTTAGCAAGCTTTCGCTTGTCATTACGCTGAATACACACAGAGACTTCACATAGCTCCGACATCTCAGAATTAGACAGAGGCCGCAAATCAGCCAACTCTTGCAGTCGTTGACAAGCATGTTTTGCATCTTTGACTTCCCCTCGAGTGCACTGCAGGTAATTCTTGCCATAGTCACAAATAACACTTTGCACTCTCATAACAAAGCGATACCAAGCGGCATCAAGATCAAGATGCATATGAACCAACAGAGGGGGAATAACCTCAGAGATCATTCCTCGAAAAACCTCATGTGTGAGATAAGCATTATTGACAAGTAGCAGACGTTTCCGGGGAAGAGCCCGATCACAACGAGTCTACCCAAAACTCACATCCAGCAAAACAGGGTAATGATCCGATAATTGCAAGGTGTAATCGATGTTGACCTCACATACAAATTCCTCATATTGTTGCAAATTAAGCAAATACGATCTGTCCAACCGCGCTCGATAAGAAGAATGGGCAACATGCTGAAAAGTAAAACCAGATGCATTTGGATGCAAATGCCGCCATATATCAGTCATCTGAGTAACAGCAAAGAGATTATCCCATTCTTGCCTTTCCGCAAACAATATATGTGAATTGCCAGTGGTACTTTCATACATCTCAGGGGTATTATTAAAATCACCGCAAAGGAATGCAGTCGAGGTCCATGAGCGAGAAGAGATGTCTCGCCATAGAGCAACCCTTTGTCCAAATGATGTATACGCATAAACACCTCCAAATTCATACACCTGACCGTTCAAGAAGCATTGAATCACCATCCAACGGCCGTTCGGATCATTATACAAGAGAACTGGCTGAAGCTCATGCCGAACCAATATCAATAAACCTGAGTAATCATGCAAACCAGCATATGCAATCTAGTAACCTGCGAAATAAGAACACTGACCAACAAAGTCATGCTAGTTGTGTTCTTGCAAAACCACGATATCTACCTTACATGTATGTACATAGTGCCAGGTCAGTCGCCATTTGTCCAGGTTACATAACCCAACACACACACACACACACACACACACACTTTTTTTTGTAAATCAATTTGATTTATTTATCTGTGGGAAACCTCAAAGAGAGGAAAACCCACCAAAAAGATTTACAAGGAAAGGAACACAACAGTGTTCGGCTGTACAAAGCATTCCATGAGAGTTTCCTTCCCTCCGAGCATTCCATGAGGGATGAATCGTAACCTGTTTCTATGCAGAAAGCAAGGTGGAAGAAAGTGGGCATCCAAGAATATGACCATCCATCTTACCAAATACTGCCTCCCACATGGATGATTGCCAGTGACCAAATGAGGATGTAACCACATGCTGACTCAAGTGTGCAAACATAAGAGTCCAAGGCTGAGATTGTTGCACAAGTGTAGGCAAAAGCATAGCCTTCCTAGCAATGACATGCCTACGCAGGTCCAAAATATTCAAACCACCAAAGCACTTTGGTGTACAAAGTTTTGCCATCGATATCAAGCGCAAACCTTTTTTGTGAGAACGCGTTCGCCACAAATGAGACAAAATGGCCGACATGAGAGAGACAAGACAATGACGGGGCCAATGCAACAATGGCAAAAAGAACTGAACATATGCCATGAGGATACTCTGAACCATTCGCAGGCGAACATGTAGCGGCCAGGTAGAAAGCTTCCAGTAATGCAATTTAACATTCAAGCGATTCATGACCCAATCCACTTTCTACGTGTGAGTAACATTCCATCCAAATTGGATAAACCCAAATGCCTAGTGATTATATTTGGAAGAACAATCTCTCCTGGCCACAACAGAGCATGCCAATCACAAGAACGAAGCGGCAAAAGCTTTGATTTACGGAAATTGACTTTAAGACCAACCGCAATCGCAAACAATTCCAAAGCGTTCATAATCTCTTGAACATCGTTTTGCTGATTGCGGGGCATAAATAGCGAGTCATCTGCATAAGCCTGCCCAATAAAAGTATGACCCGATGGTAGTTGCAAATCATGAAGACGCTGCGCAGAGGTCAAGTGATCAAGATACATCAACAAAGGATGAGAGGCAATTGCATACAGCAAAGCACTAATAGGGCAACCTTGCCTAACCGAACAACCAAGCGGCCACGATTCTGTCAATTCCCCGTCCAGGATTCCCGAAGACGTACTACAATCATACAAGCAATAAACCACATTGGCCAACTTAGGACCAAATCCTAGACATCTCATTATGGCAGCAATGAAGTCCCAGTGCACAGTGTCAAAGGCCTTTTCAATATCAACTTGCATGACCAACACATCTTGTTACGTATACTTAGCATACTCCATGCCAATCATAAGATTGGCCAAATTGTCCATGATTTGACGACGAGGAATGAAACCATACTGAACTTGATGAAGTCCTGTAAACAAATAGTCCTTGATGCGGTGGACCAACATTTTAGCCAAAATGTTGTATATCACCGGCATCAAAGTTATGGACTGCCAATGAGAGAACTGCTCGCAAAGCGCGTGCTTGGGCAACAACTTAAGTAAGCCCTCTTTCCATGAAATTGGTAGATCATGTTTTTCCCATGCCACATTTATCATGAAGATCAGGGGTTGTTTAAGAGCATCCTAAAATGAGAGGAAAAATTCCACAATAAGTCCGTCCCAACCAGGATATCTCCACCGGCCCAATGCAAGCAAGCACCATGCAATTCGGAGACAGAGAAAGGATCCTCAAGGCATTGTGCCTCCGCAGGCATTGTGCCTCCTGCGAAGACAGGATCGGACGAACATAAGAAAGCAACAATTCACGCGCTCGACAAGCTGCCGAAGTACACACACACACACTTTTTTTGTAAATCTGCTTTTATTAATTTACAAGTGGGAAACCTCAAAGCAAGGAAAACCCACGAAAAGAAAGGGATACAAAAGACGGAGCACTATAAGGCTCTGAAGGCTAGAAACAGTCAAAGTAAATCCTGTAGGCATCAAGAGTGATGTCTCCAGCTTCATAGGCAAAATGCAGCGCTTGACCAAGAGATAATTTGAAATAGGGAAAGGGGTCAACAAAAGTGCCCTGGAACATTAAGGAGCTCCTATGATGCCAAATGGCCCACATAGTCCAAAATCTGACCCAGGTGAAGAAGACCGCAAACTGAGATTTTGGTGACTGAAGCACCTCAAAAAGCCAAAATCGTATGTGAAAAGAGCCGGAAGGAAAACGTAGTCGAAGAGCAGCCGACACTTGCCGAATGAAGGCTCTGGAGTGACGACAACACCACAGCAAGTGTGGCACGGTCTCCTCAGCTTCAAGGCATCTGGGGCAGCGGGAAGGCGCAATATGCCGAGCATGCAACACACAGCCAATAGGTAGAGCTCCCACCAAGCACCGCCACAAGAAAACACGTTCCTTCAAAGGCAGATGACTCTACCAAATGCGAGACAATGTGTGTTGCCACCACAAGGATGACTCGGAAAGCGGCCACAGCTGATTACCCCGATGCACAATCCATACATCAGACTGAAGGATGGCATAGACACTGGCAGCTGAGATGCAGTCCAATCTAGTAGTAGCCAGATTCCAATCAGAGAAGCGAGAGTCTTCATCCAGCGGAGGAATGGACGAATGAGCAGCAAGCATGTTTTGAACCTCTCGTCAAAGAGGAGAATAGTGAAGACCCAACCGAAAGCGGGAGACGGCATCAGCAAAAGAAAGAACATAACCCGAGTCATCAACCACCTGATGCACCTGACAGATTCCTTTTTGGGAAAGAAAATACGCTTGGCGAGGAGACCGTTGAACCAAAGTCGAAGCAAGAACCCTGCTCCAATGCAGACTCTCCAAGCGAAGAGAGTTACCCCCAGAGGATTGTCAACCATCCCAAGGCAAATGTGAAGTGACAACCTTCCAATCAACAATTAGAGAAGAAGTAAAGGGACATCTAGGAATGTGTCCTTCAAGCTTCCCAAAAACAACATCCCAATAAGTCAGTTGCCAATCACCAAAAGAAGGGGTGACAATGTGCGCAGATAAATGTGTGACCATGAGAGCCCAGGGTTGCTGCTGCTCCACCAAAATTGGCAACAACATAGCTTTCCAAGCCAGAAGATGACGTCTCAAGTCCAAAATATTCAACCCTCCAAGCAGCTTGGGAGAACACAGCTTGTCCATAGATAAAAGCAGAATGCCCCTCTTGGTAGACGAGGTCCGCCAAAAATGTTCTAAAATATTGGACATTAGAGACTGCAAGCGCAATCGAGGCCAGGACAACAAAGGCAAGTAAAACTGCACATAAGCCACAAGGATGCATTGGACAATCCTGAGACGCACATGAAGTGGCCACGTGGACAATTTCTAATAATTCAACTTGGAATGTAGATGTTGGAGCACCCAATCCGTTTTCTTCATAGCCGATACGTTCCAACCCAACGGATAACCCAAATGGCGAACTAGAACATGGGGAGGAACAATCTCCCCAAGCCACAATATCCTATGCGAGTCACACTCCTTCAAAGGCAATAGCTTGGATTTGCAAAATTTAACTTTGAGACCTGCTGCCAATCCAAACAAGTGAAGAGTGTGCATAATCTATTGTACATCATCATAGTTATTACGAGGCATGAACAAAGAGTCATCCGCTTAAGCCTGACCAGCAAACTGTCGACCAGAAGGTAAAGTAAGGCCATGTAGCCTACCAGTGGAGGTCAAAGAATCCAAGTACATAAACAAGGGATGAGTAGCGATCGCATAAAGCAAAGCACTCAGAGGGCAGCCCTGCCGTACCGACCGTCCCAAAGGCCAAGATTTTGTGAGAGAACCATCCAACAAGCCTGCAGAAGTACTGTTTGCATACAAAAAAAGCATGACACGGGATAGCCTAGGCCCAAAGCCCAAATGTCGCATGGTATCCGCAATGTAATCCCAAAGAACAGTATCAAATGCCTTTTCAATGTCAACCTGCATGACTAATACATCCTGTCGAGTATATTTTGCATATTCCATACCAATAATGACATTTGCGAGGTTATCAGTAATTTGACGTCGCGGAATGAAGCCGTATTGAGATTGATGCAAGCCTTCATGCAGAAAGCATTTGAGTCGATTAGCAAGCATTTTTGCCATTAATTTATATACCACAGGCATAAGTGTAATAGGCCGCCAATGTGAAAATTCTTCACACAATGCATGCTTAGGGATCAGCTTGAGCAAACCTTCTTTCCAAGAGGAGGGTAATTCCTATTGTTCCCAAGCTGTATTCATCATGAATAATAGAGGCAACTTCAAATAATCCCAGAAAGACAATAAAAATTCCACAGAGAGACCCCAACCAAGAGCTCTCCATTGACCTAAATCAAGCAAGCTGGCATACAATTCAGACTCAGTGAAAACCCGCTTCCAAGTCCTGAGCTTGCCGCAATGAGAGAATAGAAGTAACATGCGATAGAAACACGTGACGCGCTTGGCGAGCTCCTCTCGTGGGAGAAGAAGGGGCCTCAAAAATCTTGCCATAATGAGAGCGTAGGGCTAGTGCTAGCTCTCGAAGAGTGGAGGTCCACTCCCCTGACGGTAATTTAACTCTCCGTATAGCTTGAGACTTCCTCGAGTGATGCAAATGCTTAAAGAATTGTTTAGAAGCACATCCTTTATCTGCAAAAGCCTGTTGACGAGCTCGAGTCTACCATTTGGCCAATTTCCTCTCATCATTGTGCCTTAAGATTGCACAAGCTGAAAACAACTCAGTCATTTCAGCATCAGCAAGAGAAGAATGATTAGCCAAGTGCATTAATCAGCTACAAGCATCATTTGCCTCGTTAACATGTTCCCTTACTTGTGACAAATAATCCCTGCCATAATCCTGTATAACTGATTGAACACGCATAACAAAACGAAACCATGCTATGTCCAAGTCAACATACATCTGGGATAGCAAAGGCGGCATGATATTCACAATCATAGTGCGAAAAGGCTCATGCTTGAGATAAGCATTATTGACATGCAGAGGTCTTTTCTTGGGTAGGCGATCATTGACATCAAAAGAGCCAAAACGAAGTTTCAAGCATACGGGAAAATGATCTGAGAGACACATAGCATAATCAATCGTCATCTCGCATACAAAGTCCTCATATTGTTGCATGTGAAAAAGATACCAGCGATCCAGCCGAGCGCGATACATGGATTGAGCATTGTGCTGAAAAGTAAAGCTTGGATCAATCGCATGCAAAAAGGGCCACAAATCAAACCCATTACAGGTCGACATAAATTGGTCCCAAGATTGCCGTTCCATATGAAGCATGTGAGAATGGCCAGTAGTATTATCCGCAAGGTTTGGTACATTATTAAAATCCCTGCAGAGAAAGGCATTGAAACACCAACAATAAGAAGAGATAGCACTCCACAACCGTGCTCTATTTGCAGAAGCTGTGTATGCATATAATCCTCCAAATTCGAAAACTTCTCCATTAACAATACATTGGATGACCATCCATCTCCCAGCTGGGTCATTAAAGACCAAGGTCGGGAAGAGTTCATGTCGAACAAGCATAAGCACTCCAGAATGGCTAGCTGATCCTGCATAAGCTATCTACTAGCCCGCAACGTAAGAAGTCTGTTCTGCAAATTGATGCTGATTATGCTCTTGAAGAACCACAATGTCTGCTTTACATGTATGTACATAGTGCCAGGTAAGCCGCCACTTGTCGTGATTGCATAACCCACGCACATTATAGGAGATGCAATTCAAAGAACTATGCATTCTATATGGTATATACAGTGGACGAGAAAACAGGGAAAGAAAGGGGGGAATAAAACTCAAGTACCAGTGCCCATCGACACATCCTCCCCAGCTGAAGGTGCCTGAGAAGGTGGGTCAATACCTGGACCTGAATAATTGAAAGGAAACGCAGCTTGCGATGAAGAAGCTTCTCCAATAACAACCTCCTTGTAAGAACGAACAACCTTGTCCCAAGCCACAGCCAAAGAAGTGTTGTCATTACAAGGGAGTTTTTTTTGAGTCACATTCTTCAAGGGAGGCACATAATTACGAGAAGATGCAAGAACACGAGGTGTAGCATCTTTGACTGGTTTCTTGGGCACCGCCCAAGTTTGAGAGATCGAAACCTGTTCTTTTCCCTTGTCTTTAATATTTGGAGAAGCAGTAAGTGCAGACAATTGTACTTGTTTCCCCTTTCCTTTAATGGCCCCAGCTGAGGGGGAGGAGGTTGAAACTCCTTTAGTTTGAACCTCAGTAGAAGGTTTCGAAGGCGAGCGAGGTTGAGGAGCAGGGACGGTTGAAGGAGGTGGTTGCAGATTTGGTTCCGGATATTCAGACTGCATATGACCAAATTTGCCACATCGGAAGCAAGAATTCGCAACCTTGCCCCATTTAAGCTTAAATGGGCGCTTTCCAACCACTGTATCCCCAGAATCGATCGAAATACCTGTTGGTGTGGGGATATTCGTGTCCCACAAAATACAACAACGGTTTATGTTTGCCTCCAGCTTAGGAGGGCATATGACTTTGCCGAACTAAGCAACCAACAAAGGAAGAAAATGACGCCAAGTGCGAGGAAAGTCAACCACCTCAACCCAGACGGGACACTTGTGACGAATGAGACTCTGATAGTCCTTGGTAAGAGCCCAAGGCACCACATGAGTCATCTGCGTATTGAAGAAAAGAGGAGACATTTCAAGCAGAGCATCTCGAGCATCCATGTCAGCCAGCAAGACTTCGGAGAACCCTCGCGCACCAAAGTAAACCCCTCAGATTGCTTGCCGTCTGAGTAGGAAATCAATCCATTGGCCTACATCCCGAGCAGTAGGCATTCGACCCGGGAAAAAAAGAATCACAGCGTTAAGTGCATATTGAGCAACAGGATCCATGAGCTCCTTTATAGGGATGCGCACTTCCATAATAGGAGCGGATCCTTCCCAAGCTTGACGTGCATCCTCGAAGTCCTCATGCAAACATTCTTTGATAAGACTCAAAGCATCCATCTCCGAAGTTTCCATGGCTTTTCGACGCTTATATATACACTGATCAGTGGAATCCATGCAAAGTTCTCACACACACTCTCTTCTTTTTTTTGGGAGTTTTTGATATATGACTGCTATATACACAGGCAGACACACATACCAGCTAGTTGTACAAAAACACACACCCCTCTCTCGCACACAAGACGATGGAAGGACCGCGTGCAGGCGAAATCAAACTTCCACCCCCGACGCTCTGTGAAGGGCGTGCACAGGGTAGATGTTGTGCATAACAAAGTCGCGCGACAGACGAGGCCGAAGGATTCACCACACACCCAAATCCCCCACAAGCGTACACACACACGCACTCGACATAGACCCACACACACGATGCTTACACACACACACACCTTACACTACACACACACACACACTCGAGTGCTGCTGTCAAACCTCACAACAGCGCTGTCCGTCATTGAACCAGCAGAGGCCTGTGCACACACACTCGGGTGCTGCTGTCAAACCTCACAGCAGCGCTGTCCGTCACTGAACCAACAGAGGCCTGTGCGTAGGGTGATGAGGGCCCGCTGGGACTGCTCCTGTAGCAAAGGCAGGGCAGTGCGAGAGGTGACTAGAGCAGTAGCGCAAGCAAGACTGAGGAGCAGCGGGAGATAGGGGGAAGCAGCACGAAGGTTCCTCTCACTCACACACACCAGTATACACACACACACACACACACACTTTTTTCTTCTTTTTTTTGTAAATCTGTTTTGATTAATTTACCTGTGGGAAACTTCAAGGCGAGGAAAACCCACGAAAAAGATCAAATACAAAGAGAAGAACACTAAAGTGCTCTGCGATACAAAAGCGCTAAAAGCAAACATAGAAACCCAAGGATATGTCCCCAATGTCAAAGGCAAAATGTAACGATTTCCTTAGTGAAAACTTGAACGATGGAAAAGGATCTACATCATGCTGGTGAAACATGCGGAGATTGCGACGGTGCCACAAGGACCATAGCAACCAAAATTTGACCCTTGCGAAGAAAATGGCAAATTGCTGGAGGGAATTCGGAAGAATGCCAAAAGGCAGAATTGTTTGTGGAAGACTGCTGAGGGAAATCGAAGGTGCATACAAGCAGAAACGCGGCGAAGGAAAGCCTTGGTGCAGCGATACTCCCAAAGCAGATGTCTGACAGTCTCATCAACAGCGGAGCAACAGACACAACGAGAGGAGCTAATACGACGCGCCCAGCAAACAACGCCAAAGAAACAAACGCTCCTTAAGAGGCAAGCTAGACTTCCAGATTGCAATAAGAGCATGCCTCCACCATTGATCGGATTTGTGTAAGTCCCAGAGCGCATTACAATGATCAGCCAGCCAAGAGTCCTGCATGAGAGAAGCATAGATATGGCGGACAGAAATTGCATCCAAAGAAGTGTCCCACAAATTCCAATCCTGCATACAGCATCCATCGGCCAGCGGCGGAATAGGGAGAAAAACATCCAGCATATGCCGAAGCAAGCTCCAAATCTGACATTAATGTAGGCCCAACCCAAAGCGTGCTGCCGCTTGAGAAAAGGTAAGCAAGTTCCCAAATGAATCCACCACATCATCCATTGTGTGTATGCCACGACCAGAAAGGAAGTAGGCTTGACGAGGCAACTGATCAAAGAGGGTAAAAGAGAACACCCTGCTCCAATGAATGCTTTTCAAACGCAACGAATTCCCATCTGCTTGCGCCTGCCATGCCAAGAGAGATGATTTGTAACAACTTTCCAAGCGGAGAGCAAGCCAGAGGTGATCAAGCAACCATGAATATTACCGACCATCTTGCCAAACACAGTCTCCCAAAGCAAAGTCTTCCAACGACCAAAGGCAGGAGTGGCAACATGTCGACATAGATCAACAATCATAACTGTCCATGGCTGAGACTGCAATGCAAGAGTGGGCAATAACATAGCCTTCCTTGCCAATGCATGGCGACGAAGGTCCAAAATATTCAGCCCGCCAAGACGCTTTGGAGTGCAAAGTTTCTCCATTGCTAACAAACGGAGGCCTTTCTTATGAAAACTCGTGCGCCACAAGTGAGATACAATGGTAGACATAAGCAATGAGAGGCGGGAGCGAGGCCAGTGCAACAATGGCAAGTAAAACTGAACATATGCCATCATGATACTTTGCACTATACGAAGTCAAACATGCAGCGGCCATGTAGACAGTTTCCAATAGTGCAATTTGACATTCAATTGTTGCATGACCCAATCGATTTGCTGCGTATTAGTAACCTGCCAACCGATAGGATATCCTAAGTGCCTGACCACCACATGCAGATTGAGGATCTCGGCAGGCCACAAAAGATGATGCCAATCACAAACAGCAAGAGGCAAGAGTTTAGATTTCCAAAAGTTATCCTTAAGGCCTGCTGCCAAGCCAAATGTATCCAGTGCTTGCATAATTTCGCGCACATCATCTTGGTTGTTACGAGGCATGAACAACAAATCATCAGCATAGGCCTGTCCTGCGAAGTCTTTCCCATTGGGTAACTTCAGCCCATGAAGATGACGAAGCGAAGTCAATTGATCCAAATACAATAAGAAAGGGTGAGTGGCAATGGCATACAAGAAGGCGCTAAGCGGGCAACCCTGTCTGACAGAGCATCCAAGAGGCCAAGGTTCTGTCAGCTCTCCATCAAGGAGGCCTGAACATGTACTGCGAGCATACAAAAAGTAAACGACATTGACCATCTTTGGGCCAAAGCCAAGGGCCTGCAGGGTAGCAGCAATGAAATCCCATTGAACCGTATCGAAAGCCTTTTCGATGTCTACCTGCATTAGAAGAACATCCGTTGGGTATATTTGGCATACTCCATTCCAATTAATACATTAGAGAGATTATTCAAAATTTGGCGACGAGGAATAAAGCCATATTGCACGGAATGGATCCCAGCCATAAGAGGTTCCTTGATACGATTCACAATGATCTTAGCCAAGATTTTATAGATCACCGGCATAAGAGAAATTAGCCGCCAATGCGAGAACTACTCACAAAGCGCTTGTTTAGGCAACAACTTCAATAAACCCTCTTCCCAAGACATTGTCAAATCCTGTTTCACCCACGAAGTGTTCATCATATAAAGTAAAGATTCTTTCAGAGGCTCTCAGAAAGAGAGAAAAAATTCCACAGTGAGCCCATCCCAACTAGGCGAACGCCATTTTCCGAGAGCAAGCAAAGCTGAGTGCAATTCATTCTCTGTAAAAGCCGCCTCCATGGCCAAAGCATCTTGAGGCAAGACAATTGAATGCACTGTAGATAACAAAAGTTGGCGTACATGAATAATTGCGGAGGATGCCAAAGGGGGAGCGGCAAAAACAATCCTAAAATGGGACACCATGGCATCTACAAGCTCACGCTTCGAAGCTGTCCAAGCTCCTGGTCTAAACATAACCCGCTTAATAGTTTGAGAGGCCCTTGAATGATGCAAGTGCTTAAAAAACTGCTTTGAGGCACATCCCTTGTCTACAAACGCCCGATGACGAGCACGAGTTTGCCATTTATCCAATGGGAGTAACATGCGATAGAAACATGTGATGCACTTAGCGAGCTTCTCTCGTGGGAGAAGAAGGGGTCTCAAAAATCTTGCCATAATGAGAGTGTAGGGGTAGTGCTAGCTCCTGTAAAGTGGAGGTCCCCTCCCTGACAGTAATGTAACTCTCCGTATAGTTTGAGACTGCCTGGAGTGATGCAAATGCTGGAAGAATTGTTTAGAAGCACATCCTTTATCTGCAAAAGCCTGTTGACGAGCTCGAGTCTGCCATTTGGCCAATTTCCTCTCATCATTATGCCGTAACATAGTGCGAGCAGAAAGCAACTCAATCATTTGAGTGCCAGTCAGAGAAGAATGATTAGCCAAGTGCATTAATCTGCTACAAGCATCCTTTGCCTGATTAACCTGTTCCCTTAATTGTGACAAATAATCCCTACCATAATCCTGGATAACACATTGAACACGCATAACAAAGCGGAACTAGGAATATTAGCAGGTTGTCAACGCAGAATTGTGCTCGCTACTGCTGCTCCCCCCCCCCCCCCCCCCCCCCTTTTGCTGTTGCGCCATTGCTCTCCTCCCCCCCCCCCTCCCTCCCCCCGCTGCCCCTTCGCTGCCCCCCCACCCCCTTCAGCCCCTGCGCACTGCCTCTCAACCCACCCGCTGCCCCCCCTATCTGCGCGCGCTGCCCCGTTAGCTGCCGCAGCCCGCTGCCCCCCCTGTTTGCGCGCTGCCCTTTGGCTGCCGCAGCCCGCTGCCCTCCTCTTGCTCTGCCTTCCCCGCTCCATCCCCCCCGCTCGTTGCTGCTTGTGCACCCGCACATTGCACAGCTGCCCTCTTTGCCCTCGCTGTCTCCTCATCCCCCCCCCCCCCCCATCCTCTTCGCTCCCGAAGGCCCTCTGCACCTGGCTCGGCAGCACTTTCTCTTCGGAAAAGTGCATGGCTGACTTGTTTGCAGGTTTCTTCTTCGCCGCCCGCTTCTTCGACTCAGCAATAGACATAGATGGAGGCTCCAGCTTCACCTCAGAGGGACTCGCCTGAAGCCCCCTCGCCCGACCCCGCTGAGCCCACCATTCGACTTGCTCTTACGCCGGCAGAGCAAGCGAGCCTTGCCACAGAGGTAGAACGCTTGCAGGCGACTTCTGTCATCTGCAAGGTTCTCGGCACTCGTCCTAGCAGAGGAGAGCTGCGAGACCTTCTCCAGGCCCGCCTCCTCGCAGAGGTGGGCAAGATCTTGGATGTCCAGATTCTCGGACGGGGGTACTACCAGATTGAGTTCGAGACTTCCGAGATGGCCTCCAAGGTCATAGCTATGAGTCCATTGGCCATCCGAGCAGCACGCACCCACTTTCGACAGTGGCGACATGGTTTTGACCCGTCTTCGGATGTGCTAGTAGAGGAGGCGGACATCCCCATCTCAGTCTGCTTTCCGGGTTTACGGAGGGAGTACCTTCCACTTCTCTCCAGGATTGGCTCCGCCATCGGAACTGTCCTGGAGACACCTCGTACGGCAGTATCAGTAGCTGCCAAGGCGGCTGGCATCCCTTCAGCTCGAGTTTTGGTCAGAGATACCCACACGCTCCCGAAGGTCATCCTTCTGCCTCGGGTGAGTGGGGGTTGGTTTCGACAGAGTGTGGAGTACTCGGGTCTCCCAAACCAGTGCTTCATTTGCAAACAGATGGGCCACCTAGCGAAGGCCTGTCCACGGAGGAGACCACGACCCGCACCCCAGCCTCAGCCCCAGCCTACCAAGGCTGGGCCGCAGCCACAGCCAGCGACACAAAGCACAGATTCAGCGCCACCCTCCGAGCCTGGGGCTCCAGCGGAGGAGGGGTGGCAGCAGGCCCGTGGCCGTCGACGCCAGGGGCCACAGCGACAGCCTGGCACTCAGAGTGGCCCCCAGGTGCCTACTCAGCAGCAGTGGGTTCCCACGGGGAACCGCTTTGGTCCTCTTGAGCAGGAGGAGCCCCCTACGCCAGCCTCCACCTCCGCTTCACCCTCGCCAGCCGCTCCGCCTTCCGATCTCCCCTCCTCCTCCTCATGCCCTCCCCCGCCCTCTGCTACCGCTCACTCCCCACCTCGCCCCCCCCATGTCTCTGCCGCCCCACCCCGCTTCTCCTCTCCCCCGCCCCCCCCCAGCCCCTTCTCCCCCTCCTCCTGCTTCAGTACCACAGTCGGCTCAGGAGACTGGACCCTTGCCGGCGGCCAGGAGATCTCTTGGCAGCGCCTTCGCCACGAGTCGCCTAGCGAGAGAGGGTCAGCCCTTCATGCGGCCCCCACTGCAGATTCACATATCTCCTCTTGCAGCTATCCCTCGTGGTTTGACGAGCTTTGACCTCCGACGCCGCTGGGATTTCTTCGATTATGGGTTTACTCGTTTTCTTGGCGATTCCGCACCAGACCACGAGGCAACCTGCTTCAGAGTCCACGCTTTGTTCCTCGCCGCTAGGGGGACAGAGGCCTTGGACTCAGCAGTTGGTTTCTCCTTCCCCCTCTGTGGCAGGACTGAGACAGAGTGGTCCCTCGACTCAGTGGTAGGATGGTTGCACACACAGGTTCTCGAGTTCTCTCACCACATGGGAGAACTTGGCGTTACAGATTTGCTGCAGACTTTGTGGCCACTGGCCAAGTTTGCGGTGACACCCCCAGATTCAGCAGGATGTAGACACATTGTGGTGTACTTTTTTGCTGATACGCAGTGTTTGCCTTGCTATGTATTCATTCATGAGGACTCCTGGACAGAGGAGGTTGCTTTACGCACGGCTCGCTCTCCTTGGGCTTGGACCAGGCACTCGCTGCAGTCTCGCCTATCTAGAGGACGCTCGGATGCGGATTACTCCCCATCCAAGCCTGCTTCGAAGATAGCTCGTCTTGCTGCTGCGGCAGCATCTGTTCTCTCTCGCTCCCCATGAGGATCGTCTCGTGGAACGTGCAGGGACTACGTGGGCCCCAGTTTCAGCGACAGCGGGGCCGATTGCGTCAGGAGCTTCAGCGTTGCCTTGTGGGAGGAGAGATTGATCTCCTTATGCTTCAGGAGCACCATTTGTCTGAGAGCCGCATTCGGCGATGTGGTCAGATTTTGCGTGGACGCTATGATACCTTTTGGTCAGCTGCTTTTGGACCTGGAGGCATCCAGGGTGGGGTATGTATGACTATTGCGGACTCATTACAGCAGACTATTGTGGGCAGAGGGATTATTGTACCAAGCAGGGCTCAGTGGATTACTATGCAGGTTCAGGGTAGCCTTGTGGGTTTCCTGAACATCTATGCGCCCAATGTGGCGAGTGCTCGTGCAGAGTTTTGGTCACAGATTGTTGAGTCTTTGCCACAGGTTGACCAGTGGTGTGTAGGAGGGGACTTCAACATGTTGGAGGACCCCTCTGACAGGATCGGAGGCAGCCATGCTACTTTGCATGGAGTCGAGTTAGCAGCTTGGGAGAGGTTTTGTATGACGTTGAGGGTCTCGGATACATGGCAGCATTCTGGCTTTGTGAGGCCTCCAGAGAGTCTTGCCTTCTCTAGATCGGACCGCAGAGTGGGAGGAGTGAATCTATCGCGCATAGATCGCTTCTACACTAGTGACCACTTCAGTGACTTGGGGGGATCAGTGGGCATCCTGACAGGGACATCCTTCTCGGACCATGCACCAGTGATCCTCACAGTGGCAGACAGGCAGAGGAGTGGGAGCACGATGCTTCGCATCCCAGAGCGGGTCTTGTTGGACTCAGCACTCAGAGAGAGGGTCGAGGCTCTATGGACAGAGGGCATGGACAGCCAAGCTCCACCTGCAGACAGAGTGGCCTCAAGCCTAGCTCAGCTTAGCCACTTCTTTCTCCAGGAGTCTTTGGCTCGACGGGCTGCAACGAGAGAGGAGCAGCGTCTCAGACGAGGCATTGCTTCACTATAGAGCATGCAGGAGCAGCATCCAGACAGTCCATGGTTGGAGGAACAGCTACAGCAGGCTCGACAGGAGCTTGCTTGCACAGAGGAGAGGCGCCATGAGTTTGCCTTCCACCGACAGGCATCTCAGTGGACTCAGGTGGGTGACAGAGTGACAGGTGCTTTTTTTGAGACAGTGGGACCTTGGCACTCGCATGCCAAGGTCAATCAGTTGAGGAGACCCGATGGGTCAGTTGTTTGTGAGCCAGAGGATATGCGTGCAGTTGCTACTGACTTTTACCGTGAGCTACTGTCGGTTGAGCCCGAGTCAGAGAGACAGGATGCATGCAGGGAGCAGGTTTGGGCACAGATGCCTTGTCTTGTGACTGAGGAGATGCGGCAGAGGCTTGAGTTACCTCTTCAGCTTGAGGAGCTGCACACGGCTCTTAGGGCCCTCCCTCGTGGTAGCTGTCGAGGTGAGGATGGGCTGACTTTCAGCTTCTTCTTGGAGTACTGGGACCTGCTTGGCCCAGATCTTTGTAGTGCCTTTCAGTACATTCTGCACACAGGAGTGATGCCGGATAGCATGAGTGAGGGCCTGATTTACCTCATTCCAAACGAGGGTGGCTCCTTGGATGAGATTCGACAGTGGCGTCCCATCACCATTCTCAACTCAGCCTACAAAATTCTTGCCAAGGCTCTGAGTTTGAGGATTCAGCCACTTTTGGAGAGCCTTATACATGGGACTCAGACAGGTTTTGTCATGGAACGCAGTATCCTTGACAACATCTTCACTTTTTGGGAGGCTTCTGCCCTTGCACGGCTCCGTGGGGAGGACCTTGTGATTCTTCTTCTCGATTTTGAGAAGACATACGACAGAGTTGACTGGGACTTTCTAGAGGGCACGCTACGCAGGATGGGCTTCTCAGAGGCTTGGATCAGAGGGGTGTCAGCTTTGCACAGACAGGCCCACAGTCAGGTGCTTTTGGCAGGAGGTAGAGGTGAGCGCTTCATGCTCACACGATCGGTCAGACAGGGTTGTCCTCTTGCCCCCTTTCTCTTTCTGTTCTATGCGGAGGCGATGAGCAGATTTTTGGTGTCACAGCAGGTTGGTTTGAGGGGCTTAGCACTCCCTATACGGGGAGATGAGCTTCTGGACGCTGAGTTTGCCGACGACTCAGCCTTGTACTTAGAGGGCCAGGAGGCCAATTTACACAGATGTGGGCAGGCTTTGGAGACCTTCTGCTGTGCATCGGGCGCACTAATCAACTGGAGAAAGACAGTGGTTTTCTCAGTTGGTAGTGCTCCTGTGCCAGATTGGATGCCAGGAGAGGGTTTAAGGTGGATTCCTCCAGGGACTGCAGTTCGGTACTTGGGTTGTCAGGTTGGTTTGGATTTGTCCCCCGAGCAGCAGATTGCTCCTCTTCTCCTATCCATCAGGAGAAAGCTGTTACATTGGAGCTCAGCACGACTTTCGCTGGCTGGTAGAGTAGTAGTTGCCAACCAGGTGTTGTTGGCGACTATGTGGTACATCACTTCTTGCTGGATCTTCTCGAGTTCTTGCATCAGCCAGGTAGAGAGGCTGATCAGGAACTTCCTTTGGTCTGGTCGCGACACTCAGATTGCCCGAGCCAAGGTGGCTTGGTCGGTCATCACACTTCCTTGTTCTCAGGGAGGGCTTGGGATCATTGATCCAGCACAGCAGAGCAGAGCCCTTCTTGGGAAGTTCGTCGTCAGAGGACTTCTTCCAGGCGAGGAGCCCTGGAAGGAGTTCTTGTTGCAGAGGCTTCGTGCCAGGGTGCCTCAGGCAGGAGGCCCTGGGCAACCTTCGACCAGATGGATCTTTACAGAGTTGCGCCGAGTTGGTTTGAGCAGGAGACTGGAGGACCGATTCGCTGTGAGTTTGCTTCGGGCTTGGGAGCTATTGCGGCGTGGCCTAGAGCAACGACAGCCGACGTGCACGGAGGAGCGCCTACGGCAGCCCCTCGTCTGGAACCCCATGGTTAGCACTCAGAGAGGCCACTTGGTTGGGAGTAGGCCTCATGTTTCTTGGGGTCCCATGGCAGCAGGTCCAACGCGCTCTCTAGGTGACTGGCTAGAGTTCACAGGTTTGTCAGAGGAGGTGCAAGTTGTCCAGCTACAGGGCATGAGAGGGGTTCAGAGCATGTGTCAGGACATCTCAGAGTCAATTCCAGCTGATTGGCTCACGCCTCTCGAGCCAGTAGCACCCCGGTGGATGGGAGCCTTCACACGACTGGAGGTTCTCATTTCAGTCAGGGCTTGCTCAGAGACTGTCCCAGCCCTGTTCTTCGAGCTTCAGGGTGGGGGACGATTACAGAGAGTTGCAGTAGAGGCCCCGCAGGTAGCAGAGTGTTGTTTCCAGAGGATCCGAGTTGTGGGCATCTGTGGGAGGACTTGCGTCATAGACCCTGACCCAGCAGCTCTTGAGACAGGACACTGGAGGCTATGGGCTTGGGAGTGCTGTCCACTGGCACGAGTACAGTGGGATCCTGGTGAGTGGCTATGGAGGGACCCATTCTCTTCTGCAGACCGCCCAGGAGTCCCTTTCTTTCAGTACACTGTTCGGCTTGGACGTCATATACTTGCAGCACAGAGAGAGGCCCGCCCCGCTGCAGCACGTCATTGGCAGGAGGAGGGTCTCACAGTTGAGTTCTTGGCAGCTTTTTGGCAGAGGCTGTGGGACTCCAGACAGCCGAGGCGCGTCACCTTGTTCCAGTGGTTGGTTGCACACAGAGCCACAGCAGTAGGGAGCTGGCTTGTACATAGTGGTCTCTCGGCGGCATGTACAGCCTGTGACCAGTTGGTGGAGAGTCAACGACACTGTCTTTGGGACTGTCCCTCGGCCCAGCAGGTGTGGCTACGAGTTCTTCGGCTGATGCCTGCCCTCTCCACGGCTCGGCAGTACACTTGGGGGGCGGCGGCTTGGTCCACCCTCACGGGCCCGGCACTTCAGTTTGAGCTATCTTCCACCAGCAGGATGATAGTGATACAGGGGGGTCGACCTACACTCCAGCCTGCTACAGACCTTACTCCACAGGAGTGGAGCAGTGAGAGAGCGGAGTGTTGGGAGCTCATCAGCGGCCTAGCTCTCTGGTTCATCTGGCGGGCCCGTTGTTTCCGCATCTTTGAGGCTCGCCTTGTGCCACCAGCAGAGACTGTTCGTGACTTTTGGCTAGAGCTGATCCATACTCTCAGAGGACAGCTTGAGGGACTACAGGGCAGCTCCAACCGCATGCAGGAGCGCCGCGAGGCTTTCCTTCGTCTCTGGCGCCCTGGGCCGTTCTACTCCATGGTCCAGGGGGTGCTCAGATGGCACTACTGTCCACCTGTGTGGCTTTTCCCTCCTCCCATCTCTTGATTTAGCCCCATTGTATATATGCTGTTTTTTCATTGGGATAGTCTCCCCATCATGTTTGTTGTAGCCCTCTCTTGCAGAGGTGGATGTAGCCCTATGGGCAACTTTCATTAACTAATAGAAGGATCTTTTTCTCGGGAAAAAAAAAAACAAAGCGGAACTAGGCTATGTCCATATCAACATACATCTGAGAGATCAAAGGCGGGATGATATCCACAATCATAGCGCGAAAAAGCTCATGCTTGAGATAAGCATTATTGACATGCAAAAGTCTCTTCTTGGGTAGGCAGTCATTGACATCAAAAGAGCCAAAACGAAGTTTCAAGCATACAGGAAAGTGATCCAAGAGACACATAGCATAATCAATCCTCATCTCACATAAGATACCAACGATCCAGCCGAGCGCGATACATAGATTGAGCATTATGTTAAAAATTGAATCCTAGATCAGCCGCATGCAAAAAGGGCCACAAATCAAACCCATTACATGTCAACATAAACTGATCCCATGGTTGCCATTCCATATGAAGCATGTGAGAATGCCCAGTAGTATTATCCGCAAGGTTTGGTGCATTATTAAAATCCCCATAGAGAAATGCATTGGAACGCCAACAATAAGAGGAGATAGCACTCCACAACCGTGCCCTATTTGCAGAAGCTGTGTATGCATATAATCCTCCAAATTCAAAAACTTCCCCATTAACAATACATTGGATGACCATCCATCTCCTAGCCGGGTCATTGAAGACCAAGGTCGGTAAGAGTTCATGTCGAACAAGTATAAGCACTCTAGAATAGCCAGTTGATCCTGCATAAGCTATCTAGTAGCCCGCAAAGTAAGAAGTCTGTCCTGCAAATTGATGCTGGTTATGCTCTTGAAGAACCACAATGTCCGCTTTACATATTGTACATAGTGCCAGGTAAGCCGCCTCTTGTCGTGATTGCATAACCCACGCACATTATAGGAGATGCAATTCAAAGAACTATGCATTCTATATGGTATATACAATGAGCGAGGAAACGGGAAAAAGGGAGAAAACTCAAGTACCAGTACCCATCGACACTGCCTCCATAGCTGTAGGTACCTGAGGAGGTGGGTCAAGACTTGGACCAGGATGATTGAAAATAAAGGCAGCTTGCGATGAAGAGGCTTCTCCTATAACAACATCCTTGTAAGAGCGAACAACCTTGTCCCAAGCTTCAGCCAAAGAAGTGTTGTCATTACAAGGGAGTTTTTTCTGAGCAACATTCTTCAAAGGGGACACATAATTACGAGAAGATACCAGAATACGGGCTGTAGCGGCTTTAGCGGGTTTCTTGGGCACTATCCAAGTTTGAAAGATTGAAACCTGTTCTTTTCCTTTGTCTTTAATATTTGCAGAAGGAGAAAGTGCAGACAATTGTAATTGTTTCCCTTTTCCTTTATTCACCCCACCTGTCGGGGAGGAGGTTGAAGCACCTTTCGTTTGAACCTCAGTAGAAGATTTCGGAGGTGAGTGAGGTTGAGGGGTAGGGATAGCTGAAGGAGGTGGTTGCAGATTTGGTTCCAGACATGCGGACTACATATGACCAAATTTGCCAAAGTGGAAGCAAAAATTTGCAAATTTACCCCATTTAAGTTTAAATGGACGCTTTCCAGCTACTGCATCCCCAGAATCGTTAAAAGTACCTGCTAGCGTGGCGATATCCGTGCCACACAGAATACAAAAACAATTTGTGTTTGCATCCAGCTTACGAGGGCAAATGACTTTGCCCAGTTGAGCAGCCAACAAGGGAAGAAAGTGACGCCAAGTGCGAGGAAAGTCAACCACCTCAACCCAGACGGAACACTTGTGACGAATGAGGCTCTGATAGTCCTTGGTGAGAGCCCAGGGCAATACATGAGTCATTCGCGTATTGAAGGAAAGAGGAGACATTTCAAGCAAAGCATCCCGAGCTTCCATGTTAGCTAGCAATACTTCATAGAAACCTTGCTCGCCAAAGTAAACCCCTTTGACTACTTGCTGTTTAAGTAGGAAATCAACCCATTGGCCTACATCCTGAGCCGTAGGCATTCTACTCGGGAAAAAAAGAATCACCGTGTTAAGTGCATATTGAGCAACAGGATCCATAAGCTCCTATATAGGGATGCGCACTTCCATGACGGGAGCGGATCCTTCCCAGGCTTGACGTGCATCCTAGAAGTCCTCATGCAAACATTCTTTGACAAGGCTTAAAGCATCCATATCCGAAGTTTCCATGCCTTTCCGGCGCTTGTATATACACTACTCAATCGAATCCATGTGAAGCTCTCACACACATACACACACACACTCTTTTTTGGTGTATTTGAATATTGACTGCTATGCGCACGCACACACACACACACACACACACATACAGAGGCTGGCTATACACAAACTCTGCTGCTTGCACACACACACCCAAACACTTTTTTTTTGTAAATCTGCTTTGATTAATTTACAAGTGGGAAACCTCAAACCGAGCACACCTCCCCCCCCACACACACACACACTTTTTTTTTTTGTTAGATCTATTTGATTAATTTACTAGTGGGAAATCTCAAAGCGAGGAAAACCCACCGAAAGGGTAATGTACAAGGGGAAGAACACAAAACTACTCAGCTGTACAAAGTAGCTAGAAACATTCATAGAAAAGCCGATGTATCTCTGCGGTCATATCACCAACTTCCAAAGCAAACTCTAACGATTGCCTAAGGGAAAGCTTGAAGAGTGGGAATGGGTCTACATGAGTACGATGAAACATGTAAGCATTACGCTGACTCCACAGGGTCCAATAAGCCCAGTATCTGACCCACATAAAGAAGACTGCAAAACGCTGTAGTGTCGGTGAGAAAATTACAATTACCCAGAACCTTTTGTGAAAAACAACCCCAGGAAAGCAGAGCCGCATACAGGCCGATACGCGGCGAAGGAAGTCTCTAGTAATGCAGCAATCCCACAAGTGGCAAATATCCTCTTCTACAGTGGAGCAATTGATGCAAGAGGAGGGGCGGATATGACGTGCCCTAAGAAAAGTGTGTAGCGTGGATAGTGTGTCGTGCTCTCTACAGTGGGTTCTCCTCAGTGCAATGTGCGTGACATCTCACTCAAAACAAAAGGAAAACAAAGGAAACAATAGATAATAGCTGATCAACACAAAGACACAACAAGAGACCAGAACATAAGGACTCGACGATCTCAAAGAATCGATATAGACTTTGGCGTGGCAGCACACTCAGCTCCAGCCCAGAACTCACAGATACAATGGGGGTATCGAGGCTCAGATGTGCAGGGATGGTGCAGCCGTGCTATGTGTATAGACTCGCTACTCTAGTCGACGATGTGGAGAAGATACGTCATGACCCAACCGCTACTACTCATATGTACCACCATAAAGAGCCACCAACGGCTCATAAATGTCAACATCTAAGTCTATCTCCACTGAGTGGTGGTGGTGACCTGGCCACGATGTCCACTAGACCACCATATCCTTGCCACGTGTCACTGCCCAGCGAGTCCGTCCAGTGTGAACCAGCCGCGACCAAAGACCAACTGTAAAGACCAACTGTACTAACAATGTGTCCTGTGAAAGTGACACTAAAGCCTGCTACAGGTTGCCCGCCACAAGACCACTCCCCGTCCCGGAGAGTGGAAAACTGAAAGATCTGCAACCAGGTCTACTACTGGTGAAGACTCCAAGAGGTGATATCTACTAGTGGTCGGATGACAGAGGGGGAGGGGAAGGCTGGTAGAAAGGTGGGTAAGGACATGGAGGCCAGGTAAATGGTGGAGGGTAGTGGCCATGAGGAGGGTATATTTGATATGGAGTAGCAACTCCATGAGCAGCAGACTGAGTAGGGTGAGAAGGTGGAACAGGTGGAAACCCAGGAAAAGACTGAGTAGGGTGAGAAGGTGGGACAGTTGGTGAAAACCCAGGGAAGCTGTTGTAGAAGGGAGGAGGGAAAGAGGTGGACTGGGAGAGGGAGGCCATGGAGGGTCCATGAAACTGTGAGGAAGCCGATCCTGTTGGCTTAGACTCCATAGTAGGATGTGTTTTCTCAGCTGCTTGAGAATCCCTTGAATGAGCTTTGGAAACGTCTATTTGTAGTGCCATAGCAGGAACTTGCGTAGAATTTGGAGCTGTAGCTGTTTGTGAAATGGCTATAGACTGATGTTGGGCACATGAGGGACACATTGAATTTACCACAGGAGAAAGTTCCTGAACTGCGGCCATATCATTTGCCTCCTTTAACTGTATTTGTAAAGTGCGGACTATATGTTTGAGGTCTTGTACCTGTTGAGTGAGAATCCTTATGCGGTCTTGAGCCTGAGCAATTAACATATCCCTATCCATCGATCGTTGAAGGTGGCTGCGCACTTTCCTTTGCATACTGTCATGGACAGCGCGATGCAGACCGTTAGTACCTTGCAATGAGATGGATGCATCTATAATAGTTGAAATTGCTCTTCTGTCCGCATCTAGAAGTCTGTCGGCCTGAGGTGCAAAGTTGGCAAACATGTCAGGTTGCCAACAGCTAGGTGTCCCTGAACTAGGTGTCCCTGCAGTACTCCTATGTGCCCCTGCACTAGGAGTAGTAGAAGGTGGTACTGCCAACACAACAGGAGAGTGTGTTTGGGTGCCTGTAACACTACTAACAATAGGTGGTGTAAAAGTAGAGGTGGCCACAGAAGTAGTCATGCTCACTCTGGGGTTTGCGGTATTGACGTCAGAGATTTTAACCTGTGATTCAAAGAAGGGTAGTGTTGCTAGCTCTTCCATCGAATCCTTTTGTACTTTAGCCCTCTTCCGTAAAGTGCCTTTCCCTTTGGACATTTTGGAACGTCCTTGTTCTTTGGCATCATCTTGCAGAGTGAGAACAGCAGTTGCATTTGCTTTTTGCTGCATAGTTTGCACTACCCAATACATAATAGGGGCTGCATAGCAATTGAACCTCTCTGCTTTTCCTTTCCGTTGAGTCCGAAATCGCTTTGCCCTGTCCTGCAGCGTCTTAAAGAGCAGATGGTGAAACGGATATGGCAGACAGTGGCAGAGACAAAAAAATGCATTACATATTCTTGGAGTGGAGGGAACCAGTGCTCTTTCCGGTGCGCGCAGTAAAAAATAATACTATAAAATGGAGTACAGCTGCTGATTCCTGTGATAGTCCGTATGTGAGTGCAGCAACAGTTCTTGGCACGCATTTGCAGTGTCTTCAAGGGAGAGATTGGAGAAGGTTTTAGTGGTGGGCAACGGTGCAAGCACATTCAATATTCCCATCGCATGACCAATATCCTCCATTGTAAGAGTAGCTCCATTTAGTTTTGGAAAAGTAAGTAAGAGGGCACTCGGCTTGGCATTCGAAATGGCAGGACACATCGGCCTGAGCCAGATTTTGAAGACCAAGGTGTAGTAACTTCTGCTGAGAGAACATATCTTTGAGTACAGGGTTGAGCGCCTGTAAGTGATAGATCATTAGTAAGGGTACCTTCGAGATGGCACCAGAAGGGCGGGGCACTTGGAGAGTGGTGACCTTGCAAGGAGTGACTGATTGGGGTGAATCTTCCTCGGAAGATTCCTCTGACAGTTGCTCTGAACTCGGGGCATAGTCTGACTTACTCTCACTGCTATCCCCAGAGGAGGCAGAGGACTCTTGCTCAGACTGGAGGTGTTGCTCTGGGTTTCGAGTACGAACCATATTGATGAAATGTACCAAGGAATCTTTTTGTAACTCAATTCTGCAATTGCAGTTGATGACACACCTGATGATACACTGACACACCTGACACAGATACAGCTATTTTCCGCAACTGAGTAGAGCTCCTTGTTCTCAACCACACCCAATTACATGAAGCAAGGTCTAGCTTGAATTTAACTCTGTTCAAAAGCTTCCAGTTTCAAGGAGCACGGAGAGAGAATTAAGCCTGGCGAAATCCTGGCGATGGAGAGAGAGGAAGCCTGGCCTGGCGAATTCTTGGCGCTGGAGAGAGAGGATGGAGAGGTAGGAAGCCTGGCGATAGACGTGAGATGCAGTCCGGCTGAAAAGGATTTGCAGAGAACGTTCGTGACACGAGCTGCGGGCTGAATTTGATACGCTGGATGGCTATCTTTAGCTGAGTGAGGTAAAAAATAAAAGCCAGGCCAGATTTTCTATTAATTTTTTAACTTACATGGAGACCAGTGGAGAGGTTGAGGGCGAGGGCGAGGCCAACAGGTGCGAGGGCAAGGGGAGGTCGAGGCCAGCAAGGCAGTGGCGAGGGCGAGGCCACCCAGGGCGAGGGTGAGGGCAGCAGGGTGAGGGCGAGGCCAACAGGGCAGTGGCGAGGGCGAGGGCGAGGGCGAGGGCGAGGGCGAGGCCACCAAGGGCGAGGGCGAGGGCAGCAAGGTACTGAGGGTGAGCCCAGCAAGGGCGCGGCCATTAGGTGCGAGGCGAGGCCAACACGGGAAGGCAAAGCCAGCAGCATGTCTGAGTACACCAGCATCAAGCAGGCAAAGGGACTAGCAACAACAGCAATAGCATGGGAAGATGAATGCAGAGAATAAGGTGATCCTACTTATTGAAAGAATCATGGTAGATGAAAATGCGAAGTTAAATTGCTGATGACATGTAAATGGCACACCCGCAAGATACCCAAATGAAGAGCATAGAGACTTATATAAATGGCAAAAAGAACTTAGTTCACATGGGCGCTAGAGATCACCAAAAGTTTTAATAAGGCATTAGTCAGGTTGAGATAGTGGGTAGGCCAAACAAAAGGCAAGGAAGCGAGCTAAGTGAAGCGAGCAGAGTTAATCGAAGAACAACAAACTACAATTGAGGACCTCAAAGTGAACCACTACAAGAGTGATCAACTGTAATATGACCAAAGAAAGAGTCAGACAAAATTTTGAACCATGCTCACCAGAGCAGCTGAAGGAGAGGAGGAGAGGGTACATGAGATACTAACACAGAATGAAGGATAGAGTTTTACAAAATCTAGAAGCATGCTTACCAAAGCAGCTGAGGGAGAGGGTATATGAGATAGTGATGTGAACATCAAGATCAAGTTTAGGGTTGAAGACGCGGCGAGTAAGATCAAGACTTGATTCTATAACCTTGACCATCAGCTTACAGAATGATAGCATTTGATCCTAGACCCATTGACTAAAGGCAACTAAACTCCTTCTAGGGTAGATAATTGTACGGCCCCTTGAGGTAGAATCTCCTGCACCTTGAATGGTCCTTGCCAGGTTGGAACCAACTTCTTTGCTTTTTTCTGATATCGAGCTTGATAAAGTAGCACCAGGGCTCCTTGCGTTATTTTTGGCTTTCTGAGATGACGATCATGTCATGCTTTGCGATGAAGCTGCTCTGCTTGTAGAGCCAGAGAAGCCAATCTTCGGCTTTCATCCAAAAGGTAGAGACGAGAGACAGATGCCGACCCCAAATCCCCATTGCCACGCAGACTGCCTACTCGCGGAGATCCTGAGTTGAATTCGAAGGATGCTATCGCTTCCAAACCGAAAGCTAATTGAAATGGGGTGTAATTGGTTGTGGCTTTGAAAGAAGTTCGGTATGCCCAAAGGGTGCCGTGGATAGCTTGAGCCCAAGACGCTAGATGGAGATGACATGCTTTCCGCAGAAGGGCTATAAGAACCTTATTGGTGCTCTCGTCCTGCCCATTTTCTCTAGGGTAATAGGAACAAGACTTACGGTGAAAAATCTTGTAGTTGGAGAGCAAGGTTGAAATCATTTCATTCACAAAGTGACTGCCCCTATCACTGGTGATCTCCAGGGGACATCCAAACTTGCACAAAATATTTTCATATAGAGACTTGGCTACAGTATTGCCAGTGCAAACAGTTGTTGCCAGTACCTCTGCCCACTTGGTTGCATAATTTGTAGCCACCTGTAGATATTTCCGATTACCTGGTTGGGCCGAGGGAGCAATTGGACCCACAAAATCTACACCCCATCTCTCAAAAGGCAGCCATGCCGTAGAGACCTGCAGAGGACGGTTGGACTGCTTGCTTGGTTTAGGTCTACAGCACTGACACACATCACCTACTTTTACATAAGCAATTGAGCCACCATAGACCACTCTGTAGAATCTTCTGGGCAGTGATGTGACCAGGGTAATGGCCAACAGTGGGACCACTGTGGGCATCCTCCAGAATATACTCTACTTCATGAGGCGAGACACATCGTCTCAGAACACCATCTGGTCCGGATTTGTAGAGCTGGCCCCCAATTAGAGTGAATGGCCTCGACTTTGAAAGCAATCTTCTCTTTTGCAGTGGAGACACATTATTAGGGACAAGCCAGTGGATAGCAGATGCAAGACATCGCCGTACCATTCCGGAGTGGTATCCACCTTAAAGAGACTGCTATCTGGAAAGTCATCTGCAACCCCTGTTGCTTCTTCACCTGTGTGGATGCGAGAGAGGTGGTCAGCAAGGACATGATGTTTGTTGGGCCTGAGTACCACTTCGAAATCAAACTCAAATAAGAGTAGCCATCGCCATACTCGACCTGCAACTTGCGGCTTATTAAGCAGATAGCGCAGGGCATGGTGATCAATAATAACTGTGAAATGGACTCCTAATAAATAATGGCGAAATTTTTGTAAAGCATACACAATGGCCAAACCTTCCCTTTCTATGGTGCTATAGTTGCGCTCTGCCTTGGTGAGCAGGCGACTTGCATAGTGAACACGGCGATCCAAGTTGTACTCCTTACGAGGTTGAGTCAGCACAACACCCATAGCCAGTTGACTGAGATCAGTATGCACGTGAAAAGGAAGAGACCAATCGGGAGCCACTAGAATAGAGGCTTCAGTGAGGCATTTTTTGAGGTATGCAAATGCTTCAGCCTCTGCATTGGACCATTGAAAGGGGATAGTAGCAGTGGTGAGTCGGGTCAGTGGTTTAACCACTTGTGCATACATGCGTATAAACCTGCGATGATAGCCTGTATGGCCTACAAAGCTCTGCACACCTATTGGGTTGATGGGAGGTGGTAACTTCAAGATGGCCACTATCTTCTCTAGATCAGGTGCTAAACCTTTAGCAGACACCACATGGCCTAGAAGTGTTCCCTCAGTGACCAAAAAATGACATTTGTTGGGATTGAGCTTCAGGCGTGCCTCTCTGCATCTGAGAAAGACAGCAGAGAGCTGAGCGAGGTGCTCCTCTAGGTTTTCCACTGGGGTTGAACACTGAACACTCGAGAAAGTTGAAAAATCATCCATGAAGATGCGAAGATGATCTGTAAGCAAAGGATAGAATATGAGATATACTGCTCGATTGAAGGAAGGTGGAGCATTTTTGAACCCAAACGACATTCTAGTGTAGATAAAAATACCCTAGGGAGTCACGAAAGCCGTTTTAATTTGATCACCTGGATGAATACCCAACTGATTGTATCCACTGAACCCATCCATGAAGCTGTACAAAACATGCTCTGCTACATCTTCTAGCACACGGTCAGTGAAAGGTGTGGGAAAAGCATCTGGGATAGTTACCTTGTTCAGAGCGCGGTAATCTACGCACACGCGGATTTTATTGGACAGCTTCTTAGGCGCTATCACCATGGGTGATAACCACTCAGAGTGCTCCGCAGTACGATGATCCCTACCTCTTGCATTTTTTCGAGCTCTGACTTGACAGCCTCTGCATACTTTGGGTTGAGCTTGTAAGCTCGGCCTCTGACAGGCTTAGCCCCTTCTAGAGGGATAGTATGCACAACCAATTCTGATGGGATCCCTTCCAAATCCTTGTAGGACCAAGCAAAAACATCTTTAAAAGAGTGTATAAAAGAAACTACCTGATCGAGTAACACGGGATGCTCCCATAACCAAGCTGCTAAGAGGACGTGTTGAGGGTTGTCACGGTCACCCAGGTTGACTTCTTTGACCAGATCAGGAGGTGTAGCTGGAGAGGGTGCCTCAGAAGATGAAAAGTGAGCTGCCTCTTGGAGCTTCGAGACATCATGGGCTGGTGTTTGATCGATTGGAAACTTCGCATACTCCTCTTGTAACCATCGTGGTGGGAGCTCCTCGAAGGGTAAGTCTCCAGACACAGACATAGCAAAGTGCTTTTGAGTGGGCGGGGCGTCCGACCCGGAAGATGTTAGAGGAAGAGGTGGAACGTTGACGAGCTCATGCAGAGGAGATTTCTTCCTCCTTCGGTGATATGTTATAGGTTCACCAAGGCCGATGGCTTCCATCAGAGGAACACTTGAATCATGGTCATCAGGGACTAACACCCTTGCTTCTTTGACTGGCACACTTTCTGTTCCAGGGCTTGGGTCACTGGTGTCAGCCTGAGGAGGAGCCGGGAGAGAGAGTGTTACAGGCACAGGTGAGGCTTGAATAGAGACCACATAGCATGGCATCGATGTAGTAGCTTCCAACCATTGCAGCAGGTCTTCGTCAGACCCGTCAGGTGGGATAGGCTGCTCGGGGTTGGGGTTGGACTTTACTGACAATGAGTTGTGATGAACCACTGGATCCATACCTCCTTCGAGTCGAATTGGTTGCATGGGGGAGCCAGGAGTATGTATCCACATGGCGTCGTTTTCCCAATCATGAAGTGCCTTAGTATGCCGCAACCATGGTCTACCAATAAGCAAAGGAAATCCTCCCACCACCTGGGGAAGACTGACCACCATCAAATCCAAGCTAAATGTGAAGTCTTGTACCTTCAGAGGCACCTTATCTACTATGCCCACTGGACAGACTGTCCTCTGGTCCGCCAATGTAACAGTGAATGGAACAGCGGGTAGGCTGCAGACCTAAAGCCAATATAGTAAACTCTGGCATCAGATTGATCCCAGATCCACCATCCACTATGATGCCTGAAAATTGATGTCCAAGAATAGACACAGTGAGACGAGGACTTTTGTAGTCAGTGAGGGGAGCAGCTGGGTAAGAAATCATGTAAGACTCTGAAGGCTGTATAGGGAGATGCCCGCCATTAGGCCGCGCACCTGGGTACAGAGACTGAATGACTGAGAGGGTGTCACTTCTGAGGGTTGCATCTAGCCGAAGCATCTCATAAAGGGACACTTGTTGAAAGGTTTTCTTTAAGATTGCTTCCGCTGTGGGCTTAGCTCCTTTACTCTGGGCTTCTTCTGGAACTCTGACCTGTTCCAAGTCAGCCACTCCTTCTAAGAAGGCTCCATCAATGTCCGAAAGCATAGAGACTTGCCTACTCTTAGCACCAATGAAGGGCTCATCAATTTGGTCAGGTTGTGGAAGTGGAGATGGGCGAGATGGAACTGTTGGCAAGCTGAGACCAAGAGCTGCTCTTTGTGCGCGAGTGAGTACGCCAGCGGGCTCCACTTGTTGTGGCCGAACTGTATGAGTAGCAAGTGATGGCTGAGGGGTGGTGTTCACTGCGATCAGATTGATCTTCGGGAATGTGAATTCTTGTTGGTTCTAAGTTGGGCCTGAAGATGAGGATGCCCTTTGCTTGGGACAATCCTTACTGTAGTGGTCCTTAGACTCTAGATAATGTCGGCAAGGAGGAGACCCTTCAGGTAAAGGACACTTACTTTGGTAATGCCCATATTCTCCAGATCTGTAGCATAAGATGGGCCTATTAGACGGCGAAACGGGGGACGAGGTGGTCTCTGCTCTTGTTGTTGCATGGAGTTGGAGGCTGAGGTGTAGAAACTCTGAGGGGTTGAGGGAGCATGAGTATGATAATAACTTTGAGACGGAAAAGTACCTGACATACCTTGGACAGTAGGGGTATTGAGCAAAGGTGGCATGTAATTTGGAGGGCCATAGGGGGAAACCAGATTGGATGTTGGTGCTAGCCCTTGTTGGAGAGAAGGACCTAGACTTTGTTGTATTTGCCATAATCCCTTGATATAGTAGCAATCCTTGTCTTCATGCCCAGACTTTTCGCAGAAATGGCAATAAGCATGAAGGGGACAGTCCTGTGGAGGGTGTCCTGGAGAGCGACACGAGCTGCTCCATACCATAGCCTTAGTCTCCTGTTGAGACCTAAGCTCTTCTAGCTCTCTCTTGATTTGATCCAAAGCGTCGTGATGTGGGGGCGTCTCCTGTCTGAGAGAGATTGATTTCTCCTCTTGAAGAGCTCGCTGTAACTTTAGGGCTTCCAGTTCCCTGCGTAAAGAAGTTAACGGATCAAAAGGACTTACCGAAAACACTGAGGGGGTCTCTACCTGAGGGAAGTTGGTGAACAGCTTCCTAGCTCCCTCTATCCTAGTAGGAGCCACAACAAACTTCTCCAGAGTGGCATCAGGTCGGAGACTCTCTCGGAGTTTTTGCTGGGAAGTTTTAGAAAGAACCTTCTCACCCACTTCTTAACCATAAAATCCCCTGGTTGCTGAGGAAGCTTGGCAACCAGAGACTTGGTTTTAGTCATGAGTTCTGCAAAAGTCTCCTTTGGCTGGAGCACCATGTTGGCCAACTCATCCAAAACCTTTTCCTGGTAGTCACATGGCCTGAATGCTACACAGAACTGTTGTCTTAAAGCTGCCCAAGTTGCAAAATGGTTCTCTGCAAACTGATTGTACCACTTGTATGCTAAGTCATCCAAGATAGATGGAACGAGTACCAAATAAGCATCTTCTCTATTAAGACCACGACCTCTACAAAGAGATACAAACCTCCTTGCATGGTCGTCTGCATCTTCTGAGGAAAGTCCCATGAAAGTAGGAAACTTGATGTTTACCTTGGCCAAAACATTGGTCAACGCCTTTATGGCCGCTTGCTCAGGAGTCCGTTGCTCAATAGCTTGCTGTAACAAAATGGGAGAGAGCTTTACTGGGGAAGGTGACCTAGAAGATGTAGAACCGGATGGAGCCGTATGTGGAGGTATGGGTGATGAGGTTGGTGGAATTCTACTAGGTACCAAGGGTTGACGTCTTCTGTTGTAATGCTTCAGAGGACTCAGTAGTGCGCTTTGACGCTCTAAGGAACCCCTTCTATGTGTCACGCAGTGACCACAAACCCAACCAAGCTTTGGACAAGAAGACCTTTAACTGGTTGAACACAAACACAGGTCTAGACTCTACTAGACCAGGCAAGTGACTAGACCGCCAGGCTGGACCAGGACGAGGAAGGACTAGTGGGACGAGGAAGGACTAGACCAGGATGAGAGCTTTGTTGGACCAGGGCAAGAGAGGACCAAGATGAGGAAAGACTAGACCAGGACGAGAGCTTGGTTGGACCAGAGCTAGAGAGGACCAGAACAGCAGGCTGCATTGGCAAGGCGAAGTAGGCGAGGCTAGCTAAAACCCAGCTAGCTCCTCGATTTGCAACTCAACAAAGTGAGACTTCAGTTGAGGTCCCACCGGGCATGCCAAAAATGAGAGCACATGTAGCGCAAATAGTGTGTCGTGCTCTCTACAGTGGGTGCTCCTCAGTGCAACATGCGTGACAACTCACTCAAAACAGAAGGAAAACAAAGGAAACAATAGATAACAGCTGATCAACACAGAGACACAACAACATACCAGAACATAAGGACTCGACTATCTCAAAGAACCGATATAGACTTTGGCGTGGCAGCACACTCAGCTCCAGCCCAGAACTCACAGGTACAATGGGGGTGTCGAGGCTCAGATGTGCAGGGATGGTGCAGCCGTGCTATGTGTATAGACTCGCTACTCTAGTCGACGATGTGGAGAAGATAAGTCATGACCCAACCGCTACTACTCATATGTACCACCATAAAGAGCCACCAACGGCTCATAAATGTCAGCATCTAAGTCTATCTCTACTGAGTGGTGGTGGTGACCTGGCCACGATGTCCACTAGACCACCGTATCCTTGCCACGTCACTGCCGAGCGAGTCCGTCCAGTGTGAACCAACCCAGACCAAAGACCAACTGTACTAATTGTGTGTCCTGTGAAAGTGACACTGTAGCCTACTACAAAGTGCCAACAGAAAGCACTCCAAGCAAACAGCGCCAAAGAAAGAGTAGCTCCTTCAACGGCAAATGACTTTTCCACAAGGCAGAGAGAAGCTTCCTCCACCAAAGTTCAGATTTGTGCATGTGCCAAAGGGCATTGCAATGATCAGCAAGCCATGATAGTGGTAGAAGAAGAGCATAAATTCGACCCGTAGAAATATCTCGAAAAGGCGTATCTCGAAGATCCCAATCAGACATGCGATCACCATCAGGTAAAGGTGAAACTGGCAAAAAGTCATGCAACATACTTTGAAGTTCTCTCCAAAACTGACGGTAATGCATGCCCAATCCAAAACGGCGAGCGGCGAAGGGGAACTCAAAAGTATATCCAGCCTCATCGACTACATCCTCAACCACACGAATGCCACGGCCAGAGAGAAAATAAGCCTGGCGAGGGGAGCGGTCGACCAAAGTAAGAGAAAATGCTCGGCTCCAATGGAGACTCTCCAAACAAATCGAATCACCTTCCTGCCGGAGATTCCATGAAAGATGAGTCGTAACCTCTTTCCAGTCAGACACTAGGGTGGAAGCAAGAGGACACCCAGAAATGTACCCTTCCAACGTGCCGAAAACCACCTCCCAGATAGATGGTTGCCAATGGCCAATAGAGGAAGTAACAACATGCTGACCAACGTGTGCAAACATAAGAGTCCAAGGCTGAATTTGCTGCGCAAGTGTAGGCAACAACATAGCTTTCCAAGCAAGAACATGCCTACGCAAATCCAAAATGTTAAGGCCACCCAGGCATTTAGGAGTGCAAAGCTTTCCCATAGACATCAAGCGCAAGCCTTTTTTCTGAGCATGGGTCCGCCACAAATGGGACATAATGTCTGACATAAGAGAATCAAGGCAACGACGAGGCCAATGCATCAGTGGCAAAAAGAATTGAACATAAGCCAACAGGATACTCTGAACAATTCGCAGACGAACATGCAATGGCCAAGTGGATAACTTCCAGTAGTGCAATTTGACATTCAAGCGTTGCACAACCCAATCCACTTTCTGAGAATGAGTGACATTCCATCCAATTGGATAACCCAAATGCCTAGTAATCACGTTTGGAGAAACAATCTCACTTGGCCACAATAGACTATGCCAATCACAAGAACGAAGAGGCACAAGCTTCGATTTACAAAAGTTGACTTAAGCCCAACGGCAATACCAAAAAGTTCCAATGCTTCCATAATCACTTCGACATCAGCCTTCTGATTACGAGGCATTAACAACGAATCATCTGCGTAAGCCTTGCCAACAAAGGTACGACCCGAAGGTAACTACAAACCATGAAGACGCTCAACCGAGGTCAAGTGATCAAGATAAATCAACAGTCGGTTGTAGCGTTGATAGTGTGTCGTGCTCTCTACAGTGGGTGCTCCTCAGTGCAATGTGCGTGACATCTCACTCAAAACAGAAGGAAAACAAAGGAAACAATAGATAACAGTTGATCAACACAGAGACACAACAGCAGACGAGAACATAAGGACTCAACTATCTCAAAGAACCGATATAGACTCCGGCGTGGCAGCACACTTAGCTCCAGCCCAGAACTCACAGGTACAATGGGGGTGTCGAGGCTCAAATGTGCTAGGATGGTGCAGCCATGCTGTGTGTATAGACTCGCTGCCCTAGCCGACGACGTAGGACCATATATAAACAAGATGATAAACCCGACCCAACAACTACTACTCCCCGGTACAATAATAAAGAGCCACCAACGGCTCATAAATGTCAACCGTCTAAGTCTATCTCCAAACTGAGTGGTGGTGGTGACCTAGCCACGATGTCCACTTGACCAGACCAACTGTACTACTGGGTCCAATGAAAGTGACACTATAGCCATGCTACACGGATGAGTGGCTATACCATACAACAAAGCACTAAGGGGGCAACTCTGCCTGACCGAACAACCAAGAGGCCAAGATTTTGTTAATTCGCCTTCTAAGATTCCCGAAGACGTGCTACATGCATACAAGAAATAAACCACATTGGCAATTTTAGGACACAACCCTAGGCACCTCATCGTGGCAGCAATGAAAGCCCACTGTACAGTGTCAAAGGCCTTTTCAATATCAACTTGCATAACTAGCACATCTTGATGAGTATACTTAGCATACTCCATGCCGATCATAACATTAGCCAAATTGTCCATAATCTGACGACGTGGAATGAAACCATATTGAGCCTGATGGAGTCCTGCAAAAAGATGGTCCTTAATGCGGTGCACCAGCATGTTAGCCAATATCTTGTAAATCATCGGCATCAAAGTAATCGGGCGCTAGTGAGAGAATCGCTCGCAAAGGGCTTGCTTAGGCAGCAATTTAAGTAAACCTTCTTTCCAAGATAGTGGCAAATCCTATTTCTGCCATGCTGCATTAATCATGAAAAGCAATGGAAATTCAAGAGCGTCCCAAAAAGAGAGGAAGAATTCCACAGTAAGCCCATCCCAACCGAGAGACCGCCAACGGCCCATAGCAAGTAACGCACTATGCAATTCCAAGGCAGTGAACGGGTCCTCAAGGCAACATGCATCTTGTGGAGATATGATCGGATGAACAAAGAAAAGCATCAATTGACGCGCATGGCAAGCAACCGAGGATGCCTGAGAAGGAGCAGCAAACACCTGTCGATAATGCAAAACCATGGCATGAGCAAGTTCTTGCTTTGAAGAAGTCCAAACACCTGGGGAAAGCATAACCCGCTTGATTGCTTGCGAGACCCTCGCATGATGCAATTGCTTGAAAAATTGCTTCGAAGCACAGCCTTTATCCATGAAAGCCTGTTGACGGGCACGCGTCTACCATTTAGCAAGTTTACGCTTGTCATTATGCTGAATACATACACAAGCTTCGTACAACTCCGACATCTCAGAGTCAGACAAAGGTTGCAAATCAGCCAACATTTGCAACTATTGACAAGCTTGCTTCGCATCCTTAATATCCCCCAAAGTGCATTGCCTGTAATGCGTGCCATAGTCATAAATGACACTTTGCACCCTCATAACAAAGCGATACCAGGCAGCATCAAGATCACAATGCATGTGAGCAAGAAGCGGGGGGATAATATCAGAAATCATGTCACGAAAAGCCGCATGAGTGAGATAAGCATTGTTAATATGTAGCACGTGTTTCCTAGAAAGAGGTCAATCACAACGAGACTGCCCAAAACTCACATTCAACAAAACAGGGTAATGATCAGATAACTGTAAAGTGTAATCGATGCTAACCTCACATACAGAATCCTCATATTGTTGCAGATTAAGCAAATACCATCGATCCAACCATGCTCGATAAGAAGAGTGAGCAACATGCTGAAAAGTAAATCCAAGGGCATTTGGGTACAAACGCCGCCATAAATCAATCATCGGAGTAGTAGCAAACAGATTATCCCATTCTAGCCTTTCCACAGACAACATGTGTGAAATACTTGTGGTACTATCATCCATCACAAGGGTATTATAAAAATCACCGCAAAGGAATGCATTTGAAGTCCATAAACGAGAAGAGATGGCTCACCATAGAGCATCCCTTTGCCCAGATGCTGTATGCGCATAAACACCTCCAAATTCATAAACCTGACCGTTTATCAGGCATTGAACTACCATCCAGCGGCCCTGCGGATCATTGTACAAGAGCGCACACACACATCCTCTCTCTCTCTCACACACCCACACACACACACACAGAGCTAAGCATAATTTGGTGCGAAAACCCAGCAAGGGACTGTCTGTCAACTGCACGCAGAACTGAGCAACACGCAAGGAATGTAGGTGCAGGGTTGGGCAGCGCACAGGGGCTGTAGGGGGTAGGGCAGAGCAGCACGCAGAGACCTGCAAGGCGTAGGGCAGGCTCCTCGCGTATAGAGGTTGCAGAACGCAAGGTTCGTCACGCTCTGGTTTCGGGTGCGCACCTCCCCACACACACACTCTCACACCTACGCACGCACACACACGCCAAGCTGGCTGACGAGAACCAAGATGCGGACTCCAGACAGCCGCGGCGAGTCACTTTGTTCCAGTGGGGCTGGTTGCACATCGGGCTACAGCAGTTGGGAGCTGGCTTGTACATAGTGGTCTCTCGGCAGCATGCGTAGCTTGCGACCATCCTGTGGAGAGTCAGCGCCACTGTCTTTGGGATTGTCCTTTGGCACAGCACGTTGGCTTCGGGTCCTTTGGCTGATGCCAACTCTTTCCACAGCTCGGCAATACACTTGGGGGGCAGCTGCTTGGTCCACTCTCACGGGCCCGGTGCTTCAGTTTGAGCTTTCCTCCACCAACAGGATGATAGTGTTGCAGGGGGTCAACCTACACTCCAGCCTGCTACTACAGAGCTAACCCCACATGAGTGGTGCAATGAGAGAGAGTGGTGTTGGCTCATCTGCGGTCTGACACTCTGGTTCATCTGGCGGGCCCGTTGCTTCCACATCTTCGAGGCTCGCCCTATACCACCAGCAGAGACTGTTCGGGATCTTTGGTTAGAGTTGGTGCATACTCTCAGATGACAGTTTGAGAGACTCTAGCGCAGCTCCGACCGCATGCGGGAGCGTAGGGAGGCTTTCCTTCGACTCTGGCGCCTTGGGCCTTTCTTCACCATGGTCCAGGGTGTGCTCAGATGGCATTACCGTCCACCTGTGTGGCTGTTCCCTCCTCCCATCTCTTGATTCAGACTCATTGTACATATCCTGTTTCTTCATTGGGAGAGTCTCCCCTTCATGATTGTTGTAGCCCTCTTTTGAAGAGGTGGTTGTAGCCCTATGGGCAGTTTCATTAACTAATAGAAGGATCTTTTTCTCGGGGGAAAAAAAAGAGTTGATGCCAGAGATCAAGGCGGCGAGGGAGAAAGGCAAAATTGTTTTCTACAAGGGAGGGAGAGTAGTGGTGTTGGAAAACGCACTGAATGACGGTGCGTACCGCATGACGGTGCGAGACCTATGGGACCAACCTTAAAATGGCAACATGGAACTGTAATGGATCAATGAAGCTAGATGTAGGCGCATTTGAGGATAGCTTTAAGGGAAGAGACATTTTTTTAAACTCGGAAACGCATCAGACTCCTGGGGGCACATTACCTAGAGTGATGAGATACCATCGGGAGACTACATGTAGACAGGATGTCAGATCAACGCATAGAGGACGGGGGTCAGGAGGTGTAGCAATCCTATTTATGGAGGAGCTTCAACCTCTCATTCGTATTCTTCAAAGAGATGAGCAGGCCAGATATATGTGGGTCAAAGTGAGAGAGATATACGTGGGTCAGAGTGAGAGTGGAAACAGGGACGCCACTCTACATTGCAATATGCTATTTTGCCCCCAATACATCTCATTATGCATTACCCAAGGGGCAGTCACCCTACATGATTTGGGCAAGGACATATGGGAGTTCTCTAGGGATGGAGATGTCATTCTTCTAGGAGACTTTAATGCCAGGACGGGCTAATCTCAAACAGCTTTCTACGATACCTCAGAGAAAATGTTGAGAGAATTTGATGTCAGCAATATGGGATTGGCGAGGTGTCATTCTTCTAGGAGACTTTAATGCCAAGGCGGGCTAGTCTTAGACATCTTTCTACGATACCTCAAAGAAAATGTTGAGAGAATCGGATGTCAGTGATATGGGATTGGCCAGGTGTTCGCAAGATGAAGAGCACACTGGATATGGGGGATATTTGACAGATTTGGGGACTGCACATGTACTGGCTATCTTGAATGGCCTCGAGATTTCCTGATAGACATGGGGCTAGCACAGTGGACAGTCGGGCCCAGGCCTATTGGGGTAGCAGTAAATCATGACCTCCTCACGTTTACCGTCTCATTCTGGTTCAGCACGACTCGACTAGCACAAACATCTACGCATACCCGATACACTTTTACTTCGGAGAATGATTCTATCTACATAGATGGTATCTACAGATGCTTATGTACAGAGGATCCGGGGAGACCTCTAGGGGAGCTCACATATATATTGACAGAGACCACAGGATGCAGCAGGAGAGGCATACCACACACTGAGCTCACATATATATTTACAGAGACTATAGGATGCAGCAGGCGAGGCATACCACACACTGAGCTTGGGCGCGACGACGTTTTGGGAGCATACCCCATAATAGCTGGTATGACGAGGAGTGTAGAGAGACTAGAGTCCGACTTTAGAGGGAGGTACTTCTAGGAGTCATTACTCACAGGCAGTCACGGATTGCTTCTTGGCGTTTGGTACGACGGAAGAAGAGGGTGTTTCTAGCTCGATTAGAGAAGGATTTATATCAGTTGTTTTTGAGCTAGGATTCAGGCGAGGCATGGCGACTCTTCCATGAGCACTCTCCCCCTCCAGTCATCACTTCTACGGAGGTATGGGGTGAGTATGCATCATCTCTCTACACAGTCTCAGGGCAGCCACCTCTTCTAGATCCGCGAGAGCCATGCCCACACACATGTGCTTTCTTTATTGCGGAGATGGCAAAGAAATCCATTGAGAGGATGAAGGCTAGGAGAGCATATGATCACGATGGCTTGGTAGCAGAGCATTTTATACATGCCAGAGATCTGCTTGCAGAGCTTCTAGCAGGAATGTTCAACCGTGCCATGTGCGAGGGTCTACCTGATACTTGGAGTTTGTCCACTATCGTACCTATCTTCAAGTCAAGGGACCCTGTGGATCTTGGGAACTACCGCACTATCATGATTGGACACATATTGGCACGGTTGTGCGCATCATCCTTGAGTAGCAATTGAGTAGATGGGCAGAGAGAGAGTGTACGAGCAGCAGGACAGGTGGGTTTCAGTAGAGGTTTCTATACTCTTGATCATATTCTGACACTTAGAGCCATTATTGAGGAGGGGAGATCACGTGGGAGACAGCTCTATTGTTGCTTTGTGGATTTCCGCAAAGCCTTCAATACAGTGCCCAGAGCTAGATTGATGCACAAATTGCAGGAGATGGGGGTACCCAAAGAGTAGATTTGAAGGATCATGGCTCTATACAAGGCAATAGCGGGGTATATGTGCACTCTAGATGGGATTTTTGATTTGGTTCACTCCACTAGTGGGGTGAGACATGGTTGCCTGCTATCTCCTACACTATTTGGCATGTATTTGGATGAGGTTGCTGACTACATTGAGAGGGATGGTGATAGAGGAACACTATTGGCAGGGACATGGATCCCACTCTTGTTTTTTGTTGATGATATTGTGTTGATTTCTGACTTCCCAGAGGGCATGCAACGACATTTAGATGCTTTGTACACATTTGCCCACGATAGTGGATTGTCTGTTAACCTGGGGAAAACCAAGTTTATGGTGTTTAACACCACACCACAGTGCCTCAACTACGAGAGGGGGGGGGCAGCTAGCTCGGCTCGAAAAATCTCATGTGGCACTGAGGCCTTAGCCTGAATCAACTGAGAGTTCATAGAGACTAGAGGCCTCTCCATACATCTCCATCCATCAGTGCTACGAGATCTTCCATGGTGGTCCACTGAGGGTCCCCAAATCTAAACCCTCTAAAGCACACTAGTGTCAAAAAGCCACAGCTTTGTTCAAGGTTCTTAAAAATGAACCTGTGAACACATCTTCTCCAATCCTCCCAAGGTTGCATAAGCTCTTGTCAATCTAGTTTCTCCTGCTCTCCTCAATGAAAACACCGGTCCACTAAAGACTACCCCAAGATAGGTGTATACATCTGTATACTCCACCATCTCCTGAAGTGGGTGCTTCCTTACTAGGTCAGTTTCCTTCATGCATAATTTATGGGACCTCCCCAAAGACAGATATGCTCAGCTAGCCCTTGAGTCATCTTGATAGCTAGCGCTACAGGGGGACACAACATGCTGGTATGGGCAGATGACATCATGGTTTTAGTCACATGGCTTCGGCATGGATAGACTGCCCCCATTCAGGTACTCCTTGGATGCACCCTTTATTTCTCTTACAAGGACAAAGATCACTAGACTTATACGTCAGGATTTGATTCAACTAGATACCAGAAGCACATGGATACAACCCGTACAAGAGTTGGGCACAAAGATGGCTTTCTATAGAGAGCATATTCTCCAATTAACACACGATGGATATGTGATCAGATTGGCCTATATGGACACTCATTTATCCTATGGGATACGATGTGCTATTGGTTAGATGCGCACATCATGGCATCAACTAGAGATTGAGACTGTCAAATTTAGGAGAGTACCAACAGAAGTCAGGATATACCACTTGTGTCATATAGAGCTAGAGATAGAGTTAATCACATTTGTCATTGTTCGGTATACTCTGAGATACGAAGCCGCTTTCACTGTCTATTCAGAGAGGGGGTTTGGACCATTGGTTAGAGTCATGAGATATCAGGATCAGAGATGCCTCGGGTTGTTTTTGCTAGAGCTGTGCAGACGCAAGGAGAGTCTCTTGAGGAGACCAGGTAGTGGGAGACATTCACAGAGGGAGATCACTGACTTCTTTAGAGCAGGGACTCAGCAGCCAAATGAGCATGCTTCACAGCAGACTTCAAAGCCCACTTATACGAGAGGTATATTAGTGGACAGAGGCACTGAGATCGGGAGAGCTAGACGTCCACGTCTCCGAGGGCGACCACGACATCGACGGAGGCTCCATCAGAGAATCAAGACTATTCTAGGACGATATGGGAGGCGCCCAATACCAGTATTTACAGAGGCGGACATTGACAAAGCTCTTCAGCCCGATGCAATAATTTCTCGGACAACGCTTGATGCCGAGTATCCTCGGGCATGATGATGATGATGATTTTGTTCTGACGATTTTAGTATTTTAGTTTAGTCATTCACTTTTTGTACCCAGACATTGGATTAGATCCACAAGGATTGTATCAATTTGGTCTCATAGGTCATTTTAGCCTTTTGAAGGTGTTTAATATAACATTTTATTTCATTGCATTTCTCTCTCAGACGCATCAAGCACCTCGACAAAGTTTACCACATGTTAGTGGATATAGATGGGATTTTGCCGGTAGAAAGGAGACAAGATTAGAGCGTAGGGGTAGCCCTATGGGCAGTTTTATTAACTAATAGAAGGATCTTTTTTCTCGGGAAAAAAAAAACGAGCACAAGGGATGAGGGTCTGGCAGATTAGTTGTACTCTAGAGGGAGGAGTTACAGCGGATGATACACATTGCTTGTAGAGATGATCATGCCAAGTATATGTGGGTGAGACTGAGGCTAGAGACTGGCAGATACCTATATATTGCTATATGTTATTTTGCACCTAGTACGTCAACTTATGCACCACTGAGAGGGAAATCACCATTTTCATTTTTGAATGAGGATATAGGGGAATTTTCCAGATGTCATGATTTTGGGAGATTTCAACACCAAGATAGGGCAATGGCAAAAAGTCTTCTATGACACCTGTGCATAGATGTTGAGAGAGCTTGATACCATTGACAATTGACCCCACTACTGGTGCCTGCCCTGAGCCCCCCAGAGTCCCTTTTAAGCATTATTTCAACAAGAAAGTCAAATTGATAGAAAGAAACTCCCTGTGTGGATTTCAGAGCCTCCGAGCCGTTTTTTGACTCTTGGAGTGCTTTCGGCGATGAAATTTCTTGATGTTGGTCTCCATAGCTTCACTGTCCCTTGGGGATCCTCGCCATATGGTTTTTGTCGACTTTGGCTTCACCGGAGCTCCGATTGGCAATTTGTCGCTCTGGAAGCACCCGTGGTTGTGTTTTCATGTCTTCGATGACTGGCGGTGGTCTACCACCATAGGACTTGGTTGTTGATGGTCTAGGAAAGCCGCTCGTGAAGTTTGGTGGCAAACGGACATGCGGTTTGGGCGCGAGAGCTATTTTACGCTTTGTGTGCTTGATGCCTTTTCTGAAGTTTAGTGCCGCTTCGGGTCACCGTATGGCCATGTGGGCTATATAGACTTGTCGAGCATGTCGAGATGCTCCTACCCATGAGTTTTGGTAGCATTTGGGTGCCTTTCCGCCGATTTTTCATTTGGTGGCCTCTTGCGGGGCTCTAGGAATTAGGGTTTTTTCCGATGGTTTTCTACTATCTTTGGTCATCCAAAAGTGGTCTCCTATGCTAGGGTAAGCTGCTGATGAAGTTTCATTGCTTTTGGGTCAGCCGTTAGGTGGCCACTTCTACCTGTAGGTTTCTACTGCTCGCTTTCTGTGTGAACCCTATGCTAGTTTTCGCGACAAAACAACAAACATGCGCGGAAAGCTCAAGGTGGTGAGCCTACCTCTCATGTTTGGAGCTTGTCGGGTGGTCGTGTGCGTTGTAGAAGCTGCTAGAAGTCCCATTCGGTCTAGATGGCAGGAGCTCTCTCTCAAAAGGCAATAGTAGAAATGAGCTTAAAATGAAGTGAAAATTTCTTATAATGGGGGTCCCCGAACCACTTTCCATGAAATTTGACAGGTACTCCCAACTTCTTGCGAGATGCGGTTTAGGCTCAAAAATTTCTTGATTTGGACTCCATTTGCCCAGTTTCCGAGAAATTTGACGTTTCGGTCAAAATCTTGCCAAATTGGGGTGGTAGTGGTGGATTATGCAGTCCTGCATTTCTCGCTTAGTTTCTCTTACAGTATAGCTGCACTATTGCAGGAACCCAGGCCCACTCGCTAGACATTTATGAGGGAGACAAACTTTGTCTATATCGATGAGATATACATGCACCCATGCGTGGAGGATCTAGGGCGCCCTCTTCATGAGCTCACAGAATTTCTGACAGACACTACATGATGCAGCAGCACAAGCCTTCCCACATAGCCATCCTATAAAGAGACCTCGTTCTGGGAAGATTCCCTAGAACTGTTTGTATGATGAGGAGTGTAGAGAGATGAGAGTCAGACTACAGAGGGAGGTATCTTGGGGTCATCACTCACAGACATTCACAGACTACCTTTCGGTGCCTTATGCGACGAAAGAAGAGAACTTACCTAACTCAGCTGGAGAGAGATTTAAATCAATTATTTTTGAGAGAGGACTGAGCTGAGGCTTGGAAATTATTTTGTGACCACTCCCTAGCACTAGCTATTGCAACCACAGACATATGGGGTGAGTATGCTACTTCTCTCTACATGGCCCCGGACCAGCAATTATTGCCAGATCCACGAGAAGCATGCCCACACACTTGCACTTTCTTTACTGCAGAGATGATAAAGAAGGCTTTTGATAGGATGAATATTGGGAGAGCATATGACCATGATGGCTTGGTGATCTTCTTGCATTGATGTTTTTTATAGCTATGTCTGAGGGTTTCCTTGATACTTGGAGCATGTCCACGATTGTACCTATTTTCAAATTTGGGCACCCTACTTTGCCTGGGAATTACCGTACTATCGCGACTGGACACACAATAGCCAGATTTTATACATCCACTTAAAATTGTGTTCATCTTCGACTACTTTCACTAAGGCCTTCAATATATACACCTAATGCACATAAAAGTCACAATCACCAATAGAATAAAATCATATTCAAGTTATCGATACACAAAACCACTTATAACACAAAAAGCACAAACCATGCAATAAAACAATGTAGCTGTCTATTTATCATAAAATATGAAATTGGAATTATCGACATTCTTCAAAAACCTCTCTCTTGTCCTCTCCCAAACCATGGCTTAAATAATCAAAATTATATCTACCTATCATGCATGATTTTCTTATGCCAGCATACAAAACTTTACACCTCGATGTCAAAATCCCCTTTGAAGGGCCAAACCATTCAGACGTTGACTGATCCATTTGTATTTTTGGGGACAGATCAGCTAAACACTAGTGTGGTCTTTAGAAAGACCTACTAATAGTTTATTTAGTTTTCCAAGGGAGATCTGGAATCCATTTGGATCCCAAATGACTTTTAAGACCTCTCCCCCCCCATATACCATGTATCTTGTATCCTAGCCTCCGATGGATCAACCACCCCCCCCCCCTCCACCATAGGACCATATTCTGTTACTTTGTACTTTTGTCCTTTCCCGATAGATGGATGACACACAAATGTATATTTGATTTGTCTCATAGGCCGACTTCGGCGTCTAATAACGTAAAAAGATCTCTCTCTCTCTCTCTCTCTCTCTCTCTCTCTCTCTCTCTCTCTCTCTCTCTCTCTCTCAAATGACACTTTAAAGGAGATGCTTAGAGAGCTGGATGTAGGAGATTTGGGGCTTGACAAACATTCACAGGACAAAGAGCAGACAAAGTATGGGAGACATCTCATGGAGATGGCGACTACACATGGTCTAGCCATACTTAATGGCCTACATTGTTTTCCTAGAGTAGCCAGTTTCGCATACTTTCCACATAGGCATGAGGTCAGCACAGTGGACTATGTCATGGCACAGCCAAGCTTCATCCCCTCCATTCAGGATTTCACAATAGGACCCAGACCAATGGGTGTAGCAATGGATCATGCTCTCTTGACACTTTCCGTCTCCTATCAGTACAATACAGCCCATTGCAACATAAGGTTATGGGAGAAAGTCATGTCCAACCGTATGCAGGGCATCGTGGTATTGATGCAACATTGAAAGTCGTTGAGACATTCTTTTACTCACCTAATTTGAGGAGAGATGTGGACGCCTTTGTGCGAGCATGCCTGATTGCCTATTCCGGATAAGCCATGGGACAGTATTGCTATAAATTTTATCTTTGATCTTCCAAGGACGCAAACAAAGAATGATGGTTTACGGATCATTCTTTGCAGGTTTAGCAAACAAGCCCATTTTATTCCTATCAGGAAGAAGATAAAATCTAGTCAGATGGCACAATTGTTCATGTACAATGTGTTTTAAGTACCATGGTATGCCACAGTCTATTATCAGTGATCGTAATCCTTGCATAACAAGTTTGTTTATGCTTGTTTGAAAACATGGGCACAACGCTTAAGTTTTCATCCTCATTTCATCCACAAGCTGATGGACTATCAGAAGAGGCCAATTCTACTGTCCGATACCTGCTTAAATGCTATGTGTCAGACAATAAGGGAAAGTGGGAACAGTATTTACCTCTCATTGAGTATGCATACAATAATACGGTGCATTCATCAACAGGCAAGGCACCCTTTGAAATTGTTGAGGATGGCAAAAAGGTTCCTCCCATTTTGCATACAAAAGATAAATTTTTTGAAGAAGATTGATATGTAGAAAATATGGATGAAATGTACAAGAAAATTAAGCTTGCCTTGGAGAAGACTCAAGCAAAGCAAAAAAGGGTTGTTGATCGTCATCGACATGAACTTGTTTTCACTTGGTAATTGATTCTATTACAATTTGAAAAGGCAAGGCTAAAAAAAATGAAGGGCAAGGAAAGGTTGTTTCCAAAGCTCAGTATGCGCATTTCAAGTAATTGACAAATTCAGCGATGTTGCATATAGGCTGAAATTGCCAAACAATTGGAAGATTCACAATGCCTTTCATGTGACTCTTCTAAGACCTTTTGTGGGAGATGTGCCGAAGAATATGCTAGTCTAAGTTCAAGAACTATCCACCTATGGATGCAAAGTGGATGAAACTGAGTGAACTAGTAGAGTCACCAAATGTATTGCACCTTTACCTTGAAGCCTTTGATTTACAACCCACGTATTCCCCAACTCGGATCATCTCACTAGAGTAAAGGTCAAATGTTAGGTGCAGCGGAATGAATGTTGTATTTTCTCAAGATTAGTGATCTTTATTGCTCAAGGTTCCTTTTAGTTCTTAGGGAAAGAGAGAGTTTTCCGTCTTATGGAGAGTGCTATGATCACGAACAAAGTGAGTGGATATTGTGCGTGCAAGTGAATGAGACTGAGAGAAGGAGAGAGAAGAGATATGACACCCAAGAGGTTGTAAAACCCTCCTCCGAAGGCCCCACTCTCGTTGGCAAGAGTGGTCTATTCTTTGATTGCACAAAGGTGTACAATGCGAATGCAATGGACTGATGCAATGGGACTATGCCGATGACGACGACGGCGATGACGACGACGACTCGATGGCTGAATCTGTGATCTTCTTTAGGCTGAAATTCTTGGACTGTTTTAGGGCTGAAAATGACTGTTTTCGTACTGTGCTTATGGCTGAAAATGACTGTTTGGGTCGCGGGTCATGCTAGAGATAAAAACGCTGATGTGGCTGGTTGGAACTGCTGCAAATCTGCAAGATAGGGCAGCGTTTTCCAAGGGCTGCCAACCTGCTGCAAAAACGCTATCAGGCTGAGGTCTTCATGCTGATAAAACTCCACAGAACGCTGAGGTTTCGCTGTGAATGCCTAGCGTTAGTGGAAGCTGAAAAACGTTGATTGAGGTTAGGCAAAAACGCCAGGTCTCAAGCTTTGATGGCGATATCTGCTAGGGAGGGAAAACGCCAGGCAAGGTTGGTTGTTGGCGATGCTGGATCTAGGGATTGTGGGAGAAAACGCCAGGCATGGGAGGTGAATGGCGAGGGGTCTTGATGCTGAGGGGGGTACTGCTGAGAAGTTCCCTGTTGAGCGGGAAGCTCCTGCTCCCTCTTCTGCCAGAAAATGCTAACTTGGGTTTGCTTATATATTAACTTAGCAAAATTACCCTACCTACTTTTGTTGGAAAGTCACTTAAAAATAATCAATCAAAATAACCAAAAATAGGAAAATAGGCTAAATGCATTGGAAAATTCCCCTAACTTATGCTAATGGATTCTGATGGGAATTCCGATGATCATGCTGTGTGCAACCGGAGGATATGCATCTATGCTAAGTGACTGGGCATGCACGGTCTACGAATAGACTCACAAAAGTGCTAGATCACTGCTAATCTAGACTTGATTGAACTGACTGAACCCTGTTGTGGTGTAGCTTGTCCACGGACACATAGGGTTGGGATGTGTCACGTGACATCAAAGGTTATGACACGTTGTTAAAGAGGGGGGTGATGTTGGAGATAGCACTTCTTATGTATACACGGAATCAGTGCAATAGAAGCATACATTGCTTGACATATGTTAAAGGTACAATGCTCACTTCTATCATAGATAGAAATGACAAAAATGTGAAGATTCCATTAAGTTATTTGTACTCGTGTTTGATAGTCTTTCTTGCGGATACATGCAATAATAAAAGGGTGCTAATCATACTAAACCATCTGTGGCATGTATACCATGCATGCAATCGAGGACATTTGCGATTTCAAGAGGGGTATATGTCACGAGACTGTGATAAACACTAACTTTATTCGTTGGTTTCGTTCCCTTCATTTTTTATCAATTTTTTGGACCCTCTTTTTAAAATCACAAATGCATGGACATTGCATAGCTAGTGTGAAATGGCCATTGGTAGGAGTCAAGACCAACAAACCACGAGATGGTTGGGCCGATCGGCACTAAAATATGACTAGTAGAGAAGTGTCTAGACTCAGTTGAAGTCTCTTAGGCCCCTCGGCAAGACTTTATTGGTTGGAGGGGGTTAGGAATCAAACCAAATGGGGCAAACTGGACACATGTCAAGAGGAGAGCAACCTACAGGCCAACACACACCAAAAGGCCTCTTCCTAGCTGGGGCACCCAAATATGAGAGTGGAGGCTGATTTTCAGTTTTGTGGTGGATTTTCACGTTCTGCAGCTTAAATGGAAAGCTTGCCTTCTTCCCCTGTCTCATGTAGCACGATGATTTGCTCTCGTGCATCTCTCCCCTTTGCACGTATGGTAATGCCCCACTAGTTAGGCTGCTCACATGGCCATGTAATGTTCTCTGGGTTTTATGTGCGATCGCCAAGGCAAGAAGCCTTCTGAACAGGAATCCAATTAGCTAATTGCTAATCCTCCAACAGGTACGCACAGCTCCATAGCTACAAATTGCGGAAAACAAAGAGTTTTCTCACGTGAAAACTCATCCAATCAAGGGGAACTATCCCATTGTGTGCGGGAGCTCCTGAGACACGCGTAGACGTGTTTGATCCGCTAAAAATGATCCAAAACAAAGAATTACAGCCTGCTGTGTTTATTTGCAGGCTTAGGGTTTCGCACCTAAAGTGCTCACTGGAAAGCTTCTAAAATGCAAGGGAATCCGTCCTAGATATGTACTTTTGACCTAGAGGAGTTTTGGCGCCATTACGTTGTAGCCCTGACAGGTTTGGACAGCTTGGTGAGAGCAAATCCCCTGCCTTTCTTCAAGCTTTCCCTTAGGCAGTCTTTACGGTTCGCCTTGGAAGTTGGTGATATCACGGCAGAGATACATCAGCTTTCTTATGAATGCTTTTAGCTATTTTGTACAGCCGAACACTTTTGTGTTCCTTTTCTTGTCCATCTTTTTGGTGGGTTTTCCTCTCTTTGAGTTTCGCACATATAAATTGATTTACAAAAAAAAAGTAAGTGTTCGGGTCGTTTGTCTACAATTGAATAAAGAAATACCAAAAGGGGCACCAGTCTTTGGGGCCTACAGGTTTCATTGTCTACTTGGGAGCACTTTAGCTACCAAGTCGTGGATTGTTTTGAAGTGGTGAATTCCACTTGCAGGTTTATTTGTGTAAGTTACTTGTGTCATAAAGTATAGGAAAAGTTTGACAACATATTCTTGGGTGAAAGCTAAAGTTTAACGCCCTTTAGTGAGGCTATGGGCCAGTTTCAACAGCAGCCAGAAAGCCAGGACTCTCTATGGAGGAGATCACCACTTTACTTTACTGAGACATTGCATGATGCAGTAGCAGAGGCATATCCACACATGCCTGATCAAAGATGCCATTCTTGGAGCATGCCTCAGAACAGTTGGTATGACGAGGAGTGTAGGGAGACCATAGCACAGCTTCAAAGGGATCTTCTCCTAGGGGTCATCAATCACAGACAATCTCGGATAGCCTACCAGAGCCTTGTGAGATGGAAGAAGCGAGCGTTCCTAGTTTTGATGGTCGAGACTTATACTAGTTCTTCTTGAGTAGAGACTCAGGAGAGGCATGGTGTTTCTTTCATGAGAACTCCCCTCCCCCAGTCATTACTTCTCCTAATGTGTGGGGTCAGTATGCAACATCCTTATATGCGGTCCCTTGACAGACACGCCTTCCAGATTGTCTTGAGCCATGCCCTACGAGTACCTTCTTCACCACCAAGATGGTAAAGACGGCCATTGACAGGATCAAGACCAAGAGGGAATATGATCATGATTGTCTAGTAGCAAAGCACTTTATACATGCTAGAGATATGCTCGCAGAGGTTCTTGCAGTTCTTTTCAATTGTGTCATGTGTGAGGGTCTACCTGAGACTTGCGGATTGTCTACTATTGTGCCTATCTCCAAGGCAGGTGATCTTACGGAGCGTGGAAACTATCGTACTATTATGATTGGACACACAATGGCACCGTTATATGCATCTATCCTTGAGCAGCAGTGGAGCAGATGGGCAGAGAGTGAGGGCATACGAGCAGCGGGACGGGCTGGTTTTAGGAGAGGCTTCTCCACTCTTCACCATATTTTGACACTCAGAGCCATCATTGAGGAGGATAGGGCATATGGGAGACGGATTTATTGTAGCTTTGTGGATTTCTACAAAGCATTTGACATGGTGCCTAGACCAGATTGATGGCAGACTACAGGAGATAAGAGTGCCCATTGAGTTGGTTTGGGGGATCATGGCTCTGTAGAGACCAGTGGTGGTGGGAAATATACGCACTCAAAAGGGGATATCTAGTTTACTTTACTCCACTATTGGAGTGAAACAACGTTGTTCATTGGCTCCTACTCTATGCCATATTAGCCCTTGAGTCCTCCAAACAGTTAGCTTTACAAGAGGACACGTCATGCTGGTATGCACAGATGTCATCATGGTTCTAGATACATGGCTTCAGCATGGACAGCTTGCCTCCCTTCTAGTACTCCCTTCATGCACCATCCTTGTCTCTTACACGGGTGGAAATTATTGTCTCTTACACGGGTGGAAATTACTAGACTCATTTGCCGAGACCTGACCCCGCTGGACACCAGGAGGACATGGATAGAGCCGACACGGGAGTTGGACACGAAGATGGCTTTCTATAGAGAGCATCTTCTCCAACTCACAGAGGATAGGTTTGTTATTCGACCCAACTATATGGATACACATCTATCTCATGGGTTACGATGTGCCATTGGTCAGATACACATCTTCACAACAGCATGAGATTCACACAAGTAGATTCAGAGGGATACTAGCAGCTAGCAGAATATGCCGCCTATGCCATACAGAGCCAGAGACATGGATGCATTATATATGTTAGTGCACACTGTATTACGAGACTCGAGGTATCAAGCCCAGAGATGTCTTGGACTGTATCTACTTGAGTTACACAAACACAGAGATAGTTTACTGAGGAGATCTAGAGAGAGACAATCCCAGAGACAGATTACTGATTTGTAAGACACTGGACAGATAGAGGAGCAACCACCACTGCAAAGCTCGGCTCATTCTCACACCCGCGGTACTCTCATGGACCGAGCATTGGAGCTAGGGAGATCGAGAAGCCCACGACTGACGAGAGGAACTTCACAACATCAACGGAGACTACAACAGAGGATTCAAGCCATACTATCTGGACATGTAGAGTACAGAAAATGAGGATGTATTCATGACCCAATATTATATCACCCTCTTGTATTGGGCACCCATTTATCAGTGGTCACACATACCCCACAAAGTTCTAGCTAGTAGCACTTATAGATTCATTTTAGTATCTCTTTTCTTATACCCAGACACGATATCAGATTCATCAATTGGTAACAGATTGGTCTCATAGGTCATTTTGGCCCTTCAAAGACGTTAATATATCATTTGTTCTCTCTCTCTCTCTCTCTCTCTCTCTCTCTCTCTCTCTCTCTCTCTCTCTCTCTCTCTCTCTCTCTCTCTCTCTCTGTGTGTGTGTGTGTGTGTGTGTGTGTGTGTGTGTGTGTGCGCGCGCGCGCGCTCGCCTCGTAATTCATACGACTGGCTTACAACATTTGACGTAAGTTTATTGCCGTAAGGTTATTGCCTGCAAAGTCCTATATTCAGCCTGCGCTTTGCCTTCGAGGTGTGAACGCGCAGCAAGTTGCTGCTACTATAGCATGCGTGACAGTCTCTGCTTGCGTTGGACATTTTGTGTGAGTGCACATCTTGTGAACAGGTAGGCTGTTGTTGGTGTGAGCAAACTCTCACCGTTGTGTGCTTTGCAAGTCTAGTAGGTAACCAACTCAATCGCCCAGGTGGCTTGTGGGGGTTGTTATGATGGAGGTCATGAGCGCTTCACCATTTTGCAAGTCCCGTACGAAAGCAACCTTCATGCTGACAAACAAGCGGATAACACAAGTGGAAAAGGAGATGAAGGAATATAAAGCAGAGATGGAAGGATGGTGGAAGGAGAAGCCCAACCTTCTTCGCATGTTCCTCAACAAAGGCGTGCAATGGAAGAAGGAGAAAGAGGACCTGCACACAGAGATACAAGCACTTAAGGCGGATTCACGAGCACTCAAAGAAGAGGTCTCAGCCCTCAACAGCGGACTAGAGGAAGGTGAATTCTAGCCCTCAGTGATAGAGGAAATCAAGGTCATCAAGGAACACGTACGGATGATCAAAGAAGAAGAGAAACAGAATGTGGCAAAGACGTCTTCGTGGGTGGATGTGATCACGAAGACATAGAAGAAGGCGGATGAGGCCGAGAAATGGACAGAAGTTGCTAAGAAAGGGAAAGGGAAAGGGAAAGAAACTACATCTATCCCCACTCCTACAATCATCGACATGGCTTTAGAAGAAGAGCAGTGAAGGACGACTAGAGCTTTGCGTGTACGAGTAACTGGTCTAAAAGACCGAGATGATGTGGAACGAGAAGTCATAGAACTTCTCCGCGTGATGGGTAGTGAGGCTACTCATACAAAGGCATGGAGGGTAGGGAAGAAGACACGAGGAAATGGGGAGACTTCAAAGGAGAGAGCTCTTATCATGCATTTCCCATCCATGAAGGCAAAGAAGGACTTCTTGACGAGGCGTCCAACACTAACGAAAACGGGCATATTCCTTGTAGATGACCTCACACTCTCACAACTTGCTCATACGAAAGAAGTTATGCCCGAGATAATGACAGCTCCAGAGAAGGGGAAAGTGGCCTTCTACGGGGATGGAAAAGTGGTTATTCTGGAGAGGCGCCCCGCATGACGGCGTGAGACCGATGGGACCACACTCGGAGTGGCTACATGGAATTGTAACAGATCTTTTCGCCTTGATGTAGGAGCCATCGAGGATAGTTTCACAGGGAGGGACATCATTTTCTACTCTGAGACGCATCAAGCCCCGAGGCAGTCCATGCCACATGTGAGCGGATACAGATGGGAGACAGCTTGCAGACAAGAGACTTGATCAGAGCACAGAGGACGAGGCTCAGGAGGAGCGGCAGTCTTATTCTGGGAGGACCTACAGCCTCTGATACATATAGCTCCGAGGGATGAGCATGCTAGGTACATGTGGGTGAGATTGAAGGCAAAGACAAGCAGATACCTCTACATCGCTATTTGATGTTTCCCTCCTAGTACGTCACTATATGCATCACCTAGAGGACAGTCCCCCTTCTCTATTTTGGATGATGATATATGGGAGTTTTCCAGTGATGGTGACATTATTATCTTGGGGGATTTCAATGCTAGGACTGCCCATCACCAGACAATATTCTATGATACTTCAGAGGAGTTGATGCGGGAGCTTGACATTACAGAAATGGGCTTGTCTAGATTATCACAAGATGAGGAGCACACTAACTATGACAAATACTTGATTGATATGGGGACTGCCCATGGATTGACCATTTTGAATGACCTACAGAGACTCCCTGTAGCAGGTGGTTTTACATGCTTTCCACATCAGCATGGCACTAGTACAATGGATTATGTTATGACTCCGCCAGGACTCATTCCTTCCTTTCAGGTTTTCATGGTGGGAATTAGGCCAGTTGGGGTAGAGGTCGACCATGCTATCTTGTCTTTCACTCTATCGTTCCAGTTCAGCACGGCTCCATTGGGAGAGGTCTCCACACATACTCGGTATACCTTCCCGAGGGAGACGAATCCCGTGTACACTGATGAGATATACAAGCAACTATGCAGTCAGGAGCCAGCTAGATGAGCTCACCCAGATTCTGACAGAGACGCTCCATGATGCAGCATCAGAGGCATATCCCCATAGGCCAACCTACATGCAAACGATATGGGAGCATGCCTCAGAACAGTTGGTACGATGAGAAGTGTAGAAAGACGAGGATCAAATTACAGAGAGAGGTGCTCATGGGTACTACTACACATAGACAGTCACGGATTATCTTTTGCCGCCTAGTGCGACGAAAGAAGAGGGCTTACCTATCTCAGTTAGAGCGTGATCTGTATCAGTTGTTTATGAGTCAGGACTCTAGTGAGGCATGGAGGCTTTTCCATGAGCACTCTCCACCGCAAGCCATCACTTCCACAAAGACATGGGGGGAATATGCTACATCTCTCTATACAGCATCGGGGCAGCCACCTTTGCCTGACCCTCCAGAGGCATGCCCAAAGACATGTACTTTCTTTACTGTTGAGAGGGTAAGGAAAGCCATTGACAGGATGAAGTCAGGAAGAGCACAAGATCATGATGGTCTAGTAGCACAGCACTTCATCCATGCCAGAGATATGATTGCATAGCCTCTTGCTATGATGTTTAATAGAGCCATGTATGAGGGTTTTCCTAAGACTTGACAATTGTGCCTATCTTCAAGTCGGGAGGTCCTATGCTTCCCAGGAATTACCGCACCATCATGGTTGTCACACTCTGGCTAGGATTTATGCATCAATTCTTGAGCATGAGTTGAGTACATGGGCAGAGAGAGAGGGCATACGGGCAGCAGGACAGACAGGGTTCAGGAGAGGTTTCTTCACTCTTGACCAGATTTTGACACTCAAAGCCATTATTGAGGAGGGTAGACACCATGGCAGGAGGATTTATTGTAGCTTTGTGGATTTCCGCAAAGCCTTTGATATAGTGCCACGAGCCAGACTCATGCAGATTGCAAGACATGGGGAAGCCCATAGAGCTGATTTGGGGGATCTTAGCTTTATACAAGACAGTGGTAGGGCGAGTACACACTACTCAAGGCATGTCCAACATGGTTCACTCCACTATTGGGGTGAATCAGGGTTGTCCCCTATCTCTGAGACTCTTTGGGGGATATATATAGATGAGTTTTCAGATTATGTACAAACAGGGTGATAGAGGTGCTCAGCTTGCAAGGACGTGGATTCCGTTGCTATTATATGCTGATGATATTGTGTGGATCTCAGATTCTCCAAAGGGGATGCAACATCATTTGGATGGATTGCATGTATTTGCACAGGACAGTGGATTGTGAACCCCCAAGGTAATGGTCTTTAACACTACGGCATAGTGGGTAAGGAGGTTCGCCCCCACTTTTACATAAGGTCGGGAGACTGTGGAGTATGCAAATGCATATACTTATCTTGGGGCGGTTTTCAGTGGTCCAGTATTTTCCCTAAGGCATGCAGCAGATACAAGATTGACCAAAGCCTATGCAGCATTGGGGAGACTTGAGAGGATATGTTCGCAGGTTCAGTTCCAGGAACATCGGACAAAGCTTTGGCTCTCTGACACTTTGGTCACTTCGGCCATGTTGTACGGAGTGGAGATATGGGGTCCCTCCGTTGATCATCATAGCATAGCTGGCAGTACTGATGGATGGAGATGTATGGAGAGGCCCTTGGTGTCTATGATTTCTCGGATGATTAGGGCAAAGGCCTCAGTACCACATGACATTGTTAGGGCGGAGCTCGCTGCTCCTCCATTGGTAGTGGAGGCACTCACTCGATGAGTTTCATTTATGCATAGCACTTGGCTCTCCCTAGAGACAAATATGCTCGATTAGCACTAGAGTCTTCGCAAAAGCTAGCATTGCAGGGAGATATATCATGTTGGTATGCAGAGATGGCACCTTGGTTCCAGTTACATGGCTTTAGTATGAATCGGCTACCCCCATTTCAGTACTCTCTACATGCACCCTCCATCTCCCTCACTAGGGCAGAGATTACCAGGCTTATCAGACAGGACTTGATTCAGTTGGATATGAAGAGGACATGGATACAGCCTACACATGAGCTGGGTACATAGATGGCTTTCTATAGAGAGCATCTTCTCCAACTTACAGAGGATGGTTTTGTGATCAAACCAAGATACATGGATACTCAACTATCCCACGGGATATGATCTGCTATTGGTCAGCCAGATACGCACATCCTCACATCAGCTAGAGATCGAGACAGCCAGATTTAGAGGAGTACCTGCTGAGTCCAGGATTTGTTAGATGTTCCATATAGAGCCCGAGACAGAGCTACATTACATATGTCACTGCCCAGTGTATTATGAGATACGAGGCCGCTTTCACTATCTATTCAGAGTGAATTTTGGACCACTTTCTAGAGTCATGAGATACCAGGATCAGAGATTCCTCGGATTATACTTAATGGAGATTCGCAGACACAGAGAGGACCTCTTGAAGAGGGGCACAATGAGAGATCAAACGACAACGGCACATTACATATTTCTTTCAAAGGAGTTCGAGCAGCCCCCACAGCATAGCAGCACTAGAGGCATACTGCTTGATCGGGCAATAGAGTTGGGGCGGTCCCGTCGCCCACGGATGAGGGGGCCCTCTCAACATCGACGCAGATTGCGACAGAGGATCCATACCATACTAGCACGACATAGGAGCAGTCCCGACAAAGTGCTTACCTTGGAGGACATTGCACCTTTACAGCCTTTTGGATACTGATGTGTATATATGATGCCTCTACTGTCAAAGAGCTCCATTGTATCAGTTCACCCTTTGTATCAGCTTTCACCCCACCCCTACCCACTATTTTCTTTTCAGTTCTTTGTACTTTTTGTACCCAAACCTGGTATTAGATTCACCACATGTAACCTTTTGGTCTCATAAGTCATTTTGGCCTTTTGAAGACATTAATATTACATTTCATTTCATCTCTGGTCTCTATGATCTCGCGGCTCATTAGAGCCAAGGCCTCAATACCACGTGCTATTGTTCGAGCAGAGCTAGTTGCCCCCCCCCCCCACTAGTGGTTGAGGCGCTCACCAGATAGGTCTCCTTCATACACCGCATGTGGGAACTTCCCAGAGACAGATATGCCCGCCTTGCACTTGAGTCCTCTCAACAGTTAGCCATGCAGGGAGATACAGCATGCTGGTATGGGGAGATGACATCATGGTTTCAGGCGCATGGGTTCAGCATAGACAGATTGCCTCCCTTCCAATACTCATTGGATGCACCCTCTCTGACTCTTACACAGTCCGAGATCACCGGGCTCATCCGCCAGGACTTGACTCGGATGAGGATATTTGGGAGGTGTCCAGAGATGGGAGTATCATGATTTTGGGAGATTTCAAAGCTAGGACAGCGTAGTGTCAGGCAGTTTTCTATGACACTTCTGTGGAGATGTTGAGAGAGCTTGATACCACAAACATGGGTTTCACGAGACTATCACATGATAGAGAGCAGACAGAGCATGGAAGATTTCTTACTGAGATGGGTGGTGCACATGGTTTAGCCATCTTGAATGGTATCCAGAGATTCCCTAAGTCGAGCAGGTTCACTTGTTTCCCTCATCATCATGGAGCTAGTATAGTGGATTATGTCATGACTACACCCAGCTCCATTCCATGTATTGATGATTTTGTGGTAGGCCCTAGGGCAGTTGGGGTGGCAATGGATCATGATGTTCTCTTACAATTTAGCTGCACCGTCACAAGCACCAAGGCCCACTCCTTATACATTTTCAAGGGAGTCTTGACTGTGTCTATATTGATGAGATATGCATGCGCCTCTGCATGAAGGAACCAGGACGCTCTCTTCATGAACTCAACCAGGTTCTGACAGATGCATCCATCATTGAGCATGAGTTGAGCAGATGGGCAGAGAGAGAGAGAGGGCACAGAGGGCATCAGAGCGCCAAGACAGAGGCGTTTGTCTACCCTAGATCACATTCTCACAATACGAGCTATCATTGAAGGTAGATTTCATGGGAGGATTTATTGCAGCTTTGTGGGTTTCCGATGGGTAGATTGATGCATAGACTACAGGAGCTGGGAGTGCCTATAGAGCTCATATGGGAGATCTACTGGACAGTTACAGGACAAGTGCATGCACCCGAAGGGATGCCAAAGATTATTCACTCCACCACTGGGTTGAAACAGAGTTGGCCACTATATCCCCCACTCTTTTTGGTATGTATGTGAATGAGGCTTCAAACTACATAGAGAGAGAGGGTGACAAAGGAGCACAGTTGGGAGGGACATGAATATCCTTATTGCTGTATGCAAATGATATTGTGTTTATTTCAGATTCACCTGAGGAGATGCAGCACCATCTTGATGCTTTACACACATTTGTGCAGGTTACTGGTATGTCTGTTAACCTTGAGAAGACGAAGGTCGTGTAATTCGATACCACAGTGCAGTAGGTCACACGATCAGTGCCCACTTTTACTTATGGGACCTCTCATTTTTCTTTTCCTTGCTTGTTTTTCTTTTGGTAGCCTCAGCTTTTGACCCTAATTTGATTCATTATAGCTTCAACTTTTGAATAATTACCCAATTGGGCACGCTGAAAGTGGCAGCTTAGGGACCGATCGATCTACCTCCTTGCCCTTTGCAAACTAAAGCATTTAAGCACGGTGCTTCCAGTGAGCTTCCATAAGCATAAGGATCAACACAAAGATGAAGTACAAGTACCATCTTGTCAACCTGGAATACTTCCTGAAGAAATTTAGCCTCCTTTTTGTACTTGATTCCAAGGAGCATTGATCCAGCAATTGTGTACGATCAAATTGAAGAAATAAAGAAACAGGTACATTACGATCATTTCTTGAGAGCTGGAGCTCCCCTACAAGGCCAGGCTGAGGCAGTGGACGGATGTTTTTTTTAACCTAATCTGAAAATCTAAAGCCTAGAACCCATCAGAGAGAGACACAACAGAATTCAAGTAGAGACCTCGCCCCTCAATCATTAGGCCTTTTTGTTTCCAATAATATTTGAATGAAGTCCCAAAAGGGCCCCATTGGCCATTATAATTAACTAGTGGTGGGGAGAATTGCCAAGGTAGTTAATTTTCCACACATTGGATTGTCATAATGCAGCTATCATTGACATCTTGAATAAAAAAGCCTGCTTATGATAATCACCTTTGCAGCGATTAAGTCATTGACTGGGATAAGTGTACCAAAGACCTCAATTCCAAAACCAGAGCTTCACTATAATATTCCCTTAAAAGCCAAACTAAAATGAAGGAGGTAAAAGACCAAAAGCTAAAGTGTACCTGAAGTATTACACCTATTAGCCAAACAGGCTTACAGATTGCAGCTCGAGCGTACTCAAATCCAAAACAAAGCCACAGCAACCTCCAAACTGATAAGGTTGCATTTTCGTTAGTTGTGTGCCTTACCTTTTCTATTGCATCATTCCAGAGCTGTTCACAATATTGTGCTCCCTCTTTTGGATTCATATTGTAAAGATCTTCAGCCTGAAAAGATAAAACAATGATTAAGAAAAACAGTGTCAGCTATTTCTCGTCAACATACCCTATTTTTCATGTTTGTTTTCGAGCTACATGAGGAAAAAACTCACAGGAAAAATAAGATTATCAGCCAGGCTATTAGAGTTTCCCACAGAATTGTACATTAACCATTCCTTGCAAGTTTTGTTACAGACCAAAACATTGCGTCGTTTTCCTGTAAGAATATATCGGGGGGGGGGGGGGGGGGGGGGGGGGGGGGGGGGGGGAACGCAACATGTTCCTTCAGGAGGCCATAAATCCAATCTGAAGTTATAGGTGAGGAGAAAGGCCAAATGGACAATATCGCATTTATTATTGTCTACATTAATCCAAGAAGATGCCCAACAAGACTAGACACAGAAATAGGTGAAAATTTTTGGGTAATCTTGAAAAAAAAATCAGTTGCGAGACAAATCAAAATGGAAAAGAGCTGACAACAAACAGTAAAGTGATTGTATAAAGAAACATCGATCAGGTGATAATAATAACGACGAAGATGAATATGGCAAATATTTTGGTGGTGAACACAAAACATTTGACCACCAAGATACCAAAGATTAGTTAACCTTGCTATTGGCAAAAAACCTATCAAGAAATCGCTTCTACAATAGTGCATCTGAGTAGCCTTTTTATGTTTCTTTCCCCAATGTCTAACAACTAAGATCATCAAGAGCTACCAAGAAAGGGATACAAAAATTTTCTACGGGAACCCATATAAAACCATATTTTGTAAGCTCCTTTCCTCCATTGTAATCTGATATTTAAGCTTTGTAAAATTTACATCAAGGAGAGGCTCTGAAATAATAAAATTCTCAGTGCTCACTACCTTTACCATACCTTTATCGCTTCCATGGGGAAGATAATTTTCTATCAACAAAGAATAGAACCTTTAAAATTGAAAGCGTCATCATCAACTCATCACGCATGGTGTGGGCGAGCTATCACACCCCTACTTGCTCTTGCCAAAAGTTGGTGCCTGTTTACAGCGTAGCTTTGGCCCAGAACTCAGTACTATGCATTTACACATCACCACTTATAACATGACAGCTTCATGATGCTAGCACATTCCTGCTGAAAGTCCTTCAAAGCTTTCACAACAAGGAATGTGGGCAGGAGGTTTAATTTCAATGCCATACGGTGCCAATAAAGCACACCAATGGCCTCAAACAAGGAAACGGCTGAATCAATTCTCTGAGATGGTATTTGTATCTAGCAAAACAACTCAGTTTAATTAAGCAGAACAAGAAAGAGATTTTTTATTTTATTTTTTTTGCTCACTCTAAACTAAATACGTAGCAGTATAGTAAGGTGCTCTCCAAACTGAGCTTGATAATCTCCTCTCACTCAGCTCACCAACCAAAATGAGCATATCATGATGGCATAGAAAAACGAATGTTATCTGGGTAACTATCCAAAGATTCAGACGCCTCATTTGCTTCATGCATGTCAACCACACAAGAAACACACTCAGAGTACTGCGCATGAAGTTGGGGGTTGGGGGAGAGAGAGCCTAGGCCTAAGCAAAGTCTCGTTTATTTTAATCTTTTTTTTTGAAGGCTACATTCAAAATCAGAACTGTCTATTGTTGTTCTTTAATTCATTACAAATGTAGAGCAGGTTGATGTAGTTTTTGGCTTGCAGAAGGTCATAATGCGATGGGTGGATTTTTGGTGCAAATTGTGGATCGTGGATGCAAGTCGTTCGGATGGAAGACACGTGTACAATTTACTTGTTTTTTAATATTTTTTTAAGGTGTTTGTGAAAGGTATTGACATTTGTGTTACTCTTTCTTTAAAAAGGACCATTGAAAATTGGGTCAAACACAATTTTTTTCTTAGTGTTCCACCTTTTTGGCTTTTTAAAAGAAACCTTAGTGTTGTGTTGGGTTAGAGAGACTTTCATTGTTTTCAATGCCATGGTAGAGACTTACCTTAAATGTTTATTTCACTTTCATTTCATATCCTCACATATGTTTACTTTTCTTGCATTCTATTGTTTTAGAATGTTAAAGTGAACCGGCACTTGCATAATTCTAGTAAATTCTATGGATACACACACATATATATATTAATGAGTTTGTTTAATTTTATATTTCATTTCACAGCCTCACCTGGCTTGACTTTTCTTACATTATATAACTTAATTCTAGTCAATATTCAAGAAAGTCTCTTTTATTAAGCGGCCGTCGACTGAGTTTCCTTTCCACAGAGAAACGAACCGAAAATACTAGCATAGTTTGCAGGATTTTTGAAAAATTTTCTCACATATTTCACTAGTTTTTCTTCCCTTTACCATGGTTTGCAACCAGGTAGTCTCCATTTTCAACCAACTCAAGGCTAAGCTAAGGCAATCCTTTCTTGAACATTGATTCTACTTAAACTCAACCTAATGATTTTATCACGTTTTAATTATTTTAAAAAGCCACGTGATTCTTTCACTTGTTTTTGTTATTTTAGTTTGTACAAAAATCATTTCATTCAAGAGCATGGTCTATATTTCATTAAAAAATTTAATATGTCAATCGATTGAATTATTTTTTATATTTTAATTTGATAAAAACTAATTTAAGAGCCTCACATGTGTCCATTTCGTTAAACTGTTTTAGTATACCAGTGTGACCCTTCACCTTGTTAGTTTCAAATTTCAATGGGTCCCTTCATTTAAAAACCTAATGACTTTCTTTGCAACTTTTTTATTTAAAACATATTTTTTTGTATATTTTTCTTTCATTTGAAGACAATTTTTAACTAAAAAATTATAAATTGTCTTTAAATGAAAGAATTTTTTCACAACTAAAAATGAAAGAATAGTAAATTATAAAGGAATTAAAAATTATCCTTAAATGAAAAAATTTCTTCACAATTGAGGATTTTTTTCTGACTTTTGGTCTAATAGACAAATGTCACGTTGTTACTTTAGTGTAACAAGTATCATTCCCAATGTTGATAAAATAAACTTCAAAGGAGAATACATGTCACATGTAACACTTGATTAAGAGAATTTTTCAAAAAGAAAAATGTCATTAATTAATGCTATCTTCATGAAATATTATTGTTGTTAACTTAAATTTTTAACAAAATTACTGTCCATCATTCCTTTGGAAATGTTTCTATAATGCAATGATCAATGTCATTTGGTCATACTTTGATGTCATTTAAATGTCAATATTAATTCTAAAATCCCAACCTATATTGAAATAATCACATTGGTTTCTTTACATAGTTCACTACAAGATTTATCTCAAAATACAACAAAGTAAATTTTTAAGTTCGGCCAAATTTGGTCAACAAGTAACTTCTCTATGTTTACCACTAAAACAACTTTACCTACACCTACTAGTCACCTTTTTCCCTTTGTAATATTCTCTCTCTACAACCTTTCAAAATATTTGTTGTGAAAATAAATGTCCTGCAAACACAACTCTCATCTACTTTTGCATTACATTTCCTTAGCAAGCCACCGTGATTCTTTACCTTGTTCTCCTAGGCGTAAAATATATACTGATGGCTTAAAACTATTGCATGTTACGAACAGGAAATGAGCATTAAAGTTAACATGTTGCTTTTCCTTTTTTTAATAAGGTTAGTTTTGCTTCTCAATTTTTATTAAGTTTATTGTATTGTTTAAGGTTGACTTGTGTATTTTTCAGTCTACTTTATGCATTAAAAAAGTAATTTGCTAATTATGTTGATATTTGTATAAGCTCATCTACTTCATTTGGATATAGAAAAGCATCTTTGTTTTGTCGGTTTGAATTGAGTGTGATGGGCTTTTTAGTTTGCTTCTAAATTCTTGAATTTCTTGCAAAAGCCGAAAAAAAGTTCACGTGTACAAGAAATGATTTGAATTACAAGTGATGTGTCACGCAAATGTCTATAGTCATGTCTCTCTACATAGAGCCTTTTTGGCCTGCCCAAAGGGCATGGGTTATAGTATTGAGTACCCTTTTTGTCACCAACTAAACATAAGAATTTTACATTTTGATCCGACAAAAAAAGGTGATTGGTCTCTTTGGTTAGTGGCCATTTATAGCAAAGTGAAAGAACAGGTCTTTTTTGAAACCTTGTGGGGGTCTCATTCTGCATAGATGAGGGGTGGTGTACCTACTCGCTCCATCCAATTTCTACTAGCCCAAATCTTGCCTAATTGCCTCTTGCATCTCCACCATCTCCTGAATAACTTTCCAAGAGCTCAATTTGAACCGGCAACATTGGGCTCAAGACACTTTATGCGCTAACCATCGCTCCAATGGCTCGTCTGTGTTCTCTAATTCACGCTCTCAAGATTTTAAAAAATGGACCCTCTCACTATCCCCCTCTAGTGATGTGCCACAACACCTGCCACATCTGCTACCACCTACAAAACACCCTTCACCTCCTGCAACCCTCGATGCTAGCTACCACACTCCCCCTGCCTTCGTGTCCCCTTATACATTACTCATGAATCGTGCATTTCATTTTACACTATTAACTTTTATCTTCTAGGAAAGCATCTCTAGGAGACTCCACTTAAAGAAAACAGTGTGCGACCCTACTTACTCGCTGCTTTCCACCTTTCAATAGATGGAATCATCATAAGTTCTAAAGGTGATCTGCCCTCCGAAATTGGATGTGAGCACCAATAGAATTTGCATTGTTTGGGATACTAACAAACCAACCCCGGAAGGCATCATGGTTGATTTGAGAGACCCATGGGTGGGCAAGAGGCCCTTCAAACTCAAATTTGGCAGGTTTGCAAATTCATGTTTTCAATGTGGAAAATTTGGACACATGCAATATGAATGCCCTAAGCCCGTCTTACAACCCCCTCCTTCAGCAGTTCCATCATATGATCCTAACCCCTACGCGTAAATCTATCGGTGAGGCTAAGCAAAATGGAGTTTCTATTGCTAATGTGGCTCCCAAATTCCAATGTGGAGAAAGAAAAAACTAAGCCTCCTTACTCTATTGTTCTTGGTAATGGGAATGTTGTGAAAGGCAAAAATGTTGCGTCTAGTGATACTAGCGCTTAGGGGGTGCCTAAAAAGACAGTGAAGTTTCAGGCTCCACCCTCCTCTCGTAATTATGTTCCACTATGCTTCATTTAAGCAACTTACATGTAATAATAATAGCACATTGATTGATACATGAGAAAAAGTGATGCATTCCTATAAGGATGTACTCGCTGGTGAGGCTTCCACATCTCATGTAAGTTCTTTGGAAACATTCCCTGCATTGAATCAGTGGAGTGATTCAAACACGCATGTGGTGGATGAAGATGTGCCCATGGGCACTTCTACTTCATTCCTTACGCTTCTTTTCCACTTGTACATATGATATCCCATGCATAATCACATGAAATGCATCTCATACAATATGTGTGTGTTATGCAACCTTGATAAATGGCGCCTAGCCTTGCACTATGTAAATACATGCAGGGCAGATATAGTTGTTTTGCAAGAACACAATCAACATGAATTTGTTGGTCAATGTTCCTATTTTTCCGGTTATTGGATTGCGCATGCATGCTTGCATGGTTATTCGGAATTATTGATGATGGTTCGTCATGAGCTTGAGCCAGTTCTAGTAAGTAATGACCCATGCGGCAGCTGGGTGATTGTGCAATGCTTGTTGAATGGTCAGATTACAAATTTGGAGGCATCTATGCATCTTCGATTTGCTATGGAGCTATATGGGCTTGCGATTGGTTTTAGAGGCAATTTTCGCAAATCAAAGCTTCTACTGCTTAATCCATGTGATTGGCATAATCTATTATGTCCAGGTGAGATTGTTCTCTCAAATGTGATTTTCGGGCATTTGGGATATCCAATTGGATGGAATGTCACTCACGCTCAAAAAGTAGATTGGGTTATGAAATGCTTGAATGTCAAATTTCATTAGTGGAAATTATCCACATGGCCATTTCATATTCAACTATGAACCGTTCAAAGTGTCTTGATCGCTTACATTCAATTCTATTTACCATTGTTGCATTGGCCTCACCATTGTCTCGATTCTCTTATGTGAGCTATTAATTTTGTCTCATTTGTGGCGAACCCATGCTCACAAAAAAGGCTTACGTTTGATGTAGATGGGGAAACTTTGTACTCCTAAGCGTTTTGGTGGCCTCAATATCTTGGACTTGCACAGGAATGATCTAGCCATATTATTGCCTACCCTTGTGCAACAAAATCAGTCTTGGACTCGTATGCTTTCCTACTTGTGTCAACATGTTGTTACTTCCTCCTTTGGTCATTGGAAATCATCTCTCTAGGAGGTAGGGTTTGGCAAGATGGAAGGGCACATTCCTGGATGTTTGTTTACTTCCAGTTTGATTTCTGCCTAGAAAGAGGCTACAATGCATTTATCATGGTATGGTCAACAACAAGGGAAAGGGAATTCGCTTTGTTTGGAGAGTCTTCTCTAGAGTCAACCATTCTATCTTGCTTTGGTTGATCGATCACCTCCACTGGCATACTTTTTCTCTTCTCATGGTCTTTGCATAGTTGGTGACGTGGTTGATAGGGTAGGCTACACTTTTCATTGCCGCTTACCGTTTTGGATTGGGTATGCATTATTGTTAGCTTTGCAGAGAGCTTCAACGTCACATGCTGGGTGACTTTTTACCCATTTTTACTTTGGTCGATGGTAGCCGCATGTCTGATTGGAATTTTTGGGGCACGTCTTTTGATTCCATTTTTGCCAGTGAGGTTTATGCTCTTCTTGTACCGCGGCACTGGCTTGCCGACCATTGTAATGCCTTATGGTCCATGCATAAGTCTGATATTTGGTGGAGGAAGTCTCTCTCTGCAATCTCGAAGAGCCACTTTCCTTTGAAGGAGCGATTTTTTCTTTGGTGATGCTTGCTTGGAGTTCTTGCCGTGGGCACTTTTCTCAATGCACATCATATCCGCTCTTCTCGTTGTGTCCGTTGTTTGACTTCAGAGGAGATTGTTAGTCACCTCCTTTTGGATTGCTACATTAGCATAGTTTTTCCTTGCCACATATTAGCTTGTATGCGGCTGTCGGTTTCCCCTCTATGGTCTTCCACAAGCGGTTCTGGGTTTTGGGCATTCTCTATCCTTCCTTGCAGCAATTTGTGGTCTTCTTTATGTGGGGAAGACTCCGGGCCTATTGGACCATGTGGAACCAACTTAATGGCTCTATGTTCCACCGCTTTGATGCAAATCCTTTTCTGTTTTTCAAGCTTTCCCTTAGGCAATCTTTAGGTTTTGCCATGGAAGTTGGTGATATCACCCTTGAGATAAATCAACTTTCCTGTGAATTCTTTTAGCCCTCTCTCACAAATGAACCGTTTTCTATTCTTTCTTTTGTACATGATCCTTTCCGTGGGTTTTCCTCGCCTTGAGGTTTCCCACTTGTAAATTAATCCCAAATATTTACAAAATAAAGTGTGTGTGTGTGTGTGTGTGTGTGTGTGTGTGTGTGTGTGTGTGTGTGTGTGTGTGTGTGTGTGTGTGTCACTCACGTGCGCATGCACACACAATAGACTCAACGCCACATTAGAAAGTCCCTCAATTTATTGCATTGAGTGTTCTCAAGTTGGAACTTGGAACGTGGACGTTCACCTGTGGGCCCTCCTCATATACAAGCAACTCCCTCTCATCACCTTTGCACTCTTCTTGGCCTCACTTTTGTTTACATCAGCCACTCCGTTGCTCTGCACATCCTCGCAATTGTATCTAGTTGATACTAATCATTACTTGCTGATAGTGTTGATCTCATGTTGAGATGAGAGAGAGAGAGAGAGAGAGAGAGAGAGAGAGAGAATGGAACTACTGCCCCTAGGCATCGCCATCATGTTCCAAGCAACTACTCTATAACCAGTCATGTTAGCAATTCATGTTCAACCTTCATATTTATGGGTAACTCTCAAAATACTAACACTTTTGGTTTGTGTTAAGAATGAGAGAGAGAGAGAGAGAGAGAGAGAGAGAGAGAGAGAGAGAGAGAGAGAGAGAGAGAGAGAGAGAGAGAGAGAGAGAGAGAGGTCTTGTAGGTGTGTTACAAAGGTTACATGATAAGGAGGTGGAGTTGTTGTAGTCATATGACAAGTCAAAGATGTAATATAGCAATCAGACAAGGTGATGACACGAGCCTTCTGCTCCTTCCCATTCAACTTCATGTAGCATGGCATGATCATTTTGGTCAAGGCTGGAGCCAGCTTCTCAGCAAAGAGCTCTCGAAGAAAACATTTTAATCATAGCCCGCATTAGCAGCCATCTTTACTCACACACACACACACACACACACACACACACACACAGAGAGAGAGAGAGAGAGAGAGAGAGCATTTGAGAGAAAGAGACTCTATTGCCTTGCTATGTGAGTTATCGTGTTTCTTGATTTGTGACCTACGTATTTGAGAGAGAGACTCTATTGCCTTGCTATTTGCATTGTGGTGTTTCTTGATTTGCTGACTTGTTATCTGAGTTGCTATGTTTCTTGCTTTTGTTGACCTTGCTATTTGAGTTGTCGTGTTTCTCGATTTGTTGACCTGCACCTTCCTTTCTTGTTTTGCATGTGTAGGTTTTCTTGATTTCTTTCCTCTAAAGTTTCTTATATGTAGGTTTTCCAAGTTTTTGGAAAAAAGTTTTTTCCAAGCACTGGGCTTCTCCCAACTGCGATAAACAATGTGTCATTTTGATTCTTGTTGAAAATGCTTTGGTTGACCTACCTAATCTGGCGTACTTTTTAGAAATACATGAAGCTCTAACGAGCTGTCTACTTGGAATGTTGTCTCTTGAATGGTACTAATTGCAGGATATGCTCGCCACGTTCATGATAGAGCAAAGAAACTCTAGCCTAGTATCATCGGTGAGGGCCTTTCCATGAACGTGATTGCTTATGATTGCATTTTGAAGGTATGTGGAATTAAGCAACAAGTTGACAATGCATAAGCTTAGCACATGCAGAGTACAAGTTGTTGGCACGCTTCAGGCTTAGGGTATCTCTCCTATCCCTTTCACTTTCTAATTATGAATCGTCTATTTGGCACAAATTTTTTTATTGTACCTTTTACAAAATCTATAGAAGGAAGTTAGGTTGGCTGATTTTCAAAACATTGAACTTGGCTATGGGAGGATGCTATCGTTGAACGTTTGGGTGACCTTCATATGTTTGTGGTCGGTTGTGATCAAAGATTTGCAACAGATAAACTAGGACGATGGGTATTGAGGTAGACTTTTGAGCTCAGTGTAGGCTTAAGGTTTTGAGGCTATATCTCTTCGCAACACCCCTAGCATGTTGGTACTAAGTAGCACCCCTCCTCGACTCTCCTCCAATTTTGCACTTGCGATTGCTGTTGATTCTTCTCTCTTTTGATGTGGATGAAGACCTTTCACCCTTGAATCACAAAGGCCTATTGCACCACAACTTCCTTTGATTTGTTCCCTCTCATACAAGAGGCTAATCAAATGTATTGTTTTATAATAGCTGGCAAACCAATGATATGGTTCTTTTTTCAATGTATGGGATATAATCTTCTTGCCAACTTGAGGTTTGAGAATACCTTTTTCTGGCACGGTTTGATTTTTGGAACTTTTCTCATACTGGCTCAACATTTAAAAAAATCATTAGTATCGAATATACTCCTAAACAGCCCCACCCCCCTCCCCCCCTTCTGCCTGGCCCCTTCTTCTTGTCACACCTATGCCTTACAACAAGCACCTTCCTTGCCTACTTCTAGGCCACATCCACAAGCTCATACCCCCTCCTATGATGAGGATCTAATGGTTCAAATGTGAGTGTAGGCTTTTTTTGTGCGGACACAAGGCAATGGAAGAAAGAGAGTGTGACAAGGTGCTTTGAACTTTGGAGTTTGGACTAGACTCTCTCTCTCTCTCTCTCTCTCTCTCTCTCTCTCTCTCTCTCTCTCTCTCTCTCTCTCTCTCTCTCTCTCTCTCTCTCTCTCTCTCTCTCTCTCAAATCACATGCTGGTTAATGGGTCTAAGGTACCGATTCACCAAAACCATTATGTCTAATAGTGATTTCAACTGAAGGTTGCGCCTTCTTTGTGCCTAAAAAGAAGGTTGGATGGCTACTGCCATGGCATTGCTATCCCTTTGCTCACAAATACATTCCAACATCCAGTCCTCCTGTGCCCTCAATCTCTACACATCCCCCTCAAGGCCCTCAATCTGCTCATCATTCAGTAAGACCACATGACCTTTAATCTCGATCTCGTACATGCCTTAAAAGTGAAACATGGAGGTGATTGCATCTAGATTGCGAGAGCTGCATGATCTTACCAAAAGGGGTGCCTACGATTTTTGACACATGGCTTGACTTTGGGCCACACACTCACCCAGGGACCTACACATTGAGCGCCTTGTACAGTTCCTAGATGGATACATGAACTGTCAGTGTCGCGTGTAGATGGATCTAGATACATTTTCTTCCATTAAGAAGTGAGAGGATCTATCAAGATTCCATTGCACTTGCAATTGTTGTCGATTCTTCTCTCTTTTCCTGTACATGAAGGCCTTTCATCCTTGAATCACAAAGGCCTATTGCACCATAGCTTCCTTTAATTTGTTCACTCTCACACAACAAGAAACAATAGGGTAAGGTTGGGAGAGGCTAATCATATGTATTTTTTATAATAGTTAGCAAACCAATGATATGGTTCTTTTTGGCCTGTTAAAGGCCTTAGTGCAATATGGGGAAAGGTCGTTCATTTTTGTTTGCATGAAGGCCTTAGTGCAATATGGGGAAAGGTCGTTCATTTTTGTTTGCATGAAATGTGTCCGAAGGAGGCTCAAAAGTCTTGTGAATGAAAAGGAATCATGGTCTATTCAATGCTATTTTCTAAAGTATTCCTAGAAGTTTGATCCCATGATGTAAAATCTTGATAAAGAGCCCTTCGATGTAAGGATTTCATAAAGACTCGTTTCACTAATTTGTTTTATTATCTTTTATGTTTATTAAATTTACACTTTCTTATGAAAAAACACTAAAATATTTTTTGTTTTAATTTTTAATTTTATTGTTTTTAATTTACTTCTTTCTCATTTTATTTTATTAATTTGAATGTGCATCTTTCATATTATTTAAGTGGAACATTTCATAATTTAAAATCCATTTGTGAATATATATGTATAATAGATAATATTTGCAACTAATGGCTCTTACAAAATAAGATTCATTACCCTTTAAGATTCCCTTTCTTTTTGAGCTCCTTCCCTCATCACCTCGGCTCTGTGTGCATGTCCATGTCCCTACACCCGCCCTCTCTCCCACTAAGACCTCCTGCAACAGTCGTGACAAGCAATCTCTGTGTGAATTTTGTGGCCCTCATAGGTTCCCTTGCACGCGACAGAGTTTGGGTGAAACCTTGGCTCTCACAGGTTTTTGAATCATCTGCACCTCGTGTTGCCTCCCTCCCCAATCACTTACGCCTAGCCATCACAGTTGTTGCTAGCTCTACCCCAATCGTGAGCGTGCACTCAACAGTTTGTACATGCAGAGATTGCAAGGCCATGCACACACTTTGAGGCATGACATGATGTGTGTGTGTGTGTGTGTGTGTGTGTGTGTGTGTGTGTGTGTGTGAGAGAGAGAGAGAGAGAGAGAGAGAGAGAGAGATTTGCAGTCACATCGTCGACAACCCTAACGATAAAAAAAGTCTTAACTAAAGAATCTTGAAAGATAATTAAAGGAAATTATCATTTTTAAACAGTTGGTACCGCCTAATAGATAATATAATTTTATATTAAAACACAATAAAAATTCCATGTGATTGTCAGCACATATTTGAACTTATTATCCCTCATCTCCCCTTACCTTAGCAGGCCTTTGTGCCTCCTCACCTTGTTTCAATGTATGGGATATAATCTTCTTGCCAGCTAGAGGTTTCTGAATACCTTTTTATGGCATGGTTTCATTTTTGGAACTTTTCTCATAGTGGCTCAACATTTGAAAAGATCATTAGTATCGAATATACCCCTAAATATCCCCCACCCCCCCGGGCGCTCCTTCTTCTTCTTACCCCTATGCCTTACTATGCAAGCACCTTCCTTGCCTACCTCTAGGACACATCCACGAGCGCTCATAGCCCCTCCTATGATGAGGATCTAATGGTTTGCACGTGAGTGTAAGGTTTTTTTGTGCGAACACAAGGCAATGGAAGAAAGAGAGTGTGGTATGGTGCTTTGCAGTTCGGACTAGACCTCTTCTCTCTCTCGTGAAGCACATGCCAGTTAATAGATCTAAGGTACCAATTTACCAAAGCCATTCTATCTAACAGTGATTTCAACTGAAGGTTGTGGCTTCTTTGTGCCTACAAAGAAGGTTGGTTGGCTACTACCATTTAGCCTTGAGCCAATTGAAAATCGAGACTAGCTAGCTGCAAACCATGATAAACAAAAGAAAAACCGATGAAATATGTGAGAAAGTCATCCAAAAATTTTGCAAATCTCAAAAATTTTGCTAGTATTTCCGGTTTTCTTCTTTGTGAGGAGGAAACTCGACCAGCGGCCGCTTAATAAAAGAGACTTTCTCGAATGTTAACACTGACTGGAATCAAGCTATAGAATGCAAATTTAAAGCCATGTGAAGTTGTGAAATGAAAGGTGAAATAAAAAGAACTAATTAATATGTGTGTGTGTGTGTATAGAATTTATTAGAATTATGCAAGGTGAAGCTTCACTTTAGCATTCTAAAACAATAGAATGCAAAAAAAAACATATATGTGTGTGTGTGTGTGTGTGTGTAAATTTTACTAAAATTATGCAAGGTGAAGCTTCACTTTAGCATTCTAAAACAATAGAATGCAAGAAAAGTAAAGATATGTCAGGATGTGAAATGAAAGGTAAGTCCCATCATGCACTAAAAACAATGAAAGTCTCTCTAATCCAACACAACACTAAGGGTTTCTTTTAGAAAGCCAAAAAACACACATATATATCAATGTGTACTCGACCATCATATGTATCAATGTGTACTCAACCATCTTTTTATATGGGCACAAAAAGTCTCCTGACTTTCCTTCCATTTTCATGGGTCTGTTCATTTCCTAAACTCAACCTTCACTTATGCATTTAAGATGTTTTGAAAGGATGAACACACCGGCCTAGATTGGGGAGACCTAATGCCATCATTACCTTTCCTTAGCAAAGCTAAATAAACAGGAGAGATTTGTTTCAATTTTGACAACACCCAGCTGTTTTTATAAAGGCCTCCTGATTTTATCACTTTTTTTGTTTTCAAATTTTCCTTTTGTAGGAAGATTTAGGGTTTTGGAGAGCAAGGTTTGTTGCGCATTTGTAGCCTGTGAGACTTGCGTGAGTTGGGCACTCACATGCGATCTACAAAAGGGCGGCTTACAAGGTGACTGATGCTAGGCGAGGATGCGCCATGGGGAAAGGGCAAGTCATGAGGGGTTCGAATTGCATCAGAAGGGAGGCGCCTATAGCCCCACACATGGTGTTTCAAATCCCCCCCCCCCCCCCCCCAAACCAACTTTTTGCTTCTTAGGATAGGCTCGCCCCTCCTATGGGGGAAAGATTGGTTGTCACTTCTATATGTGCAACAAGCAGTCTTCTGCGATGGTATGTTAGGCAGATGGTATGTGATAGGCAGCCAACCCCCTTCTTGGTGGCAACGCCCTTGGGGGTGTCTGGCTCGCCTGTAAAAGCTTGATTCTTACAATGTAACCATATCGATCTCACTAGTTGATTTTGGCTCCTTCCAAATGGTTGGTTGGTTTCCGAAGATGGTGTTTGGCTCGCCTGTAAAAGCTTGATTCTTGCAATGTAACAATATCAATCTCACTAGTTGATTTTGGCTCCTTCCAAATGGTTGGTGTTCACTGGCGGATGGTGATGGAGATCATGGCTCCCCCTTAGTGTGATATGCTATCTACCTTCTTCTATTTGGTTTTTTTTGGGAAGGTGGCTCCCTTTGCGAGCTAGGTGATCTTACTATGTGTTATGGGTATGTAAAGCCCAGAACAATATGGTGTTATTGATTTTTCTTTGCGTTATGGGTATTTAAAGCCCAAAATAGTATGTGTTATGGTTGGGTCTCATAAGACATACTGTGCATGAGATTGTAATATGTATTGTTATGGGTATGTAAAGCCCAGAACAATATGGTGTTATTGATTTTGCTTTGCGTTATGGGTATTTAAAGCTCAAAACAGTATGTGTTATGGTTGGGTCTCAATTCATAACTCATCTTTGGTGAGTATCGCTATTTTTTAAAAAAAACGTTTTTCCATTTTCTTTATGTAATTCTGATAGTCTAATATGTTAGAGGCACATTTTTCTCCGGCCTAATGTGCAATCTCTACTCCCATCTCCCTTTGCTAATTTTGACCATTTTGGCAAAGTTACAAGTTGAGCTCTTTACTTCCACCAACTCTACATTTGCATGTGAAAGCTCTACATGATGGCACCAAAACGATAAAGCTGCTAGCAGTTACTCAACCTTGACCAGTGTTGTGTGAAATGCCTCTTAGGTACATTTCACACCGCTACAAAGATGGGGTAAAGCTTGCGTAAGAAAGATTATCTGCTTGAGATTAACAAGACTGGAAGGTTGGAACTACTCGTGTTTCCTTCTTCTTAATGAGCCCTTTCTCAAACCAACTTTGCCATTTTCGACGAAGTTAAGCTTGCAAGGCATTGTTTAATAGAAGCGTCAAAAAAGGAATTACGTCAAGAAAACACTGTTATTTCTTGCGTGTGAATGTGCTCTTATCTTTCTAAGGAAAAAAGCAAGATTTTAGAATGAAGCAAGGTTAATAACTTAAGAATGGAATTTAAATACACACATCATCTATGCTTATGTCACTTTTATAAAGCCATGATGCTTGAAAATTTGGATCTGAAGAGGGTTGCCATTTGATGTGCCTTAATAGTCTTTTTGACAAGCATAGAGTGTGTTTTCTTGTTAAGCCTGTCGACTGAAACAATCCAAGTTGCTTCCCTCGATCAAATTTCAACTTTTTGTATACCACGTATTTTGAAACATATTGTTGTATGTTTAATTTTCATGGTAGACCAACAGAAATACATTTCTACTCCTTAAAGAATAGAATATGGATCCCTCTTTGCCCCGCATAAGGAGAAGTATGGGATTCATACATGACTTTGTTATTCTATGGGTGAGTAACATATAGCCTATTGCCGTTGGAAGATAACCACCCTTCAAGGTGAGTGGTTCTTTTTTCTTCCCTATTGCAAAGGCTCTAATTACGTACTTAAAGTCTTGGTCACTAGCATACTCATCTACCATAAAAGATAGATCATTGTGAGTTGCTATAGACACCACATTTACCCTTGGTCGTTGTGAAAGTGCATCAACCGCTTGATTGTGCTTGCCAACAATGTGAGCAATAAGAAATTTAAATTGCAAAGGAAAATTTGCCCACCTCATTTGTTTGTTGAAGAGCTTGGTTTACGTCATGAAGTTCTTGAGGCTTTGTGATCCATTTGTAGGATGAATGGAGTCTCCAAGAGATAGTGTTTCCACGTGTTTAGAACATATAGAATAGCTAGTAGCTCTTTTTCGTATTTGCCCAATAATCACTTATCGAAGTTGAGTCTTTGACTCTCATATGCTATGGCATGCCCTTCTTGAAGCAAAATAGCTCCAAGGCAATCACCACAAGCATCACATTGGACCTAAAATGGCTTTGAGAGATCTAGTAGTGTGAGCACACGTTGAGAGATAAGCTTCTCAAAAGCTTCTTACACTTTTGCAGTCCATAAATACTTAACATTCTTTTTTTTTTGTCAAGTCATGTAATGGGTCTACTATTAGCGAGAATTTTTTCTATGAAGCATCTTTAGTATGCACACATACTTATGAAGCTTCGTACCTCCTATAGATTCCTTGGATTAGGCCATCCTTTTATTATCTCTAACTTTGTTGGATCCATACAAGTGCCATCTTTAGAGATAATGTGACCTAAATATTGAATCTCTTGTAGGAAAAATTCACTTTTCTTTTGATTAATGAAAAGCTTATTCTCTTTCATAACTTGAAAGATTACCCGGAGGTGTCGCTTGTACTCTTCAAGAGAATGGCATGAAGATTTTTTTGTCCATCATGAGTTTGAATGCATCTGGAGCATTTGTCAGGCCAAAACTTGTAAATTATCAAATAGATCTTCTACCCGCGGCACGGGAAATATATTTTTGATAGTGATCTTATTTAGTGCTCTATAGTCGACACACATGTGATATGTGTCGTCTTTCTTTTTGCACTAAAAGCAATGGTGAACAAAATGGAGAGGAGCTAGACCTCACCATCCCTTTTTTTTCACCACTTCATGCACTTGCCTCATGATCTCCTCTTGTTGAGCTTGTGAAACGCGATAAGGAGACTTGTTAGGCAGTGAGCTTCCTGGTAGGAGCTCAATTGCATGGTCATCATCCCTCATTTTAGAGGTAGCTCACTAGGGATGTCACCAATGAAAACATCTTGGGATCCATTTAGAAAATTAGACAACTCTAATTCCTCTTTATTCCCTTTATTGCAAGGATATGGTGTTCCCCAACTCATTAGCATGTATGCACATGCTCTTTTTCCTGTAGGTGAAGTAGATTCTCCTTTCAAGGAAATTCATGTTGGAAGCCATGCAGTTAAACCATGGTGCCCCAACGATTAACATTATCATGTTTGAGAGGGGAGATGAAGAAATCCTTTTTGTCCACATAGCTTTGGACATGAAGCCTCAATTTTCCAATTAAGGGAATCATTGAGAGGTCTTGTCCCTTGATAGCTCCATCAGATTTCAATGTATCTCCCATCTTGTGGGCTTGTATGCCTAGCTTGGTGGTCAACTCCGTGGACATGAAGTTGTGAGTTGGAACAGGGTCAAACAAAATAAAGGCATCATGCTCTTGCATCTTTCCCCAAGCATAGGAAAGGAGAAATCCTTGGCAATGAGCATCCTCTTTTGGAGCTTCAAACATAGAGGCTCTAGGAGTCTCATTGGGGGCAATTCTCTTGGGGCAAGGACGATAACCATGGCCTTGCTCCCCACACTTAAAACATTTGTGGTCCTTATGAAAAGATTATAGCTCTTTAGGAGAGAGTTTATATTTACCTTTGTAAATTCCCTTCTCCTTGGACCGATTGTTGTTGTTGTTGGAATAGCCTTGGTAAGAGTTTTGGGCATTGATTTTCTCCTTGGCATCACTTTTGTCTTTATTTTCCATGGGCTTGACATTCCGTCTAGCCCCTTGTTGGAAATAGATGCACGAAGCAACCATGGTGTGGTGGATTACTTTGGTGATAGAACCAGGCCGTTGAGAGTTGACATACTCTGCCATCTCTTTGGGTAATCCCGCATAGAATTGTTGCTTTTGCTCGGCAAAGTCTATCTTTTGAAAGATACTAGCCTTTGAGATGTAAATCCCAAAACTTGTCCACATATTTGTGGATAGACTCATGAGAGAGAAGCTTTAAACTTCACCATTTGGTAAGCACTTTGTCCTTTGCATCACTTGCAAGGAATTGCTTCATGATGGAAACTCGTACAGATTTCCCTATCTTTGGGGATTCGCCGTTGCCACGAAGGCTAGCCCACCATTGACGAGCCGATTTTTGGAAGAGCATAGCTACATGGTGTAGCTTGGAGGACTCCGTGAAGCCCTCATCTCCAAAGGCCTCATCAAATTGTTGGATGAAGGCCAATACTTTGTCGGTAGCACCAAAGGTGCCTTCATAGGTGAGAAATGAGATACTCTTTCCTCCCTCTTTGAACTTCTTTAGCTTTTTTGACCATCGCCATGCAGGGTAAGATTTGTGATGTCCTCCCCTCTTGTATTCTCTAGGAGAATAGCCATAGCTTTCATCGGTAGAGGAGGAAGGTGAAGAAGAAGGAGAAGAGGGTTACCCCTTTCTTGCCCTTTTCTTCCTTTGTTTCCTCTCTTCCCTTTTCGAGTGATGAGGAGAAGGACTATAACCATTTCCTCTTGGGAGGAGTTGGCGATCGTCTAAACCGCCATCTTCATGGAGCCACATCTTTTGAGGAACTTAGGGAGTCATTACTTTCTCGTTCTTTGGATTCCTCCTCTCGTATGGGAGAGAGTCTTCTTTTGGGGGTCTCACCAAGAGGCCTCCTAAGCTCTCTCTCCTCTTTGAGAGTAAAGGAAATCCCATAAGCACGAAGTTGTTGAGTAATTTCAGCTTGCAAAGAGGGGTTGCCCATAACTTGTTGCAACCTAGTAACAAGATAATTAACAAACATGGGGGCATCATCATTAACACCTTCATGTGAAAAATCAAAGTTATCAATGTTCATTCTACTCTCTTGGTTATTGTCAGCCATGTTAATTAAACTTAGGTGTTTACTTAGTGTATGCTTTGGCAATTCAAAACCTTAGTTGCTACTCCTCTTAGCCTTTGAAAATAGGCACTTAAGTATATACACCCACGGCTCGAATTGGTTAATTATAGAGAGTAGTGGAGTGAGTCTAACATAGCAAACTTGCCGAGGTATAGCTCCTTTCGGAATTCTTATGGCTCAATAATGGTAAAGTCATAGGCAAGTCTAAAAAGACTCCATTATTAAGACCAAAGCTCCCGAGGTGTGTAGCATATCCCACATAGTGGGCTCAACAAAACCGATAATAGATCCCAATTCCACTAACCCTAATATAATTAACAAAATCAACCATTAATAGGCTACTTAAGGACCTCTCTTCTTAAGCAAGAAAAGAGAAACCAAACGCTCTGATACCAATGTAATGGAAATGGCCTATGAACCTTGAGAGTAGCGGAATTAGGAAATTAGATCAAGCACTTTTGTGAGATTACTTTGTGAGCATAGCAGGTGAACTTAATTGATGGTAGCAACATAAACATGGTACTTAGTTAAGTTGGCATGAAGAATACTTTTGAAAGAGAGAGAGTTTAGAGGAACATGACAATAGTTGAGGACCGAATTCATACAGAGCCGGTTCCCGCTCCAATAGGAATTTGTATTATAGTTTCTCCCATCAAGAGAGACTTGGTATAATACAATATTTGTGTTCCTTGTGACCTTGGTGATGCAATGAAGATGGAAATCTTCATGCATCACAAGCATAACATAAACTTTGTAGAAAGCATTAACTATCCCAAGCCTCAGTCCCCTCAAACACCTTCGAAGGTGGAGAGAGCTAGCGGGGAATGAGGGTCGGGAAGAGGAAGAAGAAACATTCCATAGGAGAAAGAAATAGTTCCTCACTTATCATCACTCTTCTTGCTAGCATACATAACAACATAGTAATGAAGATGGAGAAGATGGCAAGCTTAAGCATTGAAGCATGGCTCTTAGTTGGATTTGCATTCCATAGCCAAGAGTGTTGGTGTAGGCTCTTACTTCTCACAAGCTTGGAGAAGGAGGTGGAGTTCCTCAACTTTCACCAAGTGAGAATGAATCCACAAAATGAGTGTGCGTGTGTGTGTGTGTGTGTGTGTGTGTGTGTGTGTATCCCCCCAGCACGCCCCTTGATTGCTTGGGGTGAGTTGTAGCTTTTACACATGTTTCAAGCTCATTGGACCCCTCTTCCCCCTAGCCAATCACATGCAGCATGCATTCAAGTACATGGGTAGTCTTTGGACAAGTGTCCTCCTTACCCCTTAGAGAGAGAGAGCTTGAAAATATCTAGATGTTTGTTGGATGGATCAGAAGCCCATTGGACCCTCTTTAGCCCAACCAATAGCATTCAAGCACACCATGTGGTTAAGCTTAGTGAGAGTCTGACATGTGTCCCATGTGCCCCTTTGAAAAAGGGGTGCCCTTTGGGTGAGTGGAAAATTAAGTCAAAGATTCCCCTAACTTTGGGACTCTCATGCATAGGAAGCTTTTCAAGCACCTTCATCATTAAGTTTGTAGGGTCTCTTTTTTACTCAAGCACCTTACCCCCCATTAAGTATGACAAGCACCTCAAGCACCTTAGTCATCAAGCACGACAAGCACCTCAAGCTTAGGTCGGGTTCCCACCTCAAGCTCAGTCAAAGGACTTTTAACACTAACCATTGGAGGTCTTTAATGAAGCTAACCCTAAGGTCTTTTAAGCTCCATTAGATGCACATTGCTCTTTGATAGACTACCTCCTTTTGGACCCTTATTGAGATGTAACCATCTCTCCTCTTGGTCCCCTGCTGAGGTAAGTCTAGAAGCACTTATTGCACTTTGCTCTTTGATAGACCATCTTCTTTTGGACCCCTACTGAGATGCAACCATCTCTCCTTTTGGTCCCGTGTTGAGATAGGTCTAGAAGCACATGTCTCTATTCTAACTCTTGTTCTTATTTATTCTCCCACATTAAATGATCAGTTTAATATGAGAAAATCATTTAGTAAAGTTAGATATTATATTTTATGACACTTGTTATCTAATTGCCTAAATCAACAAAAAGGTGGAACAAAAAAGATGGCGCTTTTTCTATTAGAAAAATGGTTAGAAATCCATGCACTTGGCAATGTTTGTCACATACTACTAAACAAACTTCTTTTTACAGCATTGCTTTCTTTGATTCTATGCCTGTAGTGCAAAAAAATCAAAAATAAAAATTTGAATACTTGGCAAAAGAATAAAGTTCTACATAGCTATCTTTGGCAAATTTTCTACCATCAATATGTGACTTTGGGCCCAAAGGTCATTGATCAATGACTTAAACATTGGTTTGTTTTATGGAAGATATTTCTTTACCTTTTGATCTATAAATCTATTTTAAGCTTGAAATATCTTTAAATACAACCATCATCTGGAAACAACTAACACTACCTAGATGTATATTGACATTGGATCGTAAAAATAACAAAGGCTCAAGAAAATATGATTAAAAAAAGGCGGGGACTAAAATTGAGTCCAACATCCTTTAAAATAATTATTCAATTATATTAAAATCCATAAAATCAAAGATCTTTTTTTTTCTTGCAAAACTCACAATTGTAATTGATTGTATTAGAATGCCACCAAGAAATGTACAAATCAGCCTCAAGCTCATGTCCAGCCTTGAGAAGTAGATGATTACATCAGTAACGTACTATTTCCAAAAGCTAATTCTTTACACAAAAAGGCTCGACCAAATGGCGACGGACACCCTAAGCCATTCATTCAAGGATTGCATTTTACCTATCACATATATTATCTCCTTACTTTCTTGTACAATCTCTGAGAAGCTAGCCACAAAGAGGTCGCCACAAAAGATCTTAAAATGGCTCTATCTAGGCTTAGACATATTGTGTGCTAGTTATGTTCATGAAGAGGTGAAGATCTCTCTCTCTCTCTCTCTCTCTCTCTCTCTCTCTCTCTCTCTCTCTCTCTCTCTCTCTAACATTCACGTGTACATTTAGTTTTTACAATTATTTGAATAAAAGTAGCAAACGGAGAAAAAAAACTCATGAATGGAAAAGAACTACATGATTAGTAATGGTGTCGGCTAGGGTGGCTATGGGGGGTGATGGCGTGCAGCCATGGCAAGGTGCAGGTGGTGCAGATAAGAGAGAGAGAAGGAGAGAGAGAGAGAGAGAGAGAGAGAGAGAGAGAGAGAGAGAGATAGATAGAGAGAGAGAGAGAGAGATAATACTGGAAGAGAAAAGACACGCTATGATTCTTGCATTAATTCACAAGAAGCCTTACATATATAAGAGGCTTTAGGTAGCCATGCAAAAAACACTCCAGTTCTAACTGAACGTGCCTACATGCTTCATAAGGGGAGTTTCCCACAGGCTAGACACCAGATAAAGGGCTTGAATCCCCAACAACCCCCCCTCTCAAGCCCGACTAGACAGACCCTCTCATGATACCTCGAATTTGTGGTGTACTCTTCAACCGCGAGTTTACGGTTCTCTGAAAACCAAGGATTTCTAGTGTATCCATAACCTGGTGCTACGATGGTAAAACCCCCTTGAACATATAGGGTGTAGGTCCAAAAAATTAGCTCCCACTAAATGGAGTTTTTGGTTCACTTCCAAACCTTGGGTTTAAGGTGTACCCAGTAACCTCATGAGAAGTAGGACAAAATAGGACTTGAACAAAAAACTGATAATTTGGGAGGTCTTACCACTCATTTGTGGCAGTGTCTATAGTCGGTACAATTTATTTTGACTAAAAAACATGAAAAGAGTTGAACTAAAAAGGCTTCACTGTCAACATAATATATTGGAGATTCGGTGTCTCTCTCAATCACATGAATTTGATTTTTACCCTTTTGAAAGCATCTATTTGAAGGATGATTTATTTTACCACAATGAACACAAGGATTCTTCTTGAAACGGTCTTTTGTCTGATGATTGTTGCACCCACAAATGGCAGAAGATCTGGTACCAATGGAAGGTCGAGATGAAGCTAAGGTAGAAGCACAATTAGTGACTGCATAGGCACTGGAAGTATTAGAAGAACTGATGGGGGATATTGCATTGGAGATAGTATATGCACTATGAATAATAGCAGAATTGGTACGCGATATCCTTCGTTCTTCTTCCTGTGATGAATTGATAATACCATCCAAGGAGGGCAGCGGATCTTTCTCCTTTGAAAAAGTAACAATTTGATGAAATTTGTCAGACAAACTTTTTAAAACAAAACAGCTATGAGATCTTCTTCTGGCACTAGGGCTTTGACATAAACAAGTTGAGTTTTAATACTCTTCATTCGATTAACTAAAGATGTAATGTTTTCATCAACACGCATAGCAAGAGAGTACAAGTCCATCTTTAGACTCATCAGGAATACTTAGCTTTAACACCAAAAACCTTCTCTAGCTGTATCCAGGCAGTGTTGGCAGATTGCATGTCATCTAGATAATGAATAAAATCATCTTCAAGAGATGTCAAAATAATACCTAATACTTGCTCTTCCTTGAATTGTTGCTAGGCAGATAACGCTATGGTAACTGCAGCGGATGTACATGCTTCGTCAATTGGTAGCGGCTTGACGACGCTCCACAAATTCTTGCGCATCACATATCCCTTCACTTTGATTTGCTAGGTGTGGAAGCCGGATCCGTTAAACTTGTCGATTTTTGATGCCATGTTGAAGTGAAATAGAAAACCTCCTTTTGAAAAGGTTTCAAAACTTTAAGGCTCAATTTTACCAAGCACAATGTCACATTGACAGCTTTGTTTTCGTCTTCAAGTTACATATGCATATCAAAAAGAGGATGTGATGATATGCTGAGAAGTTGTTTGCACTATTGCCAATTAACTTCTTTGCAGCGTTTTGAGAAGCTTCTTCTATTGGCTATGACTGCCTTGTAAGTGTTTCAAGATTTGACTGGTGGGGGGTGTGAAGACCCTCTAGCCAAGGCTCAAATAACACAGCCGATTGAAAATAGTGTGTAGTGTGAAACTCACAATTAGGAAAAAAAGAAGAGCTTCTGTAGCAGCCGACACAATGCGCAATGGTGAAATTTGCTTGCAGCGGGCTGTAGAGGCCAAAAGAGAAGATGATCATGTGTCGAAGGCTCATGAGCATCACAAGGCACAAACGTTGCAGGTGGTTTTGTTGAGATTGTTGCAGGTCGATAAGCAACTCCTCTATGGTGTAAGGGGCTGCTCCGGCGACGCTTATCAAGCACAAGCCTCGAGGCTCTGATACTAGTGGATGGTGTCGGGTAGGGTGACTGTGGGGGGTGATGGCGTGCAGCCATGGCGGGGTGCAGGTGCAGAGAGAGAGAGAGAGAGAGAGAGAGAGAGAGAGAGAGAGAGTCGATACTGCAAGAGAAAAGAGACACTATGATTCTCCATTAATTCACAAGAAGCCTTACATATATAAGAGGCTTTAGGTATCCATGCAAAAAACACTCCAGTTCTGACTGAACCTGCCTACATGCTTCATAAGGGGAGTTTCCCACATGCTAGACACCAGACAAAAGGCTTGAATCCCCAACAATTAGGTGGGGAGTCAAGTATTAAGTAGGTCAATTATCAAGGAAGGGCAACAATATTGTAAAGTAAAAGCTCTCAAGGAAGGAGGATATTATTTATATACTTTAAAGCTATTTGTATTTCACTAGCTTGTAAGAGCCAGATTCATAGGACTTATTTGCATTTATGAATGTCACTGTATATTTTTCTCTTAGACCGGTCCTTTTTCAAAGAGGGAGAATATTATTGCATAGTAAAGGCTCTTCGTACTTAATGAGCTTGAAAGGTCCATTTCATCTATATCTATACTATATATAATTGAGCTTAAAATTTTCAAGGAAGGAGAGGGCATCCATGTGTCACTCTCTCCTTCATTTCAAGAACCTTAAGAAACATTTGGTTTGAAATGTAAAACTGAAGAGTAAGTAGCAAGTCATTTGGTTTGAAATGTAAAAGTGAAGGGTAAGTAGCAAGTATTGTGATGGTAGAAAATGAAAAGACTTAGTTTTGATTTCTCAATTCTGTCAAAAAGTCACAATACTTAGTACTATATCTATATTTATATTATTTAAACTCTTTAGCAAGGCCATGGAGTTTCACTCCAGCCTTCAATTTTGAAGGGTGATTACTTTTGCTTTTGTAAAGGGTGGCTGTACTTCGCATTTTGAAGGCCGTAAAGAACATCGAGCACTATATGGCATGGGCATGGTTAAATGTGATCAAGGGTGGAGGTGATAGATCATGACACGCACACATTGTAGACCATGCGATCATCACCCAAATTTACAAATTAGTCTGCACTTACAATGTAATGCATAGGAGTACCATGATCTTCAGTGAAAGCATGTGAACGTGGTGGTTAGAGCCCATGCCTTGAATAGGGCAGGTTCTTGAATAGGACAGGTTGTGGCTTTGACGTGCAAGGTACAAGACAATCTTGACTAGCTCAAATTTACTTCTTGGCCCAAATTTACTTTTTCGCCTTGAATTTACTCGCAATCCAAATTTGACGGTCCGAATGACCCTCAATGTCCCATTGGGATGTGCCCAGGCTAAATTGTGCGGAGCATAAAGAACTGTCTTTTCCTTTCTAGCCTTGAAATTGATACTTGAGCTTCAAAAAGTGTAGAACTTTTAAAGATTTCACGCATTCTATAATGTTGAGCTAAAATCTCGCACTTGGCACCTTCATGTATAATTTTCATTCTAGCCCCGAGAATGTGCATGTTGTAGCTTTGCACAAAGGGTCAGAGTCAAATGATCTCGGAGTCAATTGGCACTACCTACACCTTATGTGGGACAGCATGAGCATGCACACACACACACACACACACACACACACACACACAGAAGGGGGGGGGGGGGGGGGAGGGAGAGGGTTTCTCAAATAGGACCTGCCAAAAATATTTTTTCTAATCAAAAAAATCTTAAAATAAAAAATTGCACAATCAAACAGGCTTTTGAATTTTAGGTTGAAATTTGAAGAATTGTTAGTAGTGACACTAAAACTTGCAAAATTTTTGTCAATTTTCTTCATTGGCAAGCTTGAAATCTAGCCAAAAATTACAATTTTAGTGGCAAAAATACAACAAACTTGGCTTATTGCAAACATTCGGAATCTCAAATAGCCCCAAAATAGAAGAGCGTGATAGACGTAGAAAAGTTGAATACTCAGTATATCCACTCTCTCACCATTCCGAGTACACCTATTGAAAATCTATTACACCCTTGCATGGGGCACTGGTGTGTGTGTGTGTGTGTGTTAGAGAGAGAGAGAGAGAGAGAGAGAGAGAGAGAGAGAGAGGCATCCATGTGTCACTTAAAGGGTTACACTACTTTTCCTTTTGAAGGCTATAAAGAAACTCCAAGCCACAAATTTAATACTTTGATATCTATACTACTTCTTTATTGAGCTTGAGAAATCCTCGAGCACTGAAGCCTTCCATGCATCAAAAAGTGCTCTCTCTCTCTCTCTCTCTCTCTCTCTCTCTCATCCGTGGGTGAAGCACCACATTTTTTAGGAATGTAGAACCTAATATGCATCGACAATCGAGACAGTTGTCTCCGCTATTCCCATGCCACTACTGGTTATGGAGCATGAGATTGGCAAATTGGCTTGCAAGAGAAGTAAAAACTACAGCTCCACAAGTCTAAGGCTCCTGGTCCGCACTTGGTGGCCACAGCTCTCGCGTGTGTGTGGCTGAAAGCATGGGTTGGTGGTGCAAAAAGTAGTGTCCTTGACACCTCTTGTGAGGCACTCTTGGATGGTGTTTTCTTGGCAGTTTTCAAAAGCCAAAAGATAAATATTCAATATTTCTAAAGGCGCTCTGCCAACTACTTTAACGGTTCTTGATTTAGTCGAATGCAAGACTCTCTACCTACCCCTTCAGTAGCCTACAAGCTCTCTCTCTCTCTCTCTCTCTCTCTCTCTCTCTCTCTCTCTCTCTCTCTCTCTCTCTCTCTCTTCCCCCCTTGCAAGAAGAAGGAGAATTGCAGCAGGAACTTGTAGAGGGACCTTGTGGAGAATTGTCATAAGGTGTGGAGACTATGGTCCAGGAGATTGGGATGGAGATGTTGCAGCAAGAGATTGGCCAACAGGTTATGTCCGAGCTGCAACCTCCACTTGATTGTCACCTTTTGTGGAATGTCAATTTCAGCAGTTTGGGACAGCACGTTCTGCACCATCAACAACCTCCACGCAATTGCCATGTTGGATGGCCGGCCATTGCTTGTGGTGTCAGATGTTTTGAAGAGAGGATTGTGCACAACGAGCCACCTCCAAGTACACTGCAGGGCTCTGAATATTTCAGCAGCATGCGCAATCCACTCCACATCATGATGACATGACTCACAATTACCACAGGGATGACTCAGTCACAATTCGCCATGAAGGTAACCATCGGATGCGAGAATATTGGTCTATGATGAAAAGAGAGAGCCGTAGGAGACAACGAGAAAGTGATGCATTAGGTTCAAGATCAATAGAATATGTGAATTAGGTTTGCATGAAAGTCTCAAAATGCTGGCAAAAAGCAACAAAAGGCATGACTTGCGATGCTAAGAAAACCGTCTTTCAATGTCTTCTAGGACTACCAGCTTTTAGAAGTTTGCATCATGCATCTGAGAAGTCAATACTATCCAATATTCGAGGCACAATTACTAAAGTCAAAGCATCCATGTCTGAAGAGGAGCGAAAGATTAAAAGAGCTGACTGCATGATGTTGGTGAATAGTGAAGGAGATCCATCAAGGTTTATTAGCAACTCCAAGTTGGACAGATTTACTGGATTGCATCGGTGAAACTTTGCAGCAACCAATTCACGGTTAAAATAAGCTGAGGTTGGCGCATTTCCTTTGCAGTTATGTAGTCGTCAACTACCTCAAAGTTCCACCATCACACAGGCAACAAAAGACCTTGTTTTTTCCTTTTGGCAGACAGAGACAAGAGTGTTGCCAAACAAAAAAGATGTGTGTCGAAAACGATTGGGTAGAAAATCTTACATAAAGCATCCAATACATTTTCTTGATGATTCATAGGTATGCTCCTAAAGTTTCATAGGTATGAACTTTGGATGTAGACAAAAGTCATAGAGTTCCTTTCAAAGGTAGTCATGGAAGTACCATGATAGTACAAAAGGCTCTTTAGGTACTCTGGATCTTCGAAAGAGTATAGAATACCTCGCAAAGGTAGTCTTGAAAGTACCATGCGAGTCTAAATGGGTTCTCTAGGTACTTTGGAGGTATAAAAAGTTCATAGAGTTCCTTTCAAAGGTAGTCATTGAAGTACTGTGACAGTAAAGAGGCTCTTTAGGTACTCTAGACCTTTGAAAGATTCTAGAATACCTCGCAAAGGTAGTCTCGAAAGTACCATAGAGTTCTTTTCAAAGGTAGTTATTTACCATGAGAGTGAAGAGGTTCTCTAGGAACTTTGGAGGCAGAGAAAAGTCATATAATTCCTTTCAAAGGTAGTCATGGAAGTACCATGATAGTATAAAGGCTCTTTAGGTACTTTGGATCTTTGAAAGAGTCTAGAATACCTCGCAAAGGTAGTCTTGAAAGTACCATGCGAGTTTAGATTGGTTCTCTAGGTACTTTGGAGGTAGAAAAAGCTCATAGAGTTCCTTTCAAAGGTAGTCATGAAAGTACCATGACAGTAAAGAGGCTCTTTAGGTACTCTGGATCTTTGAAAGAGTCTAGAATACCTCGCAAAGGTAGTCTTGAAAGTACCATGCGAGTTTAAATGGGTTCTCTAGGTACTTTGGAGGTAGAAAAAGTTCATAGAGTTCCTTTCAAAGGTAGTCATGGAAGTACCATGACAGTAAAGAGGCTCTTTAGGTACTCTGGATCTTTGAAAGAGTTTAGAATACCTGGCAAAGGTAGCCTTGAAAGTACCATAGAGTTCTTTTCAAAGGTAATCATGGAAGTACCATGATAGTAAAGAGGTGCTCTAGGTACTTTGGAGGTATAAAAAAATCATTGAATACCTCACAGAGCTTTTACTTTGATGGGTTTTACTTTGAAAAAAGTCTAAGCCTCTAATGGGTTTTATTTTTTCTTGCACAGGGTGAGCTTTATAGGAGGTTCCAAATGCAATATCCACACATCAAGATCTCACTAAGATGTTTTGAGGGATTGAAACCTTGGTTTTTTCGTAAGTTGAAGGACCGTTACACGTGCTGCTGTATTGCTCATATTCAGATGATATATCTCAAGGAAGAATTCAACCATATGAAACACAGTAAGACAGGCATGCATGGTGATGGACGTGGCTGCATGTGTGCTATATGCTTGCCAAAAGAGGCTCCAAGTAAGTGTGAAGCTGCCACGTACACATACACTAGCGTAAGCGCATTGACTGAAAGTGTGTTATGTGAAAAACCAATGGACTCCACATTTCATAGCTGCCTTGCTTGAAGGGAGAATGTCTTCAATGTGGGTCGAAGAGATTAATGATTTGTCCAAACGAAACACTTGAAAGTGCAGCCCAAATTTCTGTTGAGGTGTTTGAAGACATTGCCTCAACCCATTCTCAAGGCAAGAAGCGCAAGGATCTTCTGGTGAAGGAAATGGGATGCAAGGATTTCACAACTTTTCTTCAAAAGCATCTGACCACTTACGTCCGACACAATTTTATTGCCCGGTGGCAATCTTAGCAGTTCAAAGATTGCATTCATAGGTTTCCTAGTGATGTAGTGGTCTCTGTTTTTGTCTTTGCGGAAAATTACTCATTTAAGGAGCAAAATGAAATCCAGTCAATGCATTGGTACTCTTCACAAGTCACCATCTTGGTGCACATTACATACATTCGAGACGAGAAAGACCAGGTATTAAAATATACACATTTTTACATTTTTGATGACAAAGATCATGACACGCTCTTTCTGCAACATTGGTTACAACTGCATAGTGTTTGGCTTCAAAATTAGGGATTCAACTTTTTGAAGCGGCACTGGGTGTGGTCAGATGGATGTGCTACTCAATTCAAGTCATCTAGACCGTTCTTCTCCGTGTCAAGGTAAGCTAGGTTTTATTCCACCTCTGATGAAAAGTTTCCAAAAAAAAAAATCTGCCCAACATTGAAGGTGGGTCATTGTTTTATGTACTATGGTTTGACTGGCATTGAAATGATGTGGACCTTCTTTGCCTTGGGCCATGGCAAAGGGGAGCATGATGGGGCAGGGGCACTTGTTAAGAGGGCTTTAACACGTGAGCATTTAAAGGCTGATGCATGGCACATGAAGTGTGCCAAGGATGTTGTTGGCTTCTTGAAGCATAAATTTAATGATGAAAGTAGTCACATAGGGGTGAATCGGATTTTTTGGGAGGTCCAAGCAATTGAGATGCCAAGGGAGAAGAAGGGGAATTGCAAGCGAGTTGAAGGCTCACAATCAATACACTGTGTCAATGGATACTCCAAGAGTGACAAGTGTACACTCCGTTTGCAGACTTCTCTCTTGTTTTTGTGAATTTTGTATATCCCAGCATTGGAGGCGATGCTTGAACAACACACATGTTGAGAACTGGGAGTATCTAACCCTTGAGGCATTGGATGGTGACAATGCAGAAAGTGAATATCTTAGAGATGACGAAGGATCAAATCTGCCGATGTATGGTGGGCACCATGATGCAATTAGTGATGCTCTATGCATCGGTGATACCTTTGCCACCAATTCCAATGAAGATGGAGCTGACTTCTACCTTTTGAGGTGCTCACAGGAGAAATACAAAACAACAAGAGCCTTGAGTGATTCCTGGGGAAACATACTTTCTGCAGGGAGCTATTTGGTTGAGGGGTACTATTACGAGCTAGTGGAAGGTTCCGAGCATATCTATTACATGCCTGCTAGTCAATCAAAAGTGCTTCTTGCATCACACTTGGTTAGATCAATTAAGATTCCCTTGGAACCCTTAAAAGGAGAGTCACATAAGTTCAAACTCGTTGCAGAGGTATACGAAAATGTGTACAACAGTATGCCAATAGTGATATAGGTTGCTGCCCAAGTAACTTATAGAAGTACCAGTAATTAGCTTCAAAGTACCATGCAACTATTCCACAGGTGGTTTTTGTAGGAGCCTATCATAGGTTTCAAAACCTCTTGCAGGCCAGTCCAAACAAGCACTTGTAAACGCTTTTGTCTACTTGAGTAACAAAAATAGCATTTCAATTCTGGAACACAAAGTACCAGTCTACCAACCTAGAGTACCTTATAGGTAGTTCACAAGCACTTCTATTAAAATATGTAGGAAACAACCACTTCTAAAAGTTTATCTATCGGCCCAAAGTACCTTTAAGGTAGTCCTCAAGTGGTTTCTGTATGTTAAGATATGTAGGTAACAAGCACTTGTAAAACTTTTTGTATGCCATCCCAAAGTACCTTATAGGTACTTTACAGTTCTGCCAACCAAAAGTACCTTACATGTAGTTCACAGGTGGAAACTGTCTTAAACTATGTAGGAAACAAGGACTTGTAAAAGTTGTTGTATGCTAGCCCAAAGTACCTTATAGGTAGTCCTCAGGTGGTTTCTGTACATAACAATCTGTTAAGTTTTGGTATGCCAACCCAAAGTACCTTACATTGTAACTATCTTAAATTGGGAAACAATAACAGAATCACAAAAATAACACTTCAATGCTGGGACACAAAGACAACGCATCCAGCCAGTTGGAATATATTACATCTTCATCAATTTGACATCAAGTCATTACATGAGTTACAATGGCAATCAAAATGAAGCCAAAAAATTGGTTTCCACATAGAAAGTAGCATATAAATATACAAGGTCCTGGCACGGGTTTAGTTTAGTTACAAAAGGTACATAAAGGATCTGTCATCCTAAAAAATGACGTCTATTGTACTCTATGGGCGTGAGATGTGGCCCACATAAGTACGCATCATACAATGTCTTTTCAAACCCTTTTGCAATTGCTGTGAATACATACTTGTCGTCATCAGTAGGTTTTGATTTGTTGAATGTGTCCGCCAAGGCATGGCTATGTGTAGCATGTTGCCACCCTTCTAGCCAGGCCTTTATATCTTTTGACAAGTATTGGCTGGAGTGGTGCTCAATACCAGGCACTATGATGTAAGTACCACAGGGATTATAATGACATTTATAAGAACTATTGTCAATTAAAAGGACATTGCATGTATCATACCACTGCAACTTCGCCAAAAAATTCTGCAATACCTTGAAAAATGCTGGTTTTCCACCACCAAAATAGTAACTGCCCACATCACATAACTGTTGTCCAGCCCATCCACTAATATAGCTATGAACCTGGGGAAAACATCTTTGAATTCTTGAGCCCACTGTGCTGAGCATTGCACTGCTCCATATGTAAACATTTGCCCATGTCACAGCCCATGCAATAAAATCCTGTGCATCTTTTGGAACAAACAGGTACCTGCCATCTGCCTCCTCATGCTTGACAAATGATGTAGCCTCAATATCGGGGATAGAGGAAAGGTCATACTTATTAGGTGTACATGTAAGACAAAGTACACCATTAAGATCTAATATGAGGGCTAGTTGGGTTGGATCATCATATGGCAAGGAGGAGATAGCTGGGGGAATGTACTTTTGGGGATCTCTGATGATGATGATTTCCTCTACGGGTAGCTTGAGGGTCCCCTTTTCCTTTGGATGATCTGTAAAAGACAGCATTCAACATTGAAAAATAAACATGAGGCAATATTTGACATAAAAGCGACAAAAACATAGAGGCTGACAAAAACATAGACACTGCGCTTATGAAACATAAAAGCGGCAAAAACATAGAGGTCGACAAAAAAGTTTCTTTTGCATTCAAAATCAAGAATCACAGATTCTTGTATTACAAGTGAAGAGTCACAATTTCTTGCAAACTCGAGTCTTGGGGGGGTGGGAAACATTAGAAGGATTGCATAGGGGAGTACTCTTTTTGGGAGTCTTCTTCATGGCAGGAGGTGATCTGGGTGCTTCCTTGTCTCCCATATCTCCATCTGCATGCTGAGCATGCTGCTTTGAACGTGTGGACTCCAAAGGTCTATTCTTTTTGGAAGGTCCACCTATATCATAAAATAACACATCAGCCCCATGCAGACATTGCATAGAAGTTGACAAGTCCAATACCATTACCACTTACCATCACCGTTTTTCTTGCACTTCTTTGACACCTTCACCATGTCACTCAAAAAGATGGGAGAATCTAGATTCTCATCACCAGCTACCATGCGCTACACTACATCCACTCCCTCTTGCCCTATTGCCTCCGCATCGTCAACCGTTGCATCTTCCTTTGGACTGCTTTCACTTGGTTGTGGCTCAACTGCTGTTGTGCTTGCAGGGGGGTCAACCTTCACAGCTGGAGTGCCCTCACTGGAGTCCACACTATGGGCTTCAGGATTAGCTTGTACCACAACCTTTGGCACGTCATCCTGTATCGGCGCCACACAAGGAATATGGCCAGAACCTACAAGCACATCAGTGAAGTTCAGGCTTGTGCAATCAGCAGATACTTGAAGGCAACCTGAACAGTTCTTGCATTTATATGAGATTGGGAGCAAGAGCAACCAACCTATATGCAGGAGCATTAATTTAAGTGAATCCGGAATACTACTCTTGCAAGAGGCGTCCGCACATACCGTCTCTGATCCAACCCAGGCAACAAAACACACAGCATGGTATGCATGACCACATGCTAGTGTGTATACACAAACCACATGGGAAGCCATGAATGCAAGACCAAATGCAGCACATAGTCCTGGAACAGAGATTGTAGCCTGCAAGTGGTTCAAGTGCTGGACAGCTGTCAAAAGCAGTAACATTGTGTCACCAGCCTTCACCTGCTCCAACATGCTCTCACAAAAGTTGATCTATTGCACACACGTACTCCCTGATGCTTCCAAGTCAGTCACTTCTTTTTGCATGACAAATGAATAACAAAAGTCCCACAGGGATTAGATATGAGGAGCACCATTACACCCCAAAGTACCATGACAAGTACCTTTAACAGAAAAAACTACCATAAAAAAGTACTTTGGACACTCCAAAAAACCACCAAGGCAAATAAAAATACCATGGCAGGTAGAAAAGTACCTTGGACACTACCACCATAACAAAAAACTGCCATTCCATTAAAAACATCAAGGCAAAAGCTATTACCATAATAGGAAAGACTGTCATGATAAAAAAGCTCCATGACCAAAAACAAAGTACAATGAATGGTTCCTTGGACACTACACACTAATCAGCAATGACCGTACAACCACCTTGGTAGAAAAAACTACCTTTACAAGTACCTTGGGCACAACCACCATAGCAAACAAACTTCCTTAAAGAAACAATCTACCATAGCAGAAAAAATCATGAAAAAGTACCTTGGGCACTGCCACCATAATAGAGATGGCTTTCCGAAAAACCTCTAAGGTAATGACATATACCATGGATAGTAGAAAAGTACCTTGAGCACTACAACCATAGAAAAAGAAAAGTATCATAGCAGAAAATACTGCCATGAAAAAAACACCACCATGATCAAAAGAAGTACCATGACAGGCATTTTGGCCATTTCATGATACCTGAAAAAATAGCCATGACCCCTACACCTGTCATGGTAGAAAAAACTAGCATGACAAGTACCACAATAATAGACAAACTTCCATGAAAAAAACAAACACTCATAGCAAAACAAACCACCATGGAAAATTACTTGGTCAATGTCACCGTAACAAAAAGAAAGCCATGTTAAAAAAACTACCTTGCCAAGTACCTTGGGCACTATTACCATGATAGAACCCCACAATAGAAAAAACTACCATGTCAGGTGGGTTGGGCACTTAACACCATAACATAAATAATTGGCATGACAAAAACAACCACCTAAATAGAAGAGAGTACCATGTCAAGTACCTAGGGCATTACCACATAAATAGAAATAACTGGCATGGCAAAAAAAACCACATAAATAGAAGAGAGTATCATGTCAAGTACCTAGGGCATTACCACATAAACAAAAATCCTACCTTGACTTGGTCGACACATACCTGGAGACGATCCACCTCATCTCTTATGTTCGAGCACTTGCATTGGCCCCAAGAGCTGTGAGTGCACTAGTTAGAGCAGCCATCTTGCCTTCAATCACCAAAAAATAAGGGTCAATATCGATAGCTCCCTTCATGCTAGACCGCAATATCTGGAGCTCCTGCAATTGCCCTTGAAGCACTGTCGCGGCTGAAGATGTCCCTTGTATCTTCCACACATTTTGGTTCTTGTCTTGTAGCTCTACTCTCACATTATCCAATGTTGTGTTCAAAACCTTTAACGCATCCCTTTTTGCATCCAGATTCTGCTCCACCGGTGCTTTTACTTGTTAGCTTATGAAGGAGGCACTAACTAGAGAAGTGTTGCCAGATAAGAGAGCATTTTGCCCACTTTTCTGACTTGCCCCGACATTGTCAAGACGAAGGGGCTAAGTGATGTCCATCATTATTCTCCAGCCAAATTTTTACTTTCTTGTCAATGCCACCCAGAAGCTTCTTGCAATGGTCCAAAACATGTTCACCAAAAGCAGCCCATGCAACCTTTCGACCTGCAGGATCTTGCCGAGCAAGATCCTGTACATAAACAACATTGCAAACTTGTGTGTGATCTCTTTGTTGGCTGGCATGCTTTGGTAGACTTTGTGAAACAGTAACCTGCATTCGTCTACAAACTCAGGTCGCATCATATGCAGAAAGATTTTAGAGCCCTTCTCCCTTTTCTTCATGAAGACTGACAACCAATCCTGATCTATGACAACAGCCTCACCGAGGTGCTGGTAGAGCTTGCCCTCCAAGCTTAAGCCATACTTCTCATGCAACTCCTCTCGTGTGTAGCAGAATCGCGTTTGCTTGGGGTATTGAATCCTCCAGGAAGATCTTGCTGCAAACCACATTTGATAGAGTAAACAAACATTGAAAAGAACATTTATACAATTGAAGAGACAGAGTTGATATGTACCAATGCTTTTATCGCCGATAGTTTCAGAATTTATGCCCAGTGTTGTGGAGCTCCTAGGCTTGCTACTGGATGAAAGCATGCTAGCTAAACCACCATCAGCTCTGCCATGGTGCACTTTCGTGGTGGACTCTTCATATCATTGTACAAACAAAAAAAACACAATCCATGATTCACAATGTCCTCAAACAAACACATTGCTCAACTACAACAAGAGAGAGAGAGAGAGAGAGAGAGGGGAGGGGGGGACGATACCCGATGAAGATTGAGGTCGCAAAGAGAGGGTAGGCATCCGCAGTTCTTCCTCGCTTTGTTCACGCAGGGTGCATGAAGATGGAGTAGCGCGTGGGTAGCTTCCTTCTGTGTAGATTGGCATGCAACAGAAGTCACAGTCAGCCTCTACCCATAAACGATGTTCAAAAAATGATGGCATTCTTGAAGTGGTGGCATTTTCCATTTCTTGCAATTTTCCACATTCCCCATAAATTATTTGAAGAGAACAAATAAAAGTTGAGAACTACTTTGAAAACCACCTAGAAAAACCCTTAAAACTGACCACCATTTCATGCTTTCAACCGTGTGTGTTGTGAAAGAGAGAGAGAGGGATAGAGAGAGAGAGAGAGAGAGAGAGAGAGAGCACTCGCGTCCAGCCCCCATAGCAACTGTGTTAATTCCCTTTCAGTGCTTCTCCTCTGCATGCGACGAGATTGGCCTTGGGACTATGCTTTTTGACCTTTCATTTCTCAGCTCCCTACCACACAAGTGGTTTCATCAATGGCTGCTCTTCTTGCGCCTTGCTCAGCTACGCAATGGACGTTAGGAGCGGAGGAGGTCCTTCCCACACACTCACAACATATCTTCCATTGGAATGCGTAAGCTTGAGGCTTTGAAATATAGAATATTGTGGGAACTATTTAGTTTGCAAGGAAAAGTGAAACGAGTTATGCTACCTTTCCAAGTAAATAGACACATGCTTAGAAGCAGAAGCAAGATAGAGGCAAGTGTCTATGTGTTACCACAATAGAAAGATCAGGCCTTGTTGGTATAGAAACCCTAAAAGAAAAAAGTCATGAAATGAAGAGCGAGTTTAGACTCTGTTGGGATCTGAGTTGTCTTTTGAAGAACTTGGAATTGTTTACAAACTAAGGACGTACTATCTCAAGAAAGTGGAAGATAACTCAAAGATAATAGTAAGCTCATGTATGTATAAAAGGGAACTGAGTAAAAGGGACAGGGGATTAGGTAAGGTAGGGAGCTAACAAAAAAGATACCTCATATGACACTATGTCAATATGTGAAATAATAAGAAGGATGTCACTATCGCTTATGACAATATGTAAGGGGTCCATGTGAGGCATGGTGACATATTCAAGCCAATAGTGACGCCAATGCATTTTGATGCAGGCATAAGAGGGAAAACATATGGCAAAGTAGGTTTGTGGTTGTTTAATTTATAATCAAAATGGACTAAATTGTAGCAAAGCATGGATGTGCATGTCCATGTAGCCATAAAGATTGAGTACAATCCATCAAATGGATGGTGGCAAAGACAAATTCACAAAGGGGAAATGCTGGCAAGCTGATAAGTTTGTGTTTGTTGCTTATCAAAACTACTATATTGAGATCAAGATATACATAGTGTGAGGAAGGTTTAGAATATTCTTGGCATTGCAATAACATGTGTGAATCAGATGAGCTAGTGGGAATCTGGGATTTGGATGTTTCACAAAGGATCATAGGTTGTGACTTATTGCATGCCTAAAAAAGAGTAGAACGCTAAACTCTATCATTGAGATATGAATAATATAAAACAATATGCTATTCATAGATATTGACAATATAGTAAGAGCATGTAACCCTCTAAAAATACCCTTTTCTCTTGCATATCTTCTTTCTTTACTATTAAATAGAATAGTTGACAAGTTTCATCGTGGTTCCTATAAAAATACGGAGACATGTTTTTCTTTTTTTGCATTACCCATTGCATTGAACTTATTGCAACGGTGTAAAGTGAGAGCATAGTGAAATAGCATGCATTAGCCCCTTGACATTGACATGATACACACCATCAAAAGCTTACTTGGATACCAAAACAGGGCCCCTTTATCACAAATGGGGTGACCGCCCATGCCAAGCAAGGTGCACACATTGAGCAATCATTGCGACACTTTTGGGGGGGGTGTGTGTGTGTGTGTGTGTGTGTGTAGCTGTTAAATCTTAAATAATAAGACATAATTAAAGTTTTACATTCAAAAGAGAGCTGGCAATGGAATCAAGGAATAGATATGTACAAAAACAACTCAGTATTATAAATATTTAAGTACAATGTTTGTAGGAACGAGATCCTCTTTCAGTATGCAAAAAGTAAAAGAACTTCCCAAGTCATCAGTGAGTGTTCCATCCAGACGATATGGTGAACTCGCTCTACTGTAACGTGTAGGGCATAGTGAGTTCTTATTAGGTTTTAACAAAAGAATATGTGTACATACCTGGCGGCCCGCCCACTTACCTGGGCGACCACATTGGGCTTTATATCCCAACAACCTCCCACTTAAAGTCCAATGTGGTACTTTAAGTGTGAGAGCAGCTACTATACAAGCTAATATACAAGAGATGCATAGAAGTGATGTACTACCCTACACGTAACTGCTTGCAAAAATGCGCAAAGCTCTCTGAGGGAAGTCCTTTTGTAAGTAGATCAGCACGATTTTCTGTGGTGTGAACTTTGACAAGCTGAAGTTGCTTATCCTCGAGCATTTCCCTGATGAAATGATACTTCACATCCACATGCTTTGTCTTTGAGTGATAAACTGGACTGCGAGCCAACTGTATAGCACTTTGACTATCACAATATAACACATGCATCTCTTCTTTGATTCCCAAATCTGTTACTAGTCGATTAAGCCAAATTGATTCTTTGCATGCCTCTGATGCTGCAACATATTCAGCCTCTGTAGTACACTGAGTAACACAATCTTGTAATCTAGAACGCCATGATACTGCTCCACCAGCCAATGTAAAGACATACCCTGACGTAGACCTTCGGTTGTCTAAGTCACCTGCATAATCTGAGTCTGTAAAACCCTTTACACTTAGCTCCTGACTCCCATAGCATATACGCATACTCTTTGTAGCTTTCAGGTATCTCAACATTCCTTTCACTGCGTCCCAATGTTTCTTGCCTAGGTTTGACATGTATCGACTTACTACTCCCACTGCAAATGCAATGTCTGGGTGAGTAGCAATCATTGCATACATCAAACTACCCACTGCACATGCATATGGAATCTTATCCATTTCATCCTGTTCTTCCTCAGACACAGGACAATCTTGTTTGCTAAGTTTCACATATGGTGGCAATGGAACACTCAATGCCTTTCCCTTCTCCATATTGAAACGTTGCAAAACCTTGTCAATATACTCTGTTTGAGATAACCAAATCAACTTCTTTGATCCGTCTCTCTCAATGCGCATACCAAGTATATGACTTGCCTCACCCATGTCTTTCATGTCAAACGATTTTGCCATCTTTGACTTCAAAGCTGAAATTTCTTCCAAGTGCTTGCCAGCAATCAACATGTCATCCACATACAAAAAAAGGATCAGCCAACTACCATCCTTAGCATTCTTTTTATATAGACAGTGATCGAACTCACTACGTTTGTAGCCTTGAGAAAGCATAAACTTGTGGAACTTATGGTACCATGCCCTCGGTGATTGTTTTAATCCATAAAGACTCTTCAACAACTGGCATACCAAATCTTCCTTGCCTTTCTCAACAAACCCTTCTGGCTGCTGCATGTAAATTTCCACATCTAAATCACCATGCAAGAACGCTGTCTTGACAACCATTTGGTGCAACACCAAATCTAATATGGCAACCAATGCAATAAAGCATCTCAATGTAGTCATCTTGACCACCGGAGAGAAGACTTTATCAAAGTCAATGCCTTGTTCTTGCATAAAGCCCTTGGCAACAAGCCTTGCTTTGTACTTTGGCTGACTATCATAAGCGGTGATCTTATACCTGTAAACCCATTTACAAGGTAGAGCCTTTTTGCCCTGTGGTAATTTAACTAGCTTCCATGTCTGGTTTTTATGCAGAGCTGTCATCTCTGACTGCATGGCCAATTGCCGATTCCCGGAGTCCTTCATTTGGACTGCTTCCTTGTAACATGAAGACTCATTGCAATCAGTCAACATGACATAGTTCATAGATGGAACAAACCTATCAAGAGGTCGCGTGACACGTCCAGATCTACGCACAATAGGTGGCTCAGGCTCAGCCACAACCTGTGGTTCCACTCTATCCTGTCCTTGCTCCTCTTGAGCCCTGACATTTTGTCTTGCACGTGCAGGTCCATCTTCTTGGAAGACAACTCTTCTAATCTCCTCAACCCTCTCTGGTTTAGAATGATATTTGGCTTCATTAAAGTGAACATCATTACTGCGGATAACCTTTCTGGATTCGGGATCCCCAAGTCTTTACCCCATCTCACCAGAATTACCATAGCCTAGAAAGATGCACTTTCTACTCTTTGGCTCAAGTTTGTTCCTAAATTCCTTTGGAACATCAGTATATGCCTCACAGTCAAAGACTCTGAGATGCTTGTATGAGGGCATTTTGCCTGACCATACCATCTCTGCCACTGAATCCTTCTGCAAAACCTTTCTCGGAGATCTATTAATAAGATGAACAGCTATTCATACAGCTTCAGCCCAAAACCCCTTTGGCAATTGTGCATTAGACAACATACTTCTGACCTTCTCTTGTATGGTCCTATTCATCCTCTCAGCAACACCATTTTGAGGAGGATTGTAAGGAGCAGTAAGTTCACGTTTTATACCTTATGACTCAAAAAAGTCCTGAAAGGCCTTTGAAACATACTCTCCACCATTGTCAGTGCGTAAGCATTTAAGCTTCTTGCCACTCTGATTCTCCACAAGTGTCACAAACGTTTTGAAAACACTAAACGCTTCATCCTTGTGCTTGAGAAAGTAAACCCATACTTTCCTCGAGTAATCATCTATAAATGTCATAAAGTAAGAAGCTCTCCCTAGAGATAGGTTAGGCATAGGTCCACACAAATCACTATGAACAAGTGCCAACTGTGTATCTCGTCTACTGCTTGTATGCTTATGTGGCTGTTGTGTTTGCTTACCATACAGACAATGTTCACAAAATTCAAAATCATTAAATGACAAGCCAGGCAAATAACCAGAACGAGACAAGATTTCCATTCCCTTCTTGGACATATGTCCTAACCGGCTATGCCACAAAGAAACGTTCGGCTGCTCGGTTACATTGATTACATTTTTAGAGACATTTGATACATAAATCATGTAAAGTCCTCCAGACTTTACTCCATGTGCTACTGTCATATAACCCTTGGATATCTTCCACATGTTCTGTCCAAAAGTGGTGACGTAGCCAGCATCGTCAAGTAAACCTGTGCTGATCAAGCTCTTTGTAATTGTGGGAACATGTCTCACATTCTTCAGCGTGAAAGAAGAGCCATTCTGAAACTTCAATTGAACATCTCCAACACCTAAGATCT